>NC_137150.1:102054819-102654819 GCF_951394435.1 Stenella coeruleoalba
CTGGATGATTTTTACAAATTTTCAAAACATTATCAAATAATCTAAGCTTCCTTTTTCAATGAGTTCACAAATTGGATTTTACTTGTCAAGTAGTGAGAAAAGAAAACCAGAGGGGGTCAGTATTTTAAATGTGATTGATTTGGAAATGGGTGACATGATACACTACTGCAATAAGATACTTATATTTTTGTTATAAATCATACTCTTCAGTTCATGCTTTCTCACCTAAAAATCATGTAAACTTCTCTTGCACAAACTTGGCCACTTTCTAAAAAGACTACGTATATATCATTTTTAGCATATTATCCCACTTTGTTTTTCCTAATATATTTAAATAAAAATGAGGCAAGAGAATCTGATTATGTAGTGTGCACATACATAGTATGTAACAGAAATGACTGGTCTCAGAAATTATTTTGAGAAAAGATAATAAAGGTATACTTTCAAATGGCACTTCATTAATAGAACTGACTTACACACAAATATTCCTTATATCCTTGTCCCACTTTCTCATCTTCTGAAGCATGTGAGAGTTGTATATAACTTATATGTTCATGTTGTATAAATTTAATAGAAGATTCTAATTTTTCCATCTCTGTATGGATAAACTGAAGAGTCCCCAATAAGTGTATAATAAACTCATATGGTTTGGGATTTCCTGTCATCGTGTGCCTTCCAATACGCTTTTCATGCCAAAATAAAATCAGATTACTATTTTCACTATTATATATAATTATATACATGCATTAACCTTTTTAAAGAATTTCTAAAAAACTATTACATATCTACATTACTCCTTTTAAAAAGTTTAACAGCAAAAAACTTCTATTAAAGTGTTGATTTTCATTGATGTATCACATTCATAAAAACATGTGTAAGATTAATGTTTGGCTGTAGAATATTTGGTAATAGAATATTGGTTTTTCAGAAGCTAAAATTCTGAATACTATGCAGGTTGCCTATTTAATGTAAATATGAATGATTTCTGGTAAAGTGAGTGAATAATAACCATGGAAGCTATTTTATATCTTTGAGCACCGTATCTGTCAGCAGACATGCAGAAACATACAAATTGAGTCTTCGACAAAACAGTACAAACAAAAAGCTTTTCTTATTTGCCACTCAACTATCCTTTTCTCACTTCTTTTCTCCCTTCTGAGTGCCATCTTCTGTCTATAATATCAAGCTAGGAAATATTTGCTTGCTTGCTTTCTAATTGTTCTTTGCAAATGCAAATAAGGATCTGCTATCACTTTATACTTCTGACTAAAACTCATACACATCAATGTATTTATTCTCTTGCATATGCTTGCATTTAAAACCTTCTATTTCTTACTGCGGAATAAAAGGACTGCCTTTTATTAAAGGATGACAAGGCAATAACTATATGAGGAAGATTTGGAAGAAAATAAGAGAAATTTCTTTGTATGTGATATAGTAAAAGAGCTATACCTGATCAGAAAATTACTATAGTCTCTATAGTCTTTTTTTTTTTTTTTTCATTTTTTGGAGTCAGGGGCAGGAGATAAAAGAGAGATTGTGGCTGGCATTATCACTTTTTCCTATATCTTTTTAACCCCCAAATTTGTAGACGTTAGGGAATTAGAACCATTATCTGTGACTATAGCTTGTGTATCACGCTCTTTCCTCTTTATCATCATAATCACATAGCCAAGGGGCTCAGAGTTTCAGCTGCCTCAAGCGGCTCCTAAACCTCTCACACAGACCAGGCATCAGAGGCAGGGAATGCAGAGTAGTTGCTCAAGGAAAAGAATGGGAGGGGGCTGGTGTGATGGTCTTTCCCAATCACATATAATTACATGAAAACCTACACCATTGTGATTGAGATGTCAATTTTGCACCCTGTTAATATGCTACTAAAGTGATGTGATGCTAAAGCCATTTCTTTTGGGGAGTAAGATGATGGGAGAGAGGGGTAGACACTAAAGAAGAGCCTCACTTGTTGGGGCACAAGACGGTGTGGATGTGAGGTTTACTCAGATGCATGATTTTTGTGATGATGATCAAAATGCTATATGATGTTAAGGGATATGTATTAAATGGGGGAAAAAACTAAACTGAAACTAAAATCATGCTTTGGTTATGTAAATGCAATACTAATCAAAATAAATTATGTGAATTGCTTTACATTTATGCCTAATTACCATGCAGTACAATAATGATTATGTCATTATTTTTGTCAGATTAACTTTGCTATAAATTTAATTACATGTGTAAATTCTAAATATTCAGCCCTTGTAATTTAGTATTTTTAAACAATTATTTACTGAACCCCCTTCTATATGCCAGACACCAAATTGCATATTGGGAATAAAAACAATAAGACAATCCCTTCTCCCATGGGGCTTACAGTCTTGTTGAAGAAAGAGACAAGTACTAGGTAGATGTCCAGCAGAGGAACTGAGAAACAATATATTTTTAAATGAAGGTAAGGACATGAGGGGAATACCAATCCCAGTCCTAGGGAGTTAGGTACAGGTTCAATAAGGAGATCTCAGAGCTGATTCCCAAAGAAATAGTAGAGATAGCCAAGAGAACGGGGAGAATGAGTTAGAAGAACTCTTAAGCATAAGAAACAGGAAATGCACTGGGCTCAGAATAAGAAACCATATTCAAAGAAGATGTGAATATCATACTAAGGAAGCTGAAATCTTAACAGTAACGGGGAACCACTGCAGACTTCAAACAGGAGAACGACATGATCAGATTTACATTTCAGATCAGATTTGGCTTTACTGTGGAGAGTGAAGAGAACAAAGTAGGTTTACAAGGAAAAGACATCAAGAAATATTAAGAACAAAAAGGAGTCAGTTTCAGAACAATGTTCACACAATAACAGCAGTTTTGTTTTGTTTTTTTTAACATATTTCTCTCTATATATATAGTTTTCATGAGAGGAAAGAAAAATGATATCCTCAGGAAGCCTGGCTGCTTACAGCTTAAAAAAAAATTAGAGGTCACAATGCTAATAAGCCACCATAAGATTTAGTGTCTGTTGGTGTAAGGCATCACAATGGCAAAGCCCGAAGTAACAGGAATAATTAACTAAAGAGCCAGATCAAGAACGTTTAGGTAAGAAAAAAAGACTTAGAGCTGGATCAATGCGACACCCCAAGAGGTAGAAGGGAAAGGTGGCATAGAACTCTCAAACTATCTCAGGGTTACAGTAAATGAAAGGCTGACCTTGGAAGAATGCAAACAAACAGTCTAACTGCCAGATGAAAAATGTTTAAGAACCCGCTGGTTGGTGCTACCTGGAATCACCAGAATGAGCTGAGACACAATCTCGTACAAAAACAAGACCGTGTATTAGTACTGGTTGTAATACTTCGGTAATGGCATATGTTCACTGTTGTGAGTCAATCTGAAGTTGGAAGTAAAGCATGTTGTCAGCAGTGCATATAAATTGTCACTCATTCTCACTCCACATGTAAGATCATTCCACATGTAAGAAGTAATGAGTGATAAGTTATCACTTAACTATATTTTAAATAGTCCAAAGAATTTTTGTTCCACATTAAACAGTAGGAATTACTTGGGACTAGGGTGTAAGTACAAATTTCTTTTGAAACCAGGACAGGATGCCCCAAAATGACTCTGTTCTGAAGAAACCAAGTATCTCTCGTGGTCATGCCCTTCTGGAAAATTCTTAGAGGAGAGATAAGTGCTAACAACAAACTACAACTTCCTACTCACGCAGAACAATGTGTTCATTACTAAAAAAAAATGTGTCCTGGTCCAAAGCTACTCTTACGGGGGCTGCTCATATTCTGGTAAAAGAATACGGTGATGAATTCTACGCTCAGGATGGTCCTGATAAGCAAACAGCTTTAAACCATAGTAAAATCATTTGTGTCCTTTAAAAGACAATGCACAGCAACACTAGATTTCATTGAGGGGCTGCGGGGACAGAGGGGGCAGAGGTGACATTATAATACAAGAGCTGAAAGGGAAGAGGTTGAGAATTTTCTGGGTGCAGACTTTGGAGGATTAATTATTGACACCTACACAGGAAACCCTCCATTTGGGAGCTGCCCTGTGTCATGTTTTGTCATGCCTACTTAAATTATACTAGAAACCGAAGTAAGCTTTTATATTAACAGCACTCACCTTAAGAGTTCTATCTGTAGAAGAGGCAAATTCCTCCTTTGGCTTATCCTACAGGCTGCATTCTGAGAATCAGAAGAGAACAACCAACTTCGATCATTTGAACACGGAGCATCAACTAACACCTACAGAAAAAAAAGGACACGTAATGCAAATATGAACTGAAAATATATCCTCAGACACAAAGTATATGGGAAGCTAAGTAAAATCATGACAAAAAGTAGCAAATAAATAAATAAATTTATTTTAAAACCGAAAATACACCTTGGTAAGTTCTTCATGACATTTCTTCACTAATACTTGACAGAAAAATTTCCTGTGCACTTTCAGTGTTTGGGTTTTTTAGTGGGGGGAGAATGAGAGGACTAACAGTCTACTAATACCTACCAATATTTCATATTTTGATGACAGCAAAAACTTTTACAAGTTACTCATTTTAAACAGATGTTACTATACTTCTGAATTCTCAGCATTTATTTTTAAGAACTAATAATCCAACTTCAGTTTACTGAAATGCTTTCTTTGCCTTCAACTGTCATACTCTGATATGAAATGTTACCGAATTAAAGCAATACTGTGCACATGTTTGAGTACTGACCCAAATAATATTTGATCTCTTCCTGAGTATCTTTGAGGTACCTGGAAATAAAAAGCATTAACTGAAAACTGCTTCCATGTTCACTTTATCAAAATTTCCCAGGGTACTGAGAAATTGTATGAGGCTATGTCTGGAAGCAGATGGAAAACAACAACAACAAAGCAACATAACAGTGGTATCACTGGGAGTCTATCAGTCTGTCACAATGTAATAAAAGTACCTTGTCAAACGTTTCAGGCTGGGAATCTCCCATTTCTCTGCCGTCCAATTCAGACACTTTAATTACATTTACCAAAGGCTGTGGGATGAACGATTCTAACGTCTGCCTCAGCCACCTCAACCTCAGACTATCGTATTCATTACAATGAAGATAACCTAAATGTAAAGGATTAAAAAGTTTTAAAACAAACACAACGGAATTGTTAAATTTCCACTTTTGATCAAATAAATTTCAAAAAGAAATTGGTTCATCATAATTATGCAGAAATAGGGCTCAGAGGTAAACATTATGATTCTCTTATGTTTAAAAACAGAAATACACTCACAAACACCATAGTCATGCCCACAGAGCCTCTCAGAAGCTCTCACCATTTACTCATTCAAATTTCATTTTGAAGATGAAAACTTTTAGAGAATTGTGGATTCCCAAAGATATGCTATACAACCAATACCTCAGACACAGTTCTCTCCTAAAGCTCTTAAGAGTAAATGATATATTCGTAAGAGTAAATGATATATAAAGTTCCTTCTAGGACAGAACACCTTCATTTAAAATAAACGAAATGTGGTATGTGGAAAAAAGCATGTAAAGTGTAATTGGCTTTACGATAAGAAAGACATGGGCTCAAATTATTAGCTGTGAGACTGTGGGGAACTTACTTAGCTCTCCTCAAGAGTCTCAGTTTCCTTATCTGGAAAATGGGGACTGTCCCTAGTGAAGGGGTTCAGAACACACCACTTCAAAATATGCTGCTTTGACATATTGATTATTTTGAGTTAAAGGCACTTGAATAACAGCTGATGCACGAAGGGCATTTTGACCTTTCTTTTTCTTCCTGAAAGCAGGAGGTGTACTCCCATGTGAAATATACCCTCCCTATACCAGGAGGAAAGAAACATTCTTATCACCAGAAACACAGAGTCAAGGCCAAGAGAAAAAAAATCTGCATGCTTGACTCCTGTTACTCTGTCTTATGTTGGTCACAGCCAGAAGCCCTAAGAGGACACAGGAGAAATTTTACCACCTCTACCTTACAAAGTGGTTGTTAAGATTAAATGCTACACCCTAAACTTATACAGTACTGTATGTCAATTACATCTCAATGAAACTGGAATTTAAAAAGTAATTGTGATATTTTAGTAACATATCTAGCATAGGACTGCAGAAGTAGTAACACCAAATGTTTATAATAATTACTAACAATTCTTGAGTCCCTATTAAAGGCTAAGCACTGTTCTAAGACTTTACATGTAGTAACACATTTAATCCTCACAAACCTATGAGATAATTTTGTTATGGTTTCTGTTTTACTGATAAGGAAACTGAGGCCAAGAGAGGTTAAGTAATTTGCCCAGGTTCACAGAGCAGGAAACCAAGACACTTGGTTCCAGAGCCCTACTTACTTTTAAGCACCATGCCATGCTGCTTCTCAGTAATAGAAGGCATTTAGCAAATGGTTCTCTCCCTAATAAAATAGTTGTTTTGTTCTTCCTTTATTTAAATATATATTTATAAATATTTATATATATTTATTATGTAGTGACATAAATTTCCTATAATATATATTTAAAGACAAGCATATTTTTAAATGCATAAAAATATGAAGAACATCAAAAATTACCTAAAACCCATTGTCTTCAGATAAGCACCATCTAACATTTTGATAAATAATCATACCATATTTCTTTATGCCTATATGCACATATAAAACTTATATAAATGGAATTATATATTTTTGTAGTGTCTTTTTTTCACATTACTCTTCATCTACCCCCTCCACCAACTGCCCAACTACCCCATATACATATGCTTATATAACTGTCTACATACCCAGGATTATATTTACACACTTCTCTGTCCCATTACTCTCCATATATACCAATATTTCAAAGGCAATACCACCAAGTCAATCAGTAGATATATAAATCATTTGTTTTTTTTTTTTTGCTGTACGCGGGCCTCTCACTGTTCTGGCCTCTCCCGTTGCGAAGCACAGGCTCCGGACGCGCAGGCTCAGCGGCCATGGCTCACGGGCCCAGCCGCTCCGCGGCATGTGGGATCTTCCCAGACCGGGGCACAAACCCGTGTCCCCTGCATCAGCAGGCGGACTCTCAACCACTGTGTCACCAGGGAAGCCCTATAAATCATTTTTAAAGGCTGCTAAATAGTACATAGAAAAAAATGTGTCCTCCTTTATTCAACCATTGCTAATTGTTGGGCATTCACACTACTGTCACTACTACTGTCACTAATAATAACATTATTATTATTCAATAAGCATCTTTATAAAAGTGTACTTTCATAATGTGCTTTTATTATTAACGGGATATTACCAGAGGAATAGATAGGTTTGGGTAGGGGAATTTTTAGTTTTAGTAAATACTACCCTGTCCCACCACCAAACTCTCACAGAAGTTTTATTATTAGTCTGATATGGCTTGTTATGCTGTAGTATAATCCTTGCTGTCTAACACAATTCTTTTCATTTGTCTATTCATCATTTGCTTTTGCTTTTCTGTCAACTGCCTATTCCTATCATTTGACCTTTTTTTCCATTGCACTATTTATATTTTTCTTACTAACAGGTAAGATGTACTTTCATATTTTGAATATTAACCTTTTATCTGCCATCTGATTTGCAAATGTTTCCTAAATTGTCTTCTGAATTTATTTGTAGTATCTTTTTAAGTACATAAGTTTCACAATTTTTTTAATAGTCAATCATATCATTTTTATAATTTCTAGGTTTTTTTAATCTTATTTAAGGTGGTATTTTCAACCATTAGATTTTCAGGTCTAATTCAACTAAACATTCACACAGGCCACATTTGGCATCATCCTACACAGGACAGAAACTACGTCTTTTGCCAAGAGGGCAGGTGAGACATTGCTTTTTCTTGGAAGGCCTTGTGGCGGTCCACACAGGTGGTAATTCAGGTGCAAGAAGATGAGCCTCATGTTGGGCAGGTGTAGGAGCTGTTCTGGTTTAAAAGCCTCACGTCCCACAGGAGCCTATACCTCTTCTAACAACTCCACAGGCACAGCTTCCAGGGTCCCCACAAGGGACATGCCCATTTACAAGAGTCACTGCACTCAGGCCCAAAGCATGGCATCCCCATCAGGTTTTTAGGGTTTATTTACTCTTTCTCGCAGTGCACATTCATTTTATCCATCAGGGTCATTTTTATCAAAAGCCTAGAAACAAAGTGACAATTTCTGTCAGGTTACCAGGGAAACAAATCAAGAGAACTGAAGGTGAAACTCTAATGCAGAGTAGGAAAACTTTCTGTAAACTCTTTGCTCAAAAGTATCTGTGTATACGTGTGTGTGTATACACACACACACACACACACACACACACATATTGTTGTTTTTCTGGTTGTCACTCCACTGTTAAAAACTTGTAACGGCTTCCCATCATCCACTAAATAAAGTTCAAACATCTAGCTTTAATTAAATGTCTGTAATAGTGAGACCTCAAGAGAATTGTTCAATTTTAACCACTAACTCAATTATTTCACCAAAATATTCTGTGCTCCACCAAACTTGACTGACTCATCTATTTGTCAAACATACTATTTACCTCTCCTATAGTACTTAACATATTTTATGTCATAGCAGAGTCCATGTGCATTGCTTACCTTTGCCACTACCAGGGCTCCAAATTTCTATACAGAAGGAGCTCAAGAGATGGCATCAATTTTGTTGGTGGGGAAAGGAGTAGAAAATCACCTTAAAGCTGCATTTGTACAGGTAGTACATTCTTTTTTATTTAGTTTACACTGTTTTTTGGGGTGGTTTTTTGGAGGATTCACTAATGCAGCTTATGGATAGGTGTCTGAAAGCTCTGTCTTAGCCTGAAATCGCTAGAAAACAGTCTAAGACAAAAGTTTACATCATAGAAGGGGTACAGTCCCAGGGACACAAGAGTGAGAGAAAAAAAGGAAGTAAATCATGCAAGGAGGGAGCACAAATATAAGAGGGTTTGTAATAAAGCTAGCTACAGCTTCGCTCAGTCTCTCAGGATATGTCCATAGTCTGAAATTACGGACCCTTGTCAGAAACTGGCGTTTAGTGAAGTAGAGACGAAGAACAAATAATCTACTGGCTTCTTCCTGTATCCAGCCTCTCATTGGTTAAAGTCCATTCCAAGAATTGATAACTCCCACACACTTCAGGTTTGTGTTATCTGGCCCCTCCCAGCAAGTACTAAGGAAGCCAGAGAGTCCCGAGCCCAGGTGCAGCAAGCACTCAGGTGTGGCGACCTCTACTTGTCAGTTGGCACCCATCCAAAGGCATCCCCAATCTGTGGCAGTAGTAGCAATAGCAGCAGAAAACTGCAGGATGGCCTGAGCCTTTGCTAGGGTTTCTCCAGTGTGGAAACAATTCAAGTGGCTCAAGCCTTAAGGTGAAGGGTAGCAGGAAACGTGAAGCCAAACATATCTGTGATGGTGTGTAAACCAGGGCCATGACAACCCCCAAAGTCATACCCTGTCTCCACCCTGTCTGTCAATACTAAGGAGCCTCAAAGGAAAGAATCACATCTTAATTTCATTCCATTTCTCTCTTTTTCTGATTTAGATATTTTACATTCTACTTCTATTCTTTTAGTGGTAACCCTAGAGATTTTAACATGCATATGTAGAAGAAAAATCTAAATTAAGGCAATCGCCACCATTTTTCCTAAAAGATATAAGAATCTTATAACACTTCCTCCTAAATAAGATTCTACTGACATTGTGTATTTGGGATTTATTAGGGCTTACTTTTTTTTTTTTTTTTTTTTTTCGGTACGTGGGCCTCTCACTGTTGTGGCCTCTCCTGTTGCGGAGCACAGGCTCCGGACGCGCAGGCTCAGCGGCCATGGCTCACGGGCCCAGCTGCTCCGCGGCATGTAGGATCCTCCTGGACCGGGGCACGAACCTGTGTTCCCTGCATCGGCAGGCAGACTCTCAACCACTGAGCCACCAGGGAAGTCCTGGGCTTACATTTTTTAAGTGCATAAAATGTTATTGTCTTCCATAGTCAACGACTGTTAGATTTTCCCCATATATTTCCCAACTTCTTTGTTCTCCATTTCTTTTTGCATCTTCTATCTTCCATCTAGTATGGCTTTCCCTCTTCCTCTAGAATTGTTGGTGACAACCTTATACTCTTGTTCTCTCTTGGTCTAACAAAATGTCCATTTCACTTTTGCTCTTCAAGGATATTTTGGTGAACATATTTCTGAACTGACAGTCATCTTTTCTTAGCACATTGAAAACATCATTCCTCCGAAAGCTGGCTTCCATTATTACACTCAGAGGTCAATCCTCAGTCTAACTGTTGTCCTTTGAAGGTAAATAGTTTGTCCTCTCTGGCTGCTATTAAGATGGTTTTTTATTTCCAACGTTCTGCAACTTCATTGTAATGGTCTATACTGGCTTAGCTGTGGTTACAAAATTTCAGAGGGTATGTCCATTCCTCCCCCACCACCAAAGTTGAAGACAGGCTTTCCTTTCAGTCCCTTGGAAAGGACAATTTCTTCCTAGTTTACCTTATTGGAGGGAATAGCATTTTGGAGTCTCAGCTTTATGTAAGTTAGTCTCCTAGTAGATGCTCTATTTGAGCAGGCTCTGTCTTCTTTTTTATTCCCACATGTTCATGAAGCACTAGAAATCAACGTGCAACTTTTTGGGGGAAGCAAATGCTCTCAAGTGAAAAGCCAGCTTCAATGCTCGATTTACCTCCTAGGTTCCCAATCTTTTAATTTTTGGCCACTGAGTATTTGCAGATCATTGACACATTTAAAAAGATTTTGTTTTTCTTTAATATTATATCCCATATTTTTAAGTTATTTTCAGCAGGAGAGTTGGCTAAAATACATAGTTTGTCATACCACAGGAAACAGAAGTCTTAGGTATCTCTATATCCTTCAGAGCTCTACACCTACCATCCAATGCCTCGCACATTGTATGTGTTCACTAAATGTGGCTGACTTGATGTGAAACATGACATTATAATAAAGAATATTCAAATTGCTAAACCTGAAAATCAGGGAAGCTTTTCATTAAATTGTAGCTTTAGTCAAGATTCTCAATTCAGCATTTAAAAATAACTCTCAGACGAAATATAACTTTATACTATATTATTGTTTGGTCTAGACATAGATTTTATTTGAAATAGGCTTAGATTGGTTAAACTTTTTAAAATATATAATGTAAGGCATCACAATCCAAGATTCATATATATACTAAGACACACTACATTGAGACAGAATTTCATGCTTAAATTGTCAAAAATAAACCAAATCTTTTTTTTTCAGCTAAGTAGAAAAGAGGGTGAATTTAAAAAATTCTTGAAGAAGTCATTGTGGTTTTTCAGGAATAGCATTTTGGAGTCTTGGCTTTATGTTTTATTTTTTTACTACATGTTCCAAAATGGTCATTGCTAGTATGATTTCCAAAAAGAAGGGGCACCTAATGCAGGGAGTTCTAGGAGATGAGGGAGCAGGAAGGAGGGCAAAAGCAATTTCAGTAAAGAAAGAAGTCTTTCTAATCTTCTCTACCACCAAAGGCTAACTAGATGTAAAAAGAGTATTACTGACAGAAAAGAGAATTTCATGCCAGCCCTCAGCAAGAAAGTTGATGAAGCCACTCCATCAAGCTGGGTCATTCTTAATATGTTAATGCTTTCCTACTTAGAATTGTTTTCTCTTTTTCTATCAACACCAGGACATTATGAAGGCTATGCTGACAAAAGCAGAACAAAAAACAGTGGACAATCCCTCACTGTGCTAACAGGTGGGAGCAGCTGGACCAGAAGAGAAGTAGACTAATTTTTTTAATCATCCTAAAATACGAGCTTTTTAATCATTCAAAGCTGTGAGCCTCCTGGCCCAGAATAAAGGCCAGTACTGATCTAAAGAAATTCAGTGGATAAATGCACACTTAGTGCAGCCATCATTTTAAGCTTTGCTTATAAAAGCTTTTTTTAGATGGCTTCTGCATTCCAAATTCAAGCACTGTAGCTAACCTAATTTGGGCTTTGAGCATCAGCATGAAGACATCTGTACTTCTTAGTAAACCATTATCATTAGCCCTTCATAGATGAAAAGCTACTTTACTTGGAACACTGCCTGTAATTCATTGCCCTTGATGTAAGAACAGGACGATTCTTCTGCACTTCAAATTCCTAGAATATGTCTGTTTGCCTTTGGATTCCTAATCTGGAATTTCCTTACCATAAACATGTAAAACATTTATAGCCTACTAATGAGGATAATCTAGGATTAAAATGTCTTCTTTTCAAAATGGTACCCAAATTTGGCATTTCTCTTCCATCTTTCACAATACTAAAAATTCTATATTCAAAATTGATGCAACAAACAAAATAAGAGTACTGTCAAAGAACACACAGTGAAAGTAATAATAATCCTTATAACATGATTCCATAAAATTTCACTTTCAGCTCAAATTGTAAAATAAAATAACCTTACAAAATAAATAATCTCTTTCGTTGTGATTTCTCACAAAACAATACAGCAAGCTTCAATAATAGAGTTTTAACCACAATTTGAAAACACACAGTATGGTTTCACCTAAATATACAGTTAACTGATAAATTTGTACCAATGCCTGGTACAACTGGATTCACAGTTCTCATAAAAATGTTTGTAATCTATTTCAATAGGAATGCTAT
This sequence comes from Stenella coeruleoalba, assembly GCF_951394435.1. NCBI lineage: Eukaryota > Metazoa > Chordata > Mammalia > Artiodactyla > Delphinidae > Stenella > Stenella coeruleoalba. The sequence goes on from NC_137150.1 coordinate 102,067,446, forward strand.
CAAAGGAAGATATAAAGTGGCAGTCCTCAAACTAGCATATGCATGCCCTGGGGATACATAACAACTGTTTAAGGGATAAGCAGGCTTAGATAGTTTCAAAAGAATTAATTTTCAGATCATCAACTTCTTAAAAAAGGAGAACACCTCTAGTCAGGGCTTCTCCTAGGATAACGGCCCTTCACCAACTTTACAAATGAGGAGCAAGCTTCCCACCCATCCCGTATCTTATTACAAGTTGTTCCAGGGCATAGAAACCTCCATAGCCCTCCAAACAAAGGCAGTTCAACACACTGTTGCTTTGGCTGAGATAGTGAACGCGTCTCCTAATTAGGCAACACAGCCTTTTTAAATTGAGATGGTTTCTAATCCTTTGCCTTCTTCAAAATCAGAAACAGACCTAAAGAGCGTTCACATAGTAAATGATTAAAATAATGCTTGGTGAAAGATATCTATGTGATTTAGGGTTATAATTCAGGAGTTTAAAGAACTAGTGAGATTACTATAACACAATTCCCACCATCTTTTTATCTATGTGAACAGCATTTGCACTTATAAAAACAAAACCATCAAACAAACAAAAACCAGACAGAATTGATGCTGAGCCCTGTCTTATCTAACCATAAGTAATTTTCATTCAGGGAAACCTAAAGTAATAGTTTAAACGTCCCATCGTCTCATTAAGAAAATATAATGAATACATTACTTTTAACAAATATATATAAAAACGCATATTACATACAGTTCATCATTTTTGTACTAATAATAGTAATGATAAGTCATTTCAGAAGAACTTTTAAAATCTTTAGAATTGCACTGTCCAATACTACATCCACTTGCCACATGAGGCTAGGAGCACTTGCAACATGGCTAGTCCAAACTGAAATGTGCTATAAGTATAAAATGCACACCAATTTCGAAGACTTTGTAAGAAAATGAGAATACAAAATATCTCATTAATAATTTTTATTTTGATTACATGTTCAAATAATACTGTGGACTTATTGGGTTACAATGTATTATTAAAATTAATTTCACTTGTTTCTATTTTTAATGAGATTGCTCAAAAATGTTCAATTATATATGTACTTCATGTTATATTTCTATTGGACAGAACTCTCTTAGAACCTTATGGTCCAATGATACAAAAATTGATTTTAAATGTATATGTTTTTAAATGTATATTGTTTTAAATGTATATGTTTTTGTTGCACAGAAGTATGACAAGGATATCAATACAAGACTCTCAAATGTAAAAGTAACAATAAAATTTTAAAAATCTTTGTCATTAGCTTATCAGCTAATGACATTATCTGATAGATTTGTGTTCACAAAATGTTGTAGTTTTGTTCCCAATTACCTGCCAATTAAGTAGCTGGAAAAAAAATGTTATTTACACTATTTCCTCAGCTAGTATTTCCATTCTTTTCCACACTATCCTGGATTTTAGGCTTTCAAAGTCTGCAAACTCAGTCTTACATTTCTCCCCGCATACTTTAAAAGTATTTTGTAACATGTGGATATTTAAAAGTTGTCAGTTATGAAAAGAAAAGTACATTACCTGGATAAGCACACTGTAGCAGAGCTATCGATTTGCCTCCAGGGCCAGCACACAGATCCAGAACCTTTTCCCCATCCCTCAATTCCAGAGCCAGTACTGGGAGAAGAGAGGCAGCATTCAGGAGATAGTATTTTTTTAGGTTTCCAGTTTGGTGTCTTTCTGAAGGCATTCTGTGTGGAGTTCTGCTAAGGTAACATTTCATTGATTTAGGATAGTAGGGTAAAGATCCTTGAAAGAGTGAGTGATAGCCCTTCAGATGTAAATCCTTTTCCAGTTCAAAAGGATAATTGAATCGGTTAAGAAGCACAGCATATTGCCAACATGATGGAGATGTTAGTATATCCCTAGAGAGAAAAAGAAAAACAGAGGGATATTAATATTATACACAGCAATACAATCTTATAGTACTAAGTGAGGGAATGTGGTCCTAGTTTTACACTTTACTTACCTGTGATTTTCAGAGCCAGGAGTTAGTATTACAGACTTTTTCTTTTGCCTCAGGCTCCCATATTGCTCAACCCAGTACTGTTATGTTCCTGTCTATGTTTAAAACTTTGATATTTTGTTCATCGTGGGTTTTTTTCTTTTGTATCAGTTTTGGTCATTAAAATAGTATTTACCTCGGTTACAAAGTTTTAGGGGCTCTGCACCAAAGAGGAATGCCTCACTTGCCTCAGTCTAGTCCCTCCCTGCAGATTATCTTGCCAAAAAAACATGGCCTGTCTTTAACATACCTCGAAATCCATCAAAATAGATTTTAGTCTATCACTCTTTGCGCAAGGAAGAGTTTTTCTTGGAGACAAAATTTAAAACCTGAGTCTATTAATATTAAAGGGAAAAGTACTATCATTAAAGGGTGTTTAAAGGAATGAGTGTTCAAGTTTTCCTCTGATGAGGATAAAAGTATGGAAAGCTAACTACAGTGAACACTACAGTAACAGAGTTAATGAGGCAATCAGTGAATCAGATGATACAAAACCAAGGATGGTTTAAAAATCACTCATGGATTGACGGTGCAGGCTTTCCCTGCCCCCACCTCTCCAACAGACTTACCTTCCTCATTTTTTACTTGGTCCAACAGTTAGATCTGTTGACAATCACAAGCTCACATCAACTGACAAATGATACAGCAGAAAATATTTATTTACAAGCTGACCTTTCTAGCTGAGTTATTTGGGAGCCTCATTAACCACAGTCAATTAAGTAAATTCCAGCTGCTACTCACCCTGGTGTGGCCTATGTGAAGAATGGCTGAATTGAAATGTAACACCTGCGACGCTGGATGTGTGCCATGTGAATTTCAGTTGAGGCTAACATGTGAAATTGCTGTTTTCACTGCCTCTTACTATGATGGTGCATCACAGAAGCCCAGTGTTTCAGCTATACCGGAGGATGACAATCTCTTTAAAAACATGCTTCACAAACTTTAGCGGGCATGAAGTGCCTGTAAGAGACGGCTGGGCCCCACCTGGGGCTTCTGTAGGTCTGAGGTAGAGCCTAAGAATTTGCATTTCTAGCAAGTTCTTGGGTGATACCGATGCGCTGATCCCCAGGACCACACTTTGGGAACCAATGCATTACACTGGACCCTAAAAGGAAATCTATGAACGCCACGGTTGTAAACCTTATGTCAGTCCATCCTAATCTTACCCTCCAAACTGGATGAATATCCATCCAGAGTTTTGAGTCATGTAGTAACAGGGAAATAATGCTCAGAAACATAATTTTATTAATACAGACTAAAGTGGCTTGGCTTTAAATCATGTGTCCATCCCTTAGCTAACAAGGGCTAGACACTTTCAATTGGCTTTATATACTTTCAATTGGTTAATATCTGGCAGGGCAAATCTCCATCCTTTTTTCTTTTTTTCTTCACAACTTCCAAAGCTATCTTAGAATGTTTATTGTTTCAGATGAACATGAGAATCAATTGGTCAATTAAAAATATTTTATAAAATATTTGTATAGATAAGTAGATAGATAATAACTTTGACTAGGATTATATTAAATGCACTAAATTTGGGGAGAATTAACATTTTATTGTAGTCACTCTTTCCAACTTTCACCACAATATGTTTCTCCATTTATTCACATTTCCTTTCAGATCCCTTAGTAAAGATTATTAATCTTGCATATTTCACTTGACCTTACTGTATAAAAGGATTGTTAGTTTAGGAATACTACTGATTATTGTACATTATCCAATATGTTAAATCTTGAAGGATGAGGAGGAATTAGCCACAGGATGAAATGAAAATACAAATTCCAGGGCAAAGGCCATAGCGGCCATAGCACGTGTACAGGCACAAAGGTATGACGGACAGTGCATCTGGGGAATTAAAAGTAGTCTAATGTGGCAGAAGGTTATATGGGTCAAGTATAAGATGATAAAGTTTTAAAATATTACCTTATAAATTTAAAATTCTTATAAATGAGAAGTCATTGAAAGACTCTGGGAGGGGGAGCCTTGTTAGATTTAAAAACATGTACTTATGGCAGAGTGAGGCAGGAATCTTCAGAAATTATTCTATCTCATTCTTCAACAACTAGATAAAATAAGCCCTTGCTCAGAACAAATAAATTTTCTGATCCCTCTTCACCTACACCCAGCCTACTGAACTACCTGAATTTCCTGGAGCAAGTTTTCTTTAGCCTTTAACAGTCTCAGCATAGACTGTTCCCTCTGCCTAGAATGACCTTTCCTCTCTCACCCCCTTCAGCCAGACTTAACTCTCCTACTTGCTATTCATGGGGCAGTTTAGGCTTTATCTCCCCAGGGAAGCCTCTCTATCTACCACCCAATCCACCCACTCCATCTCACCCTGATAATATCAATAATAATAAAAATTACTGATCAGATGCTTACTATGTGCTTTTTGCATGCTTACCTCATTTCACCATCACAACAACCGTGAGGGGCAGCTATTATGCTCATTTTAGAGGTCAAGCTAACTGAGGCTTTCAGAGATTTGGCAACTTACCCAAGGTCACATCACTGTTTAAAGAGAAGTCCCTGATTCAAAATCCGCTGGCTTTAAAGCCTAATAGGAGTGTGAGGCCCTGGTACTGTACCACAAGTGGTATATGACAGGAAGGAGAAGAGAATTTCTACTCCAACCCTCACCTAGTGCCAGTGGCCCCATTCTTTCTGAAGGTTGACATACGCAGCCCTTGGGAACGAGCTGCAATGGGATCAATGCAATGAAGTGACTGCTAAGGCTGCTCGGGCTGGTACTTTCCAGCCCGGAGAAAGCAAAGCTGTGTATTAACGTGGGTCTCAGCACCCACCTGCCAGTAACCTCGTCTTCCCCCAACACACACACACACACCCTCCAGCGCCTGCATTGGTGGGATGCCCTGATGCTGGTGGCTACTCACTTCAAAAGCTCTGATGGATGGGCAAGTAGCCCAGCAGACAGTGGAGGGAGCACATATTAGAAGACTCAAGAAGACACTGGCCAGGCGCCACACTCCAGGTCTCCTCTCAAGATTCATGAGGAGGAGTCTGAAGCTGCGTCACTTAATAAACTTCAAGGCCAGAAGTGCAAGCACACCATCAGTCAGCAGAACGGGGACCTAGAAGATCAGTGACCTGCAAATATTTTGCTAATACTTCCACTGATACCATTTTGAAAACAACTATGTACCCTCTGGAACATTTTAAGTTGACATCAAAATCTTCACCATATGTTTAAGGATGTAATTTCCAGCATACTGTAAAAATTGACATTTTAAAAGACAAATTATACTACTTTTTAAAATCTATCCAGTGGAACCTAAATACCAGAGTGATTTTGAAACCCAGCACTGTCCATTTAAAAATTCATGGACTGACTCTTCTTGAACAGGTGGAAATTTTACACTGTTCCTTTCCCTTTTATTTACATTTTATTTCCCCATATAACTTTATCCTAATACATTTTTGTGCTTTTAATCTTTATTACCCTATCATATTTCTCTCTCTCTCTCTCTCTCTCTCTCACACACACACACACACACATACACACACACACGTGTATATACTAAATTTGTTTTCACTGTAGCCTTAAAGCTCTGTGTTTTATGGTAACTTCTGCATTAGTCACCAATAAAATTACTAGTACAAAATTGATCAAAATAACTTATAGATTTGTTAATCTATAAATAATTTGATAATTAAACATAAAAATTCATAGGAAATTTTTTTTTTTTTTTGCGGTACGCGGGCCTCTCACTGTTGTGGCCTCTCCCGTTGCGGAGCAACAGGCTCTGGACGCGCAGGCTCAGCGGCCATGGCTCACGGGCGCAGCCGCTCCACGGCATGTGGGATATTCCCGGACTGGGGCACGAACCCGTGTCCCCTGCATCAGCAGGTGGACTCTCAACCACTGCACCACCAGGGAAACCCCATAGGAAATGAATCTCTTAATGAAATGAGCTTTTTCTCCCTCATACATCCAGCAATGAATACTACCTAGTGCTATAATGATCAGGGTTCAACATCAATTCCTATTTTGAGTTTCTAGAAGGGGTGAGAAAAACCTTCACTTAAATAAGTAGGTGAGAATTAAATATATTTTGTTAAAACAATGTCTCCGTTTTGTTATAATTCTTTCTGAGTTATGATCTCAAAACACTAAATGACATATCTTCAAAAATATTTTAAATAATCTGTTGGCTGACAAATCAATTGGAGGTCCTTTACTTATGCTGAAAGCAAAACTTGGAGACCATCTGACCTGTCAAAGAATTTGGTAGTCCTTAGTCATTTACAATTATAGTCCAATAGTCTCTGGCAGGGGGAGTTCTGACACCCTGGAGGAATGCAGTGTGGAAGAGTCAGGATGGTGAAAGTGTGACCCTTCTTGTAAAGTGGGACAAAGACAATGTAGAAGGGCAGGTTAGTAAAGGGGAATAAGTACCCCCTCAAGCAACAGGGGAGCGGAGTAATCTCCTGAAAAAGCATACATGAATGCCGAGGATCTGGAATTTGATTGCTATAACATGCCTGTGCTCACATATCCCTTGAAAATTGCATAATATATTATTTGGACAATGTTTGTTATATGATAACATGATTTTCAACTTTGCTGTGATTTTCTTTTCTCTTACTATTCTATACTCCATTCTACCTTCCTAACTAATGATGAGGGTAAAATATTATCTTATCTACACATCACTAAGCACAACTGCTTAGTTCTGTATAAATGCACAGATTACAGAACCCACTAAACATTCATGGTTAAAATACAGAAATCCCTCTTGTTTTATTGCTATTATTACCCACTAGAGGGCGCTCATTCAATCATTTTAAAAGTCTGGTTTAGAAATCAAGAGTAAACCAACTCACGGAAGTGCATCAAGGTATGTTTTCATGCCATTTTATTTCTATTCTTCAGAGTGTCTAATAATGAGCTGATTGCCTCCTACTCTTCTTGACATTGTTTCCTCCTTGTTTCTCATGGAAGGGCAATCTATGTCTGTATTTGTTAGCCACAGTACCTCAGATTGGAAGTCCTGAATGGAGGTTTGTGTTTGGTGGAGACAACAAAAGGCTGAAAAGACTGCACACAAGGAGTCCCTTATGTCCCTATATCAGGAGACATGTGCATACACTCCCAAGACTGGGACTCCAGACCCTTCACAGCAGCACACTTGGTAGAGGAAAAGGCACAGACTTTCAAGGCACAGGCTTGGACTGGCCATAAACTGAGACACCCGCAAATTTTTCTAATCTCTGACTCTAAAAGGGGCTAAAAGTTACTACTACACAAGGTGTGCACAGATTAAGGTTGAAAATGTGTGTAAAGCCAAATAAGGGTCAAAATAGAAATCTAGATACTAGTTCATTTCTGTTTTCCTCAACCACCCCACTCCACCCCCACCCCCCCTTCATTCTGGTAATGCAATCTGGTTATATAATATTTTTTACTGCTATATGTGACCTCTGGGTTAATGAAGAGAATGTTAAAATATATATATATATATATTTACAGACAGGCCAGACTTAACTATGGCTTTTTTTTTTGCCTTCCACAAAGTGCACACAAAATTTCCAAAGTTCATAAAGATTTACAATTAATCCTCCCCTCGTATATATTTGAGGGCAGACTATATATAATCCTCTTTGTATTCCCAATGCTTAGCACAATGCCTGGTATATAAACACTGCCTAAGTTGTGAATACATACGTAGACCACTTGCACAAGTCTTAAGATACTGGTTCTTCAAGACCCTCCCTTGTCAGGGAAGAGACAAGTCAGTAAATTATGACAATAAAACCTTGAACAAATTACAACAGCTGTATCATCAAAATGCAATGGAAACACAAAGGGCAGAACTAATTTTGCCAAGCGCGTATGGGACAGCTTGATGAAGAATAACAGTAATAGTAATAAAAATAATTCTCAGATGTACTGAGGGCTTACAATATTCTAACACTTCGTTTTTATATGTAAATTCATTTTCTCTTTCCAAATAATTATATGAAATAGATACTATTTTTCCCACTTTACAGACAAGGGTAGTGAGGCACAGACATGTTAAAGAATTCTCCTAGGTCACAAGCTACAAGATGCACAGGTGGGATCTGAACTCCCACTTTAACCACTGTACAGAGGGAAAAAGGAGAGCGTCATTCCTGGCCCGAAAAGACGACGGAGCCTGTCTAGTCATGATAAGACATTTAGTCCAAATATAATACTGCAGACAGTGGGGGAGCAGAGGAGGCTAGTATCCCAGGAGTGACACGTTGCAATACGGCAGCGTTGAGAAGCAGCATGACAGAGTGTGTAAGAGAAACTCCCAGGGCTTTTCCAAATGTGAGCTGCGTATCACTGGGCAAGTTACTTAACCTCTGCATGCCTCAGCTTTCCTATCTATAAAATGGAAATAATAGTAACTACCTCGAAGGGTTGTACAGGATTATGTTACCATCTGTAAAGTGATTAGAACGCTGTCTGGCATATAGTGTCATAGAAGTGGATGCTAAACTAAGCAAACAAACAAATACTAAAGGGGAGAGACTATGGAAAAGGGCTGTTGCAATGTCAGGTAAGAAACAATGAAGGCCTGACTAAATAGTAACAGTGATGATAAAAAGGAGATCCAAATTAAGAAACTTCTCAGGTAAAAGCAAAAGCACTTGGGCATTTAGATTTTGACGGGGGCAGGGTAGTGGTGTGTGGTGGTAGTACAGAGTTAGGGAGACCCCAAGACCACCCTTACTTCTGACACCAACTCTTAAGTTCGGGTTCCCCAAGACCACTCTCAGGTTGATTATTAGCTAAAAGCGATTTTATTAGCTATATTATAAGCTATAACTCACTGTTACACTCATGGTTATGGTTACAGCTTATTACAGTTAAAATCACGCAAGGTAAGAGATGCAGGATGCAGAGTGTAGGACAGTTCAAAGCATGAAGCTTCCAGTTGTCCTCTTCAGTGGAATCACGGACAAGGATAACCTTTCCCCGTAACGATGTGTGACAATATGCACAGGAGTACTGCCAACCAGGGAGTCCTGGTGCCTAGATTTTACTGGGGCTCAGTAACACAAACATGACTGACTACCCACTCAGCTGACCTTCAGTCTCCAGCCCCTCCGGAGGTTGGAAGCAGGAGCCCTAGCTGATACGGTGGCCCAGAGCCCCCACCTCACATCACGTTGTTACACTCCCCCATGTTGCCCAAGCTCCCAGACTTTTAGGCAGAGCATTCCAACGGCTTAGAGATCACCTCCAAGGAGCTGAGGGCAAATGTCAGACCTATCTCTGAATAAGGTTCATTCTTCACTAAAAGGTAGTAAAAGTGTGGAGGAGGAAAAAGGAAACTGATTGATAGTGATGCCTTCAACTGAGATAGAATATGCAAGCAGCAAATGGCAACATAGGTTTGGTAAGGGAAAATAATAATCTGCTTTTGAGTTTGCCTGGTACGAAACTAAGTAAAGTTATCAGAAAACACTTAAGCTTGGCAAGGGCTGCATCACCTGAGATGACAGCACACTGAGGGAAGTTTAGAGTCATGCCATGAATGGGCTCACCTTAAGGAGAACATGTAGGTAACAAGTAGGACAAAAATTGAATCCGGGTAAACTCCCAACTTCAAAGGGCTGCTAAGAGTGTGATGGCAAGAAGTTTTTACAAAACGATAAAATTAAAATAAACACTAAACCTACCCCACTACTACAGAAAACTAAAACTACTGAGTAAATTATTAGCTTTCTAGATAGCACAAAAATGCACTCACCTTTCCCTGGAAGTACATAGACTCTGCAAGCACAAGACTACGTCTTGCAAATAAATAGTTAAAAAACAAAAGTACTTCTGTTCTTATTTCTCCATGCCATCCTCCATGCTCAGACTACTTGCTAAGCTGAGAAAGCCTTTATTCTGCCTATGGCAAATTTAGCACATGTTTATGCAAAACTTAAAGTACCATGAAAACCCAACAAAAAGGTAGATGAAGCAGAAGGCATGGCTAATTAAATAGACTGCTCATTTTGTTTAGGGTTAAATAATAATTTATAAATCTGTCTGAGCACAGTAAATAGAAAAATAACTCATTACAGGGTCTGAGCAGCCAGATAAAGTCTGAGACAATAGACCTCTTGAAATTTTTTTTTTTAAATCATCCATTTATGCCTAATTACATCCCAGGTATGAGAGGCATATAGAATAGGGGTTAGCCGTGGGAGTTCATGAACGAGAGAGCCTGGGCACAAATCCCAGTTCTGCCACTTACTAGCTGAGTGAACTTGGGCAAATTACTTAAAGTCTGTGCAGTTCCCTCAGGTGAGAAGTGGGAAACAAACTTCAGAGGTTTGTTCTAAGGGTCAAAAAAAGTCAGTATTGCCTGGCACATAATAAGCATTCCATAGGTGTTTGGTTATTTGGCTATTCTATCTGAGTAACTCTGCATACTGAAAACCTCATGAATTAATTACACGCTTCACTATTCATTCCTTTCTTCTCTGTGAAAGAAGACACCCATTTAAAAATCTAGTTTTGAAATAAAACTACAACTATAAACTACATTTTCACGTTACAGTATTTACAAGTTTCTAAAACAGTTTGTCTAAAATTATTTCAGAACCACTTCATACTTTATTAAATCACCAAGACCTGGTTTCTCCTCAGGTCTCTGCTGGCACCATCAGGCTTTGTTAGGTAAGACTAGGTACTCCTGCCTATTTCTATTGGGATATTTATGGAATTAGCAGTTTATATAGTTTTAATCATGCACCTCCTCCTCCATGAACAGACTGTCTGAAAACTGGTCCTGGGGACTGTCTTGCTCTTTGCTCTTTGTATTTCACAGTGTATGGTATACTGTATCAGGCATTCAGTGTAAAGAACCCATAGAGCAACATACTGACCAAACACAAAACTCACTAAACATACAAATCGAACTTCTCTCACATCTAGGCATTAAATATTTCTCATTTCTGTTTTCTATAATACATTTAACTCATTTGTGTGTGTGTGTGTGTGTGTGTGTGTGTGTGCGCACAGGCATGTGTGTTCAAAACACAGCCAGCTATAGATATGGGGAAGAAATGTGATTACCAAATAAAGTGACTTCAGCTGAGATAAAGCAGTGTTGGCTTTAAAGACTTGTTGCATTATCTCCTGAATTCCAGAAACTAGTTAAATATCCTCAAAATTTTTCTTTCAGATTTTTCTGTTACAGTATAATTAATTTTGTCAAACTGGTGGGCAGTCCTGTTTCAAAGATCAAAGCAATTTCTTAAGGCAAGGGCATACCAACTTTTGCTTATAACAAAATTATCACTACAAAGTTTTCTTTCTACCCTTTCCATTTTCCCATGAGCCAATCTATTTCTTCCTCCTTCTCCCTTCTGAAGCCTCAGCAGGAAATGGAAACCAGGTTTAGATTCCTTTATCTTTTATCTTCACAGCACCCCTCCCCCAGATGGGTTTATTTCTTGTTCTATCATAAAGCATCAAGAGATGAATTATACTAACCTTACTGTATGCCAGGCATCTCCAAGTTCTCTGGAATATTCCTTTTCAAAATGATCCAATACAACTTTGCAAATCTGTTTTGCAACCTTCCTCTCTGATTTTGCTTTCAGCTATGATGATAAGAAAAGGTTGCTGACACACTCTGATGTTACCAATTTACTGAACTTCAACATTATCAGTACAGTCTTTTTTCTTAAGATAACAACACTTTTTCCCCCTGATAATTACTAGTTCTTACAACAGGAGTTGTACCTCACACATAACAAAACTGTATTGATTATCTACTTATGAAAAAAAGGTTTCTCCAAATGATTATTGCGCAAATGTAAAGCAAAGGGTAAAGCAGAATTGCGGTGTTAACACAAGAATGTGTGTCAAAGGAACAAAATTAATTTAAATAAGCCACTCTATATGTTAACATTAGGGGAACTGGGTGAAATGGGCACAGGAAGTCTTTATTATCTTTGCAATTTTTTTGGAAATGTAAAATTATTCCAAAATAAAATGTATTTAGAAGAAAAGTCACTCTAGTTTCCTGTGGAAACGTCCTTGCAGTTCTATTTCATTTACTAATCCAAGAAAAGTTTACCTATGTAACAGATATCCTTTAAGCTCCCAGGACAGTACAGAGTCTCAGCCCTCCAAGAGCTTGCATTGTGCTCAAAGCTGAAAGGAGTGGATATTAAAGTCTGCAGGCGGGACTGCAGACAGGTTATTTGAGGCGGATGTGAGTCTTGGGAGAAAACGACAGAGAACGCTCACGAACGAGCGTCGAAACACTCGGCATTATTCTAGACCTTTGGAATGAAGCCAGAGAAACCCAGAGATCACATCCACATCCCAGCCCCCTCCCTCGCCACGCCGTCAGTCGATAAAGTTTCTGGTTCAGTCACAGACATCCGGCTGGATCCCAGCCCTCACCCGGGTCAACATCACTCCGTCAGTAGAGATCAAACAAGAAGTCAAGACCACCGGGCACTTTAAGCTTGCAGAGAACCAAGAGCTCCGCCTGTCTCCCGAGTTTCGCCGGAATTCTCTCCCGTCCCTCACTTTTCCGGTTCAACTTCTCGCGAGATTCTGCTTTGCCTGAGTTATCGAAATCTCGCCAAAAACCCTAGGTCCCGCGAGAGGCAAGCGCAGTTACTTCTGCCGGTGGCTGAAGCAGGCGGTGCCTACCTGCTCCGGGGGCGTGGCTGGAGCCCGTGGGCGGAGCCTTGGGCAGCCTGTCTTCAGAAAGTCGCGCCTCACGCTGAACAGTCTCTCAGTGCTGTGTGCTTGAGGCTCAGTAAAAGGATGGAAGTGTTTGTCACTATTAGGTACGTTGTATGATCGTTGTTCTAAGATGTTCCCAGAGGCGAAGCTAGTTACTGTTAATTTACCAAATCCGAAGACCCCCGTTATCCCAGATATTCCGGACTCAAGATAAAAGAACGGATATGATGAAAAAGATATTGTCACGCATTTCCTAGAAATGGCCCATTGGGATAATATCTCTCTTTTAATGGGGAGCGTTAAAGGATTAAATTGATTGAAATACACAGGTAAAGCGTCTAGCATAGAGACTAGGGAATAGTAAATGCCCAAATGTTAGCTGCTACTGTGTATTATTTTCACTATCTTGATCTTCGTGATTATCATCAAGTTCTGATACCAAATGCCTGACGACCAAAATGACCTTACATCCTACACCCTAAAAAATGACCCTCCTCACCCACCTTTACTAGGGGAAGTGTTACTGGTTCTCAGGAAAGTAGTCCCTAATATTTAATGCCCATCATAATTTTGAGACCCTTGATGCTCCAAATATCAGTATAGTGTATAATATAGGTGCAAATCTTAGGACCATGTAAAAAGATAAATTTCATTATCCCAAATGTGATTTGAAGCTTAATATATTTATTTATTTAAACAGGTTACCCAATAATCTAAAAATGAATTTAGATTTGGTGGAAAAGAAAATACAGTACTAAGGAGTGAGATGATTAAATGCAGTACTTCGTTGAAAGTTTAAGGAAAAGTCATTAGTCTACCTTTTAGCCTCAGAGATTTTATATACTTTATTTTTTTCTGTACTCATTAGATTGCTGCATTTAGTGAATCAATGTGGTAGTATATTTGCAATGTAGACATATAAAAAACTTTAAAGGAGGTAGTAGAAATCATATTTACTATCTTTCTATTAGGGAAAGGGGATATGTTATGCTTGGAAAGCGGTCATATTTGTTCTTTTATATCGTTTTGTGACTTCTTTAGCACATTTCTGTTTTCTGAATTTTAAATAAACTAATACTTATTGAAGAAAAAAAATTTTAAGCCTATGAGAATGAAAATCATGCATAATGCCACTAGAGATAATCACTATTAACATTTTGGTGTGTTTCTCTAATTTTATGCATTTTCAAGTTTGATAAGACTATGTATAATGTATCCTCTGTTTTTATAAGCATTTTCTTTTATTAAAAATTCTTCATATACAGTACATAATTTCTAGAAGTTGCATAGTAGTTGAAGGTATGGAGGTTAACATACTTACTAGCTATCCTATTATTGATAGACATTTTTGCTCATGAATCTTTGCATGTCTGATAATCTTATAATTTTTAATTATGTCCTTAGTCTGGGTAGGTTTTCAAATCTTATTAGTTATTTTACTTCTGTTGTAAATTACCTGCTCATATCCACTTATCTAGAGCTGTCAGTGCTATTTATATTTGAGATGTTAACCATATCACATTTTCAATTACTTTGCCAATTTTTCTTACAATCATTTGATTTTAAATGTGAAAATAGGGCTTCCCTGGTGGCGCACTGGTTAAGAATCCGCCTGCCAATGCAGGGGACATGGGTGCGAGCCTTGGTCCGGGAAGATCCCACATGCTGCAGAGCAACTAAGCCCATACACCACAACTACTGAGCCTCCACTCTAGAGCCCACAAGCCACAACTACTGAAGGCTGAGTGCCACAATTACTGAAGCACGCACGCCTAGAGCCTGTGCTCCTCAATGAGAAGCCATCGTAATGAGAAGCCCGCGCACCTCAATGAAGAGTAGCCGCTGCTCGCTGCAACTAGAGAAAGCCCACGCACAGCAACAAAGACCCAACGCAGCCAAAAATAAATAAATAAAATCAATAAATTTTTTTTAAATGTGAAAATATTTAAAATTTTTATGCGATCAATTGTTTGAGTTTGTGATTCCATTGCTTGGAAATTTCTTCCCACAGAGGGGAGCTACTTCTTTTTCTTTCTCCCTTTTTTCTTTAGTTTGATCTTTCTCATTTCACCTTCTAATCTATCTAAAATCAGTATCAGTGTATCATGAAAATATTAATGGATTTCCCCTAACCGACACCAAATAGCTACTGAAGAATAAACAAGGTTCCACACTGAGTGTTAAGGAACTGCTTTACAAGCAGCTCATATAGCTCAATATCAAAAAAACAAACAACCCAATCAAAAAATGGGCAGAAGACCTAAATAGACAATTCTCCAAAGAAGACATACAGATGGCCAAAAGGCACATGAAAAGCTGCTCAACATCACTAATTATTAGAGAAATGCAAATCAAAGCTACAATGAGGTATCACCTCACACCGGTCAGAATGGCCATCATCAAAAAATCTATAAACAAATGCTGGAGAGGGTGTGGAGAAAAGGGAACCCTCCTACACTGTTGGTGGGAATGTAAATTGATACAGCCACTATGGAGAACAGTATGGAGGTTCCTTAAAAAACTAAAAGTAGAATTACCATATGACCCAGTAACCTCACTACTGGGCATATACCCAGAGAAAACCATAATTCAAAAAAACACATGCACCCCAATGTTCATAGCAGCACTATTTACAATAGCCAGGACATGGAAGCAACCTAAATATCCATCAACAGAGGAATGGCTATAGAAGATGTGGTACATATATACAATGGAATATTACTCAGCCATAAAAAGGAACGGAATTGGATCATTTGTAGAGACGTGGATGGACCCAGAGAGTGTCATTCAGAGTGAAGTAAGTCAGAAAGAGAAAAGCAAATATTGTATAATAACGCATATATGGGGAATCTAGAAAAATGGTATAGATCAGGGGTCCCCAACGCCCGGGCCACAGACAGGTACCGGTCCTCAGCCTGTTAGGAATCAGGCCACACAGCAGGAGGTGAGAGGTGGGCAAGCCGTGGAAAAATTGTCTTCCATGAAACCGGTCCCTGGTGCCAAAAAGTTTGGGGACCACTGGTATAGATGATCTTATTTGCAAAGCAAAAATAGAGACATAGACGTAGAGAACAAATGTATGGATACCAAGGGGGAAAGGAGTGGGGAGGGAGGAATTGGGAGATTGGGATTGACACGTATAATTTATTGACACTATGTATAAAATAGACAACTGGGCTTCCCTGGTGGCGCAGTGGTTGAGAGTCCGCCTGGCGATGCAGGGGACACGGGTTCGTGCCCAGCTCCGGGAAGATCCCACATGCCGCGGAGCGGCTAGGACCGTGAGCCATGGCCACTGAGCCTGCGCATCCGGAGCCTGTGCTCTGCAACGGCAGAGGCCACAACAGTGAGAGGCCCGCGTACCGCAAAAAAAAAAAAAAAAAAAAAAAGACTACTGATGGGAACATACTTTATAGCACAGGGAACTCTACCTAATACACTGTAGTAACCCAAATGGGAGAGAAGTCCAAAAGGGAGGGGATATCCGTATGTGTACTCATTTTGCTGTGCAGTGGAAGCTAACGCAACATTGTAAAGCAACCATACTCCAAAAAAATTAATAAAAATAAATACTATGTAATATTTTTTAAAAAATAGAAATGGCTAGAGGCAGGCTTGTTTTTGCAGACATGAGATAAATTAAGTTGACACAACTACCAGATATTGTACTAGGGTTTTAAAATTATTATTGTTATTATTATTGTTATTATTTTTAAAGACTGAGGCAGCTTAAGAATATAAGGGCTTACTGCTATGCAGGAAAATAATTCTTACATACCTAAGCAATTTTATTGTGAAGTCATTTGATATAAGAAGTGTTTCAGAATAAACTTTATGAATTTTCATATTTATATAAAACATCTCTCAAAGCCCTTCACGTTCAGGTTTATGCATCAAAAAGGTAAAGACAGGATTCGTAGTAAAACAATCTGACATCAAGAGGGTGTAAGCTCCTTAAATTGAATAGCAGAAAAACACAATAGAGAAACCTACCATCAAAGCAAGAGAACAAAGCACAGTTATAGGCAATCTTGAACTTCACTTTAGGTGAGTAGCTACTTAGCTGAGGCTCTCATTTTTTTAATCATAGTCCTCCAAAATGGTGTGTACAAACTCCAGCAGACAATCCACTGGGACTGGGAAGTGAATATAATAACTTGTATTTTTATTTAATTTTTTCTAATCTTTAAAATAAATTTAGGGGAGTATATGCAAAATACAGGAGAACATGTATATAATTGTTAAGGGCTGAAACTTTTCCCCTCAAAATTCATGTTGAAGCCCTAACTCCCCCCTCCCCCACCCACTCTCCCATCCCACCACCTCAGAATGTGACTGCATGTGGAAATAGGGCCTTTTCAGAGGTGACTAAGTTAAAAGGAGCCCTTTAGGGTGGGTCCTAATCCAATCTGACTGGTGTCCTTATAAAGAGAAAATCTGGGCACACTGAGACACTAGCAGCAGCCATCTGTAAGCCAAGGAGAGAGGTTTCAGACAAGGTTGCCAACACCTTAATCTTGGACTCAGGCTTCAGAACTATGAGAAAATAAATTTCTGTTGTTTAAGCCACCCAGTCTGTGGTAATTTTTGTTATGACAACCCTAGCAAACTAATGCAGTAACTTTATATTTAATGTATACTAAAAATGCTTACTGAAGAGGATGTATAAAATTTGGAGACCACTGGTTCATTTACCCAGAACACAAATTGTTTCCT
The DNA here is from genome assembly GCF_951394435.1 of Stenella coeruleoalba. Lineage (NCBI taxonomy): Eukaryota > Metazoa > Chordata > Mammalia > Artiodactyla > Delphinidae > Stenella > Stenella coeruleoalba. Next base: position 102,084,900 of record NC_137150.1, read on the forward strand.
CATCAGCACACAAAAGGAATTTACAACTCATGCTCTAAACTGGCAAATGATTTTCTTCATATTTTCCCTTTAATATAAACTGATCCCCTTCATTAAAAGAAGTTCATTTCTGATTTACTATTTTTTCTCAAAAAAATAGACTTCTATTATTGTTTCCACAAAGACAATGGATTATTGCTATTTTGATAATTTACACCATTCTTTAATGTAAGGTTTGAAATATATGAATTTATTTTTTTGATCCACTGGAATGTATTTCTTGATAAATTAGAAGGTCAGTATTAGCAGAATCTCAATTGCAAAGTATACTTCAGTTAGAGAAAAACTTAAATAGTAAAGCCAAGGATAACAAAATGTATAACCTACAGCTTTATTTGTATAAGCAGTTTCACTTTTGATAAGTTTTGCCATCTGGAAGCATAGTATTTCTTTAGTGTGGAATGGGAGAAACTAAGTAACATAAAAAGCGTAACATATAGAACCAGTTTCAAATAAAATAAAATATTGCCATAGTAAAGGAACACAGTAAGAGATCAGCCTCAAATATAATGGCATATTCAATTGTTGAATGTTTCTCTACTATTCACAGAAAGTTTTACAAATTAGGTGAATTCTATTCCATCATTTGGCACTTAAAAGAGCATTTCATTTTAAACTTGCAGAAAACATGGCACTTAATTTTTACAAAATTATGAATTTGCTTCCTCCATTATAAAAGTAGACAAATTACAAAAAACTAGCTTGAAAAATTGAGGAAAACACATGACCAATAACTAAAAAATTCACTATTAGCATTTTGCAACATTTCTTTCTAGTGTTGCTTCTAAAACGTTTTCTACTTAAATCAACTACATACACAATTGTATATATGTTATATATGCATTTTACACATAAAAGTATAGAGAATTATCTTTCAAAAAAGTGAAACTATCTTTTGGTTAGTAGCTTTATCTTAACAAGAGACAGACATCAAGTCATCTAGAAACATAAGGTGATATGATGTATGTTTAACTGCCTTTGAAATGACAATGTTCTTTCCCATATATATAAAAATGCATGCAGAGAAAAAAGTTTTTCATGTAAAGTAACAAAAAATTTATCATTTTAATCTATCGATTTAAAATGTCAACAATCATATTTAAAAAATTTTTTTATTTCGTTACCAAAATGAAATCATTTAAGTTTCTCAAATGAAAAGCAAAACAGCATACTGATGAAATTATTTTTATTGTGTGAAAATGTCATAATTCATAATGATTAAGAATAAAAATGCAGCATATAACAAAATAGGCATTTACTTGTTAAAAGCCACCTGGATTTACAAAACTTTAAAAATATTTTTAGAATGCTTTAAGAATACAAATTAATTTTTGAGAGAGATATAAAACATTTATTCCATTTTATCATATATTTAATTTCAAAATCTTGAAAATGATTTTTATTTATTTTTATTAAATGGACTCAGTAATTATTGTACACTACAGTAATCACTGGTAGGAAACAAAAATTTTAAAGATTTATATCTATTCCCAAACTAGATGAATATTAAAAATGGCAAAAGTGTTAGTTTAGGCTTTAGAAAATGAATAAATGTAAATTTTACAAAAAGGAACCAGAAAAGATATACAAACAAGTTTCTTCTCTAAAACCCAATTCAAAATTTACATTGTCTTCTTGTGTTGCTTCTCCTTACACTTCAGTCACGTATCAAATTTAGGTTGTTATGAATTTTGTATCTGAAATAGAACGCTTTTTCTATTCAGTGTGCTAAGTAGGTCCCATGTACAAAACTCCAAAAAACTGCATATGATGCTGACTACAGTAATAAGTGACCTGATTAATAAACGCGTTCAATGAGTTAAAAAATGTGAATAAAATGTGATGCTCTAAAGGAAAATTTTAAAAGTAAATAATCGTATTCAACTGTCTTAGACATACTTAATCATGTTATTGTCAGATACCAGTATAAGTCTGTTAACAGTACAAGTTGCCAAACTGACCAATTTTAACAAGGTGATTACTGTTTAGGGCAGGGGTCCCCAACCCCCGGGCTGCGGACCGATACCAGTCCTTGGCCTGTTAGGAACAGGCCACAGAGCAGGTGAGGGGCGGGCGAGCAAGCGAAGCTCCATCTGCCGCTCCCCGTCGCCCCCCATCACTCACATTACCTCCTGAACCATCCCCCCACCATCTGTGGAAAAATTGTCTTCCACAGACGGTGTGTGTGGGATGGTCCCTGGTGCCAAAAAGGTTGGGGACTGCTGGGTTAGAGTATTTTCACCTTGATGTAAATGGATGCTTTTAATTAAACATTTGAATCTATTATTCAAAATATATATCTAAAAGTTTGTCTAAATGCCAGATGAGGAAGAATCCTATAGATGCCGTTCTTCAGTGTAAGAGAAGTACTATTATTTTAAATTAAGTAATTATTTTGGAATTATTTCTTTATAAATGTAATTTAAACCAACATTTCATTCTTATTTCTTTAGTACCCAAGTATTTCCCGGTTATAAAATAAAGTCTCTGGACTACAGTAGCTTTTCTGGTCTTTTTGCCTTTAATTTCAAGGCAAAAGAGAATTAGAATAACCTAAAAGAGTCACTGAAGCTTCTGATAGAACAAGGGAGTGAGAAGAAGCACCCTGATCTCTGAAAAGATCTAATCTTTGAAAGAGGTGTTTATTGGGACTTTTAATAATATCTCAGAAAACATTTTTATTAATTTAAAAAGCATTTAAGTCAAAAGGTATTGCAAGTGTCTCTCATTTATTGGGAACATCACCAAAGAAAACAAACAACAAAAATTCAATTAATTAATTAGTGCTTTCAAATAACATAATGTGGTAAAATAAAAATCTGAGAATCGATTTTAAAAAGATATCTTAAAATAAGGTAAAATTAGGATGTATATTTCAAGAACAGTACTATTATAAAACATACCTCAAACCATATAAATATATCCTGTTTGTATAGTTCATGTCTGTCATGTAAATCAACTCCATTTTCCAGACACAGCTTAAACAAAGCATCTATAGAAAAGTGCACAGTCAATATCTTAGTAATTAAAATTCTTAAACCAAAGTTTTAGAAAAATATAAAAAGTTAAAAATTTGGGTTATAAATTCCTAAGAATTCCCTTTCCATGCACATATATCTTACAAATGTTTAAGATACAGAAATAAAGACTATTAAACAAATAGTAAAGAAAGTGTACAGAGTCCATTGGCTCTTTTTCTGAACAGCTTTTCCTTTAGGAATATGCCCATGAGTGGGGATGTATAAATCAGGGTCAACACTAATTTTTGCTAACTTGGTCCAAATGCTTGTCCCATTTGCTGGTCATTTTGCTTCTTTTTTTTCTTTGAACCATGAAGACCATGGGTAAGTAATTATCAAAACAGTCAGGTCTTTGGCTCACTGATACTGCTACAGTTGTCTTGCCCAAGTCATCGATGTTCAGGGTTTTTCTCCTTTGAGAAAGAAGGTCCTCCAGCTCATCTTGCCGACCTTAACAGAGCGCGTCCATATGAGCTGGTTATGATATGACGTCGTGAGAATCACTGTTAGGTCTCTGTCGCACAGCCAGGGGAGGCAGTGGCTTTCCGTAGAAGTCTGTGCAAAGAAGGGGTACCAAAAATATACAAGTCTTATGGTAAATCAAGATTTCTGACACAATTCTTTAATTTCCACCTTTAAAAGAGTAAGACACTCTGACTTTACAGGTGAAGCAATGGTTGGGGAGGACAAGGGAAAGAAAAGACAGAATCCAAAAAAACTTGAATAAATTCAAAACACAACCACTAGCGTAAATTCATAACTGTAGGTTATAAATTAATCTCTACTTGATTTAATGTATATTTTATTATTATTGTTTCCAATTAAGTGTTCACATTAGAACAAAACAAACAACAAACATCTAAAATTTATGGAACCTATTGCCAAAGCCCTGATAAAATCAGTATTTGTACAATCCATGTCCTTATCCAATGGCTATTACTTCTAGGAATTTGCAGAGAAAAATTCATTAATTATCTTAGTGTTCTGGTACATAGGAATCTTTTACAATGATGCTTCAATATAGTTCATTGATTTAGGGCATATTTGATACAGAAACAGTCTTAATTTGTACTTCATAATAAGTTCCTAGCCCTTAATTACCATAAATTTAGGTTTATCAATTTAATAGCATATGGAAACCTTCAGTAAGTATTTTCTGGCCTATTACCTTAAAAATTATTCTAGAAGCACAGGTGTTCAAGATTACTTGAAATAAATATATTAAAAATATATTCAGGGGCCCATTTCCAGTTCTGCATGTGCCGGAGTTTAGCTAAGCTACTCCATGGTATTGCTGCCTCAGCATCTATTTTGTCTGGCCAAGTGGCCTGTGGGGGCCTTAAGTAGATACTAGCACCTCATGCAAGAACATGCTCTAGAAAACAGCCTGCAGAATCACAGGTGAATGCTAAGTTCCTGATATGACTTCCCCAATGGCCTTCGTGATCAACTGTCTCCCTCACCTTCCCTTAGATAATACCCCAGAGGAACTTACCAAAACTCCGCTGTTTGGGTTTAAACTGACCAATCTGGCCTTAGCCTGGGAACCCCAAAGCACTCCATCCACAGACCCTAATAAAGGCATGTGGCCCAGGTACTGCAGTTCTCTCTGCCTACAGCTTGCCTTGACCTCCCACTTCTCACTGTGGAACCCTTGAAGCATGTCATGTACTTCCTCCAGGACCTGTGAGTAATTTCTCTATTTCAATTTCTCTTCTGGTCTTTTTGAACTGAGGCCAGGGGCTCTACTTAACAAACATTAATTTAGCAAAGTCCTAATAGCATTTAAGAAGCTTAGAAGTCACTCCATACTAACAAGAAGTAAACATCTGAAAAAATCACCAGTTCTTCTGGGATCCATAAGAGAGGGGAGGTCACAAAACAAACCACTGCCCTCAATATTGGAGAGACAGGCAAACACAGGAAGTCTCAGTTTACCAGGCCAGACATTCATGAATGGAAAGTGCTGAGGGAACCAGTGCCCAGGTAGGAAAACCTGAAATGTGATTGACAAAATGCTGGATGCTCAGTGTGGACCAGCCTGAGAGTTAAAAACTCCAGGGAAATTAAGTCATAAGGGGGACCCCCTCCCCGATATTGTGAGATTCAGCTCCAGGAGACTGAACAAATTCCCACAGTAAATACTGGAGAAAAATCCCCTCCTGCTCACAGCAGAGCAGGGGAAAAGGAACCATTATGAAATACCTTGGAGTATTTTGTTCTTAACAAGGCCCACACTCAGAGGAAACTAGTCTAACCTGCTGGGGTATTATCAGAGTCTAACCTGCTGGGGTATTATCAAAACCTAACCCACCTGGGGAAGAGCAATAACCAATTCCAGCTGGCCCTAGCCATTCTGTACCACTTAATGGGGGAGAAAAAAAAAATTGAGAAACTCTTATGAAGTTAACAGTCCAGAGGCACAGGCTCACTAAAAGACTTGAGACCTAATCACAGGAACATAGAATGCTTCCCCTGCCACCACACAGCACCATGGCATTACTAAAGGCCTATTTACAGTAGTTCCTTTTACCAAGTACATCATGCTGGACTATCAAGAAAAAAGTCCAGAAGGCAAAAACACAATTTGAAGAGACAGAGCAAGCATCAAAACAAGATATGGCACTGATACTGGAATTATCAGGCCAGGTATTTAAAACAACTATGACTGATCAGCTAAGGGCTTTCATGGATGGAGTAGACAGCATGCAAGAACAGATGGGAAATGTAAGCAGAGAGATGGAAGTCCTAAGAACCAGAAAGAAATGCTTTTGGGAAAAGAGAAAAAAACACTGTAACAGAAGTGAAGAATGCGTTTGATGGGTTTATTAGTAAACTGAACATGGCTGCGAAAAGAGATATAGATCAATAGAATCCTTGAAAACTAAAAAGCAAAAAGAACTGAAAAGAAGAAAAGAGAACATCCGAGAACTGTTCAAGCACCAAAGGTCTAACATACATGTAATGGGAATACCAGAAGGAGAAGAGAGAAAGGAGCAGAAGCAACAGCTGAAGCAATAATGACTGAGAATTTCCTCAAACTAATGTCAAACACCAAACACCAGATTCAAGAAACTTAGAGAACATTGTGCAGGATAAATGTCCCCAAAACTACATCTAGGTGTATCATTTTCACATTTCAGAAAATCAAGGAAAAAAAAAAATCCTGAAAGAAGCCAGGGGGGAAAAACCACTTTTCCAGTAGGTGGACAAAGGTAAGAATTACATTCAACTTCTCCCCAGAAACCATGCAAGCAAGAAGAAAGTAGAGTGAAATTTTTTAAGTATTTAGAGAAAAAAGAACTGCCACCAACCTAGAATTCTATAGCCTGCAAAATTATTCCTCAAAAGTAAAAGAGAAATAAAAACTTTCTCAGAAAAACAAAAACTGAAGGAATCTGTTCCCATTAGACCTGCCTTGCAAGAGACGTTAAAAGTTCTTCAGACAGAAGGAAAATAATAAACATCAGAAACTCAGATTTACATAAAGAAAGAAAAAATGTCAAAGAAGAAATATGTAAAGGTAAAATGAAAACTTATTTTTCATATTCTTAATTGATCCAACAGATAACTGTTCAAAATATTAATAGCAACAATGTATCTGATTATATATACTTATATGCATATCTTATGTACATATATGCTTATATATAAATGCTTATGTATGCTTATATATGCTTATATATATGCTTATATATAAATGAAATGGATGATAGCAACGAAACAAGGGACAGGAGGAAAGAATTAGGATTCTTTGGTTATTACAGGTATTCACACTACCCATTAAGTTGTATAGTATTATTTGAAAGTGGACTTGGATTTGTTGTGAATGTATATTGCAAACTCTAGGGCTGCCACTAAAAAAAAGGCCATGAGAAAGGAGGCAAGAATATACAATGGAGAAAAGACAGCCTCTTCAATATATGGTACTGGGAAAACTGGAGAGTTACACGCAAAATAATCAAACTGGATTACCTTCTCACACCATATACAAAAATAAATTTTAAATGACTAAAGACTTAAATGTAAAATGTGAAACCATAAAAATCCTAGAAGAAAACATAGGCAGTGCACTCTATGACATCAGTCTTAACGATATTTTTTGGATATGTCTCCTCAGTCAAGGGAAACAAAAGCAAAAATAAACAAATGGGACTATATCAAACTAAAAAGCTTTTGCATAGCAAGGAAATTATGAACAAAACGAAAGCCTACTGAATGGGAGAAGATATTTGCAAATGATATATCCAATAAGGGGTTAACATCTGAATATACAAAGAATTCATACAACTCAACATCAAAAAAACAAACAATCCAATTAAAAAATGGGCTAGAGGACCTAAATAGACATTATTCCAAAGAAAACAGACAGATGGCCAACAGGCATGTGAATAGTTGCTCAACATCACTATCATCAGGGAAATGCAAATTAAAACCACAATGAGATATCACCTCACACTTGTCAGAATGGCTATCATCAAAAACAACACAAATAACAAATGTTGGTGAAGATGTGGAGAAAAGGGAACCCTCATGCACTGTTGGTGGGAAAGTAAACAGCACAGCAGCCACTATGAAAAACAGTATGGAAGTTCCTCAAAAAATTAGAAATAGAACTACCATACAGTCCAGCAATTCCACTTCTGGGTATTTTTCCAAAAAAAACAAAAACACTAATTCAAAAAGATATGTGCACCCCCCTTATTCATTACAGCATTATTCACAATAGCCAAGATATGAAACAACCTTAAGTGCCCATCAGTAGACGAATGGATAAAGAAGATGTGATACACATACAAACACACGCGCACACACACACACACACACACACACACACACTCACTGGAATACCACTCAGCCAGAAAAAAAAAAAGGATACCTTACCATTTTGACAACATGGATAGACCTAAGAGTATTATGCTAAATGAAACAAGTCAGACAAATACTGTATGATATCACTGGCATGTGGAATCTAAAAAAAAACAAATGAACAAACATAAAACAGAAACAGTCATAGATACAGAGAACAAACAGATAGCTGCTGGACAGGGGAGGTGGGTAGCAAGGGCAGTAGGGTGTGGGGGCAGGAATGAGTGAAGTAGGTGAGGGAAATTAAGAGGTACAAATTTCCAGTTACAAAATAAATGAGTCACAGGGATGAAATGTACAGAGTGGGGAATATAGTCAATAATAATGTAGTATCTTTGTATGGTGACGAAGGTGGTCAAAAGGTACAAACTTCCAGTTATAAAATAAGTAAGTACTAGGAATGTAATGTAAAGCATGATTAATTAATTAACACTGTTGTATGTTATATATGAAAGTTGTTAAGAGAATAAATCCTAACAGTTCTCATCACAAGGAAAAAGTTTCTTTTTCTTTTGTTTTTATCTGTATGAGATGATGGATGTTCACTAAGTTTACTGTGATAATCATTTTATGATGTATGTAAGTCAAGTCATTATGCTGTATACTTTAAACTTATATAGTGCTTTAAATCAATTATATTTCAATAAAACTGGAAGGAAAAAATAAATTAAATAATGAATCTGAATAAATTTCAATGTAAGAAAGAGAAACAGAAAATTACCATTAGGCAAATACCACAGTAATAATTATTGCAGACACAGTCCAATGATGGAGGCTAAAACTAGTAGGCTAAAGTTTGTGGAGAACAGAATATTTGCATAATCTCAAAGAATCACTTCTAAAATATTTACTAATTACAAAGAGGGAAAACAGTAACATTTTACAATGTGGCAAATACCACCTTATCCAAATGATCAAGGTTAACACCACCAGTAATGAGACATACCACCATCAGGTACCCCCTATTTCAAACATTTTGAACATCAGTTTGGTTAAACAGTCAGATTTGCTCTTGTGTCATCAGTTTGGTTAAACAGTCAGATTTGCCTTGTGTCATCAGTTTGCAGCCTCTACCACAGTGTACCATAGACAATACTTGATTTGCCACAGCTATATCATTACTTAACAAAAAAAAAATTTTTAATAATAAACTGTATACTCTTGCCTCTTTAAAAATATTAGGAGAAAATGATTGTTCAAGCAACTATAAATTTAAAGCAACTACTAAGCTGCAATGATGCTCTAACAAATCTTAATGTAATAGTATAATATAATGAATTCAAAGTATGGATTTCAAAGCTGGACAGACCTAAGTTCAAATCCTGATTTTGCCACTTATAGCTATGTGACCTTGGGGTATAAGTTCCTTACACAAAAAATTGCCCATCTTACAAGGCTATTAGAAGAATTAAAATGAGATAATGTACCTAAAGTGCTTAGCAATATGCCAGTCACATAGTATATACAGTTATTACTATTGCTATAATTAAAATTATAACAGAGACAATTATTTGACAAATTTAAAGTATGCCTTTTCTAATTTCTTGATTTCAAAATTAATGAGAATTATAACACATAACAGAACTCAAGATTAAACCAGAATGAATACCGTTTCTATTATGTTTTACTTCTGGAATTTAAAAGTACCCTTCTAAAAAGATAAATCACATACACATGTCAAGAAGTATCTTTTTCCCTCCCAAGAAATTATTTTTTTTTGCAGTTGATTCTGTATTATTTCAGAATAATTCTGTATTTAATTTAATTCTGTATTTAATTTAATCATCACAAAGAAAAAGTTTCTTTTGATTAAATGTGATTCTGTATTTAACTGCCAGAATTAAACCATTCTACACAAAATAGGTTTCTTATTGCCTTAAATGTAGGGGATATAAGTTGATTATAGTGCCCAACTGATATGACCAAATTAATTGACACCCATTTTTATAAAGGGCTTCAAACTTTTTAACATACAAAATTTAATCTTGATTCATATTTTAAGATTTGAAAATATTCTTTAGTTTTGCACTTGGTATTTTTGGCTAACAGAATCTTGGATTTATTTCTCATAATGTATAACACGTAACATGTTGATAAAGTACAGATTGAGAGTATTTACAAAGTGAAGAATGCATCTGTCTTACCTGTTACACAGAGTGAAGTTTACAGAAAATAAAGGAAATTAGAAAAGTAATAAAATTAAATTGCCATCAAGGTAAATGTCTCTAATCAAAGAACAAATAAGAATCTGCCTTAATTCCTAATTTGACTACAACAAATTGTTTTTCATCTCAGTAAATTTTAAATGCCAAACCCAAATGTAGTTAACTTTTAATTATTTACCCTTGTTTGTCATGTATCTGTTGTCTACTTGCCAACAACCACATTCAAATAAATGTGTACAAAGTTAGGGAAGAGAAGAGAATGAGATTATAAAATTGGCAACTATCAGCATCTCAGATGAAAATCTCGTGATAAACACTAAAAACTAATTTAAGCTTTTTAATTAATATTTTAAATTTATTATACCTACTTTCTTCTCCGTTAATGAAAGCAGAGTTGATTGTACATCTTTTTTTACCTAGATAAGGTATACTTTGCCTTAAAATTTATGAGAAAAAATAATACAGATATTTAAAAACTTGTGAAGTTAGGATATCTAATTCTTTGCTCTGAAAAGTTAAGTTTATTGATACATACTTAAAATTAACTGATATATTAGAACAATGGTGGTCTTAAACTTAACTAACTGATTATAATTCTTTCCCAGGGTTCTAATTTAAAAATAAATACAGGAAAGCAAAGAAAAACAAAGCAAAAACAAAAAACAACCTTTTTAGCCCATTTTCAACCTCTTTTTTACTTGCTTCTAACTATAATGTTCCCCCTAGATGCTACCATTAGTTCTTTTCTCCTTATTCTACATACTTTCCCTCAGAAACAGGTAACTATCATTCTTTCAACTGCATTCATTCAGTAACCAATTACAGAACATCTATTACAGAACAAAGCGTTCCTATTGTGCGATGACAACTGAGAAAACAAACTACCTACATACCCTCCCACCCACCTGTGTCCCTTTTCTCCAGAGCTCCAGAATCTTATTTGTACTGGCTTATAGAAATTTCCAAATAGATAAGCCTACAGACACCTCCATTGCAGGTTTCCTTCCTCCTCATGTATTTTCAGTCTTAGAAATAGCACCAACCTTCTAGCTCCTTGAGCCAAATAATTTCCTGTTCCTCTCTCCTTTTATCCCATACATCCATTCATTATATAGTACTTATAACTGTTCATATATTCCTTGCATACATTTTTATTCTCAATTTCAATTCCTATCCTCACTTCTCACTCTGACTACTGCAACAGCTTCTAACTGGGATCCTTACTTCAGGTGTGACCACAATCTAGTCTATACTTTACAGTGTGACAAAAATTATTATCCTAAACAATAAACCTTATAATACTATTTCTCTGCTAAAAATGTATAGTGTCTCCTGTAAAATTATAGTGAGTCCAGACATCTTAACATACATGTGAGGCCCTAAACAATCTGGCTATAAGCCATAATTCAAAGATCAGCACTCTCTATAACTTTAAACTTCCTCTTTCTTATCCATTCTACCCACATGAACCTAAGCTCTAGTCACAAGTAACTTCATACTATTTTCCAAATAAGCGATGTCTTTTCCCACCTCTCCACCTCTGAATAGTCTGTTCCTTCTACTTACTGACTCTTCTCATTCTTCAAAGAGCCAGTCCTAATACCACTTTCACTGTCTAGGCAGTATGTGCACAGTACTCCAATTATACACCATAGAACCTTTTACCATATATTGTGAATTGTCACATATACTATAGTAAGCTGGAGTATTATCTTTTCTGTTAGACTAGGATCCCCAGAAAAGTAGAATTTACGTCTTATTCATCTTGGCATCACCAATGTTTCAGGTGGTGTCAGATACAAAACAGTTGTTTGTTGGATGCCCAATTCAGTAAGAAAAAATAGTACCTGTTATATGAGAAATTAATATTTTTCTCTATATATGTGTATTTATATATATTCACTGTATTGTTAGAAACAATTAGGTAATGCTAATATATCTGTGTATAAACACATGCACACATGTATTTATACACACATATATTAGCATTATCTAATTGTTTCTAACAACACAGTGAATATTTAAACTGATAATGCAGTCTAGCATACACAATTTCAGAGTGTAATAAAACAGGAATTAACCTATTATAGTCAATAAAAACATCATGATGTAAAGTCAGCAACCAAAAAGACATGTGATTTCACTGTGATTTTGATATGGTCTAAGGACAAACTTTCTGTCTTTAGAATTGAAAAAAACCTTTTAATTTTCACTAATGATTATGAAGAAATATTTCATTATTGACACAGTATTCAGAAAAAGAAAGCAACCAGCACATTTAAATTTATATACTTTTTGAATAAAATATTTTACACAGTTCAATATAATTTCAAATTATATATAAGGCTTTTCTAAAGATTAAACTTCTGATTTTTTTTTTTCCCTAGTAAATGGGTCTTCTTAGGAAACCAAGTTCTAGATCAGGTAAACAGAGCTATCAGAAAGGAAATGAAATGTTCTTGATAAAGAAGTTTATTGAGTTACTATATATATATAAAATTATCCTTCTGCATTTTAGAAATATTTTATTAAAAGAATCTGGGCTGATGGTCTGAAATCAGAACTTCTGCCTATTGTATAAGGCAGTTCTCTACTCCCAACTGTCCTTTCTCTAGTTTTCCAGGTGAAGTTCTTATGCCCTATACTGGCTGTACTAAACCTTGTGTTAATTTCATCCAAAAAAAAGTGTTTTCTTTAGTCAATGAAGCCTTTAGTAACTTTCTATTTAGCTGAACTTTATTTGGCTTACTGATTTGGTCTCTGATCTTACAAACTGTGTTACTCTTTACTTCATTGTAATATACAGCAGCTGAGTATCATTAGAAGCAGAGAAAGAACAATTATGCGACATTATCATTGAGTATATTGAGCATATATAGGACAATGAAGTTTTTAACACTATAAATGTACTGTCTCATATTTAAGATATTTAAAACTCTTTCCCTTTCACAACTATTTACATTAATATATAATGGATAAACACAAGCTCTGACGGTCTTTACCTCTGTATTCTAAGGTAAAGGTCAAATCAAATTATATAAAGGCAAAGGGCACTTAAGAATAAAAAAATAAATAAATGAAAAAAAGTGGAGTATAATGAAAAAGGATGGTTGTGGATTTGAAAGGCTTCCAAAAGTAAAAGTTTGTTGAAGTAATGAGGTAAAGAAAAGTGAATGTGATACGTAGAGCTTTGAAAACTGATCCTTTTGCATTACCATTATGACGTGTTTCACCAAGAGGCTCAAGTTTTGGAAGTCTAGTGACTTTGGGGGTTCCCCAGCCAACTAAAGGAAAAGAAAAACATTTAAAAACACTGTTAAACAATATCTCTTTAGGTCTGTTGAGAGGATCCCTTTCTTGACAGGAATGTATATAACTTCAATATCAATTCATATATACTGAATGATGCAGTACTCAATAACCATAAACCCATTTTAAATGGCTTCTATTTAAAAATGTAATTATAGGTTGGTAATATCTGCTTAAAATTTTTATTTACCTTTCATTAAAAATACAAGCATCCTCACTACCATCATAAATAACCTTAGGCTACTATTCTAACCCCCAACAAAGACTAAAAGAAATGTACACTTATTAAATGGAATATTAGAAATGAGTCTTAAAATAATTCTCAAAGGAAAATGTTACCATCTAAAGCCTTCTAGCAGGGCTAAAAGGGAACTATAAATATATACGTTTGATATTTATTGAGTATGTGAGGTACTATGCCCAGTGCTAAAAAATTACGATTATTGTGCAGTTAGTATGTCCCAGTGCTTTATATGCAGTATTCCACTTAATCCTCATAACAGCTTAGAAGGTCGGCATGAATGCTGGAAATATAATGGAAACACTCACACATCTTGGTTTCAAATGTTAACTTTCAGGATGAAAGATCTAATTTTTTAAAAGCTCATGTTAGCCATCCATTCCTTAAACTTAAATTACTTTTAGCAATCTGGGTACTGATATTTCAAATAGGACTTGAATCCATTATAAGAAGTGCTTAGGTAAAGTTTTCTTATTAATTTTTACTTATTTTTTTACTTTCATAAAACATTTTTTCTGAATAAAAAAAAGCAACAGATATTTACGTTGATAAATTCTGAACAAAGTAGATGGAGCAAAAAATTCTACCTTTTTCACAATTCACAAGATAATAAATATACTGAATGAAAACTGCATAATTTCTTTCTTTTTCTTCAATGTTTAAAGCAGTATTTCTAAATTCAGTATCAACATCAATTAACTCACCAGGAGGAGGAGGTGGGGGTGGTGTTGGACTCTTAGGAACAGAGTCATCTGTATTAACAGGTTCTACACGGTGGCTCCTTTTCATTCTTAGCTTCTTAGTTTTCTTTTTACTGTTATCTGTAAGAATATAAACATGAAACTTTATGCCTCTGTGAAGAAGTTACTTCTATAATAAAAACTAAAGAACAGAATTAGAATACTGATATTATTATTACCATAGGAATATATCTTCAATTCAACTTAAAAATTGTTACCAATAATGAACTGTGAACTTGCCTTTACTAAGAATAAATTTTTAAGTGATGGTTTATTGGATGAATGATTGATGAATATGACACAAATGGCAAAAAGCCATATTTTAAGTTCTATGAAAGGTGATTTGTAATACAAAAAAAGTCGGTATTTCCAAAAGTAATATTTTTTTCCCCAAATATCATACTAAGTAAATGGAATTATCTAGCTGCAGGGATTTCCATGAAACTCAGAATGACCTGGAGAAAAAGGAGAGGAATTGGTTTGTCTCAATAGGATATACAGAATGATTCTAGGTATAGTCCAAAAATAATCCTTTGAAATGTGAAAAAACACCCCAATCAAATCTAAACACATTATCCATGAAAATAACCCCCAAATAAGATATGCCCAATATAAATATATGTAACCAAAACTCACATTGTTAGACGTTACAGAATTGAATTTGTAATCTTTCTAAAAATAACTATTTACAGATTCTCACTTAAGCACATATGAACAGTTTAAATGCATCTGTGTTGTTAACATGTAAACTTTAATAACGTGAACCAAGATGGCATAGTAGTTAAATAACCAAACATCACAGTCACTGAAATACTTTCACTGACAATCCCAAATTGCTAAATTTATATATATAATACATTTTCTAAAATGGAAATTATCTGTTACACAACAAGCAGCCAACATCTATGAAACCTATAAAGCAATGAGAAATACAAATATATTTAGAAACATTATTTTTCTAAGTAAATTAGTATCACTTGAGACATTTTACTCTAGATAGAAACAGAGACATCTTTTTACAATTAAAGCTGTAAGCTTTACAGCAGGGAGAAAGGAAAGAGAACCTCCAGAACCATATGGTACTTTCGGATGGGCAGTAGAACAGGGTCATGGACAAGCATAGGATACGAAGCAGAGGACCTGAAGTTGAGGGAAGTGTGTCTCAGTACAGCCACAGATGAGACATATGATCTTAAATTACTCAACCTCTCCAAGGCCCTGGTTTCCTATTCTGTATAATGAGAATAATATACCCGAGGACTGCTATGGTAAATAGCATAGTGCTGTGTTAAATAATATTTTCAAATCATCTACCAAATCGTTTTGTTCTTTAACAACATATTAGTGTTTGAAAGAGTTCTTCCAATATATTGAGAGGCCACTTTAAGTCTACTTTTTGTTTTACACTGTTGATAGAGCAATATGGGTACAAATGTGGCTACCCTAACTTCCCAAATTACAAAACTATAACTTTCAAATCTAATTATTTCTATATAGCAAAATATCCATTGAGCTAATCTGCAGCTCAGGGACTGAGATCTTATTTTCATAAACTCTTTGATACTGTACAAAAATTCTTATATACCATGGAACCATACTGCTAACTAGGAATGGCAAGGAAGCAATGATTATTGGGTATTTCCCATGTGTCAGGCCCTGTGCTAGGAACACCATAGGGTTACTTTTATTATAAGTAAACCTAAAAGCCTGGTGAAAAAAAAGATGACAACCCCATTTTAGAGAGGAAACGAAGACTGAAGAACACTATATAACGTAACATATATCTAGTAGGTGAGAATGTCTGGATGCTACCGGAGGATGTCTTGAGTCCAAAGGCAGAGGCTCTCTCTATGATACCAAAAGATGTGAACTTCCTGTTAAATTACATAACCACTTAGAAAAAGTAAAATAATTATGAATTGAAGATGTTGTATAATATTAAAATAAGAGTAATATGGCTATTTGATAAAACTTTCAAAATGTTCAATTGATTATGTCTGCATCCTATAGAAATAACAAGCAAATAAAGGAAATGATGCTGATCATAACATTATGAGGATTAAGAAAAACAAAACAAACCTCCAAAAGCTTTAAAGGTTTTAAATATGTTCCAAAGATTCCTGGGGCTGTGCAATATTCCAAATTTTTGAAAATGAATTTTCAGCTGAAATTCTTTTAAGTTACAAAGGACTAGATTTTAAGGCATCATGAATAAAAACATAAATTAGCAAACTGACTAATGATTACCTAAAATTCAAGAGAAAACCATGATAAATAACGCATTTGGAGATGAAAAATCTTGTGATACATTTTTTATGAAAATAATCATGACAAATGAAAGAGGTATTTTTAAGTTTTATATATATTATTTATGTTATATGTAATATATAAAACTTAAAAATAAATAAAATAAATATAAAAATAAATAAGTATATATATTTTTAATAACTAGATTTATCACCTGATTCTGATGACTGCTGGTCTGTCTCATCTTCATTTTCCAACTGCTGTGTTAATGCCTCCTTATAATTTTCTACTATTCCAAACCCATTGTTTTTTTGGCTACTGTCACTGATCTGGCTCTGTGTCTCTATTTGCTCATGGTCCATTTTATGTTTCAGGGGACAGCCATCACTGTCTTCCTCCATATTTTGCCTCTTTTTCTCTCTTTCAAGTTTTTTTTCATTCTGACAAAAATGAAATATATCATTTTTAATATAATAGTCATATCTAAGATAGTATTCAGGGAGAAATCAAATAATCCAAGAGCATTCTGTAACTTCCAGGCAATGTGATATTTCTATTAAAAAATTATTTGTTGAGTCTATCATTAAAGCATGCTAAATGTCAAACATTCAGAAAACAGAGATAGTATAAAGAAAGAAAACAAATATTACCAGTAATTTCACAATCTAGAGATGACCACTGTTTGACGTATAGTCACAAAGAGGTGCTTTTCTTTGCCTACCCCACACATGTACAGACATACACCATCCACAAACATACATAAATGTGATTGATTGTCTCTATATACATATTTATGTATATTTTTAAACAAAAAAGAATTGAAATTTTAATTTAAGAATATACATTTCTTTCTTTGTCAATGAACCTATAAAGTGCTTAGAATATTGCATGACACATACATAATAAAGTGGTAGCTATGAAAATATTATATAATGCTATATGTGTAAGCCATTACTACTTTCATCAATTATACAATCGTTTTGAATGGTTCTATCATCTTATTTTACCAATACCCAATCAATGGACAAAGAAGTGATTTTCAACCTTTCACTATTATAAGAAATATAATCATTGAATTACTTCTTTAGAATAAATTCCTAACAGTCAAGCTGTTGGATCAATGAGTAAGCACATTTTTAAATGTGCCATACTACAAACTTTCCTTCAGAAAAACTAAAGTAAAATTACACCACAGGCAAAGGGTTGAGAGAGTGTATTTTCCCATATCTTTTTTTTTTTTTTTGGCCTCGCCACTCGGCACGTGGGATTTTAATTCCCCAACCAGGGATCGAACCCACACCCCCTACAGTGGAACCACAGAGTTTTAACCACTGGACTGCCAGGGAAGTCCTCCCCGTGACATCTTTTTTAATGCTTTTTTAATCATTATCAATCTTTTACATCTCTGCCAAACTAATAAATATTTTTTACCTCAGTGTTGATTTATCATTGAATATTTTTATTATCAATACAACTGAAGATAAGTTATTAAATATGCTTATTGCCTTTTTTCTTTAAAGAACTACCCATGATAACCCAATGCTCGTTTTTCTACTAGAGTCTCATTATTTACACAGTAATTTTTTAAGGGTTTTTTGTTGTTGTTTCCTGGGTCTCAAATATTTTTCATTAGGATTAGCTTGGGGTTTTTTTTGTCTTTAACTCTGTAGAACATCTCTTTAAATACTGAATATAATACGATCTACCTATTTTTCACTTTATGATTTGTGGCCTCATTGTCCTGCTTTGAAAGTTTCAACCTCCTCCAAGTATATACCAATGTCTAACTGTATTATGTGAGTATTTTTAAGTCTTCTTTTTTTATACATTTAAGTCTTTTGAAATTTAATTTGGTATACAGTGTTCAATAATTTTACTTTTTTCCGAATGACTGTTCAGTTGTCCCAATATCCTTTTCTCCCAGATTTGAAATGCCACATTTATCTTACACTAAATGCTTATATATAATTTGGTTTGTTACTATTGTTTCATTGATCTGTTTATCTATTCTGGAACCAATATCTCACCATTTTTATTGTCTGTGATAAAATCAAAGGAATGAATGTAAGGTAATATTTTAAAGGAGAAGTTTTTTGGGGAAGAAAAGAAAATTTGCCTGGTGAAGAAGAGAGACTATGGATAATTTATTTCCATTTATTTCATTCCTTTACTGATGATCTTCTTAAAATTACTGTATTTTAAAAGCATAATAACTGTACTTTCCCCATGCCACTAATTAATTCAGGGACTTCAATATAAGATATTCTGTGCTGTATACCAGTATTGTTCATATCTTTATATCGTGAAAAATACAATGTTGGTAGAAGTGCTAAGGCCTTCTAAGTAATTTACAACCATGGTACTATAAAATAATTGGTCATTATCTATAAGGTGAGCTTTATTACAAATATAGAGTAAATCAATGTTTCAAAGTAAAAAACCAAACTTGATTTTCTTTTCCTCTACCAATATTTTTAAAAGAATATAAAACTTGACAAACACAATATTTAATAGTATGGACACAAAACAATAGCTCAAGTTATTAAGACTGCTTTACTATACTTAGAAAAGCACACGCTTAAGGTAAATGCAATGGGGTTAATAAAAAGATTAAATACAGCTAACCTTCTAGTATCTAACTAACTTCAGACCAAATATCTCATATTACCAACTATTTGGCAAACACAAAGCAACACCAAAAACTCTACACTCATCTTCTTACCTGTGGAGCTGCCTCCCTCCTCAGCAGCAGCCCCAAGGAAGAAATAATCATCCACTTTTCCGGATGAGTACCTGTGTGGAAGGAGGCAGTGACAGGGAAGAGGAATAGAGAACATACAGGCGGGTCCAGCAAGCCACCTGCCACATTAAGCTCTGAGGGAACGGAGAGGAGATTTAGGAAGCTCTGTCACTGAGGAGGAATAGCTGCTGAAGGTGATTAAAGCAGGGCCAATGCAAACTCCAAACACCAGTAGCAAATGAAAACAAAGACACAGAGAGACAGACACGGGGACACGGACACACACACACACACACACGCACAAAACCCCATAACTTCTTCATGATTAAAATCTACACATTAATTTTGGTAAAACTTCTGACATTTAAAATTAAAATAAATAATATTCAGATATAAGAGAATTTATTATAGTCTCAAACATTAAGTATCCTAGGAAAATAACTAGAAAATCATTTATGTACTATAATGCACCATAAGCATCTAAATATTACTGTAAAGGGATAGTAATAGCAATACAGGGATAAAGATAATGTAAATATGAGTCAACATACTATTATCATATGAAATAAGTGACAAAAAAAATTTATCAGAACAGTAACTGTGATAATTGCTACATTCAATCTTTATTTTCATTCTCAGTTAATTCTGAAGTCATCTTCCCTTTTTATACTAGATCAGAAGGTAAATTTGAAGAGGAAGAAAAAGCAGCAAACCTTTAACCCATCTCCCCCATTTAATTTCTTTTACAAATAATCAACCTCTGGTGAAATACTTCTAGCTCCCTGCCTCCTTTCTGAACTTCCAACTTTATAACTTAAGACATAAAAATTACATTTGCCACCATCCATACCTCA
Source organism: Stenella coeruleoalba (assembly GCF_951394435.1). Classification (NCBI taxonomy): domain Eukaryota; kingdom Metazoa; phylum Chordata; class Mammalia; order Artiodactyla; family Delphinidae; genus Stenella; species Stenella coeruleoalba. The sequence goes on from NC_137150.1 coordinate 102,105,124, forward strand.
ATGATTACAGATGTTATCGGCTGGAAAGGATTAACAATAATTGGTTCTGGGTCCAACTCAGCCAGACCACTGGTTCCATCGAGTTCAGCCTGCTCTCGCTCTCTTTGTTCTCTATTGTTTGAGGGAAAAAAATCGGAATTCCTTATGAGAAAATGCTGAACCATGTTTAAGAACATTTCCAATAGGTTTAAGGCTATTGAATTCAGTAATTTAAACATCTGGACATGGCTTTGAATTACTGAGAGATTTTCAGATATCTTTATGCAGGTAACAGGCCACTATCCCCATGTAAAGATTAATCATTTTAATTTTAAAAGAAAGAAATGCTGACAGGACTTCCCTGGTGGTGCAGTGGTTAATAATCTGCCTGCCAAGCTAGGGGACATGGGTTCGATCCCTGGTCCAGGAAGATCCCACATGCCGCAGAGCAACTATGCCCGTGTGCCACAACAACTGAGCCTGTGCTCTACAGCCAGCAAGCCACAACTACTGAGCCCGTGTGCCACAACTACTGAAGCCTGCGTGCCTAGAGCCTGCGCTCCACAACAAAGAGAAGCCATCGCAATGAGAAGCCCATGCACCACAACGAAGAGTAGACCCCGCTGGCTGCAACTCGAGAAAGCCTGCACGCAGCAATGAAGACCCAACGCAGCCAAAAAGAAAGAGAGAGAGAGAGAGAGAGAGAGAGAGAAATAAAAAAAAAAAGAAATGCTGACAAAAATGACATTCCCTATGATTGAGTTCTTAACATCAGTGATGCATATTAATTATTTTTCTATGTAACAAGGGTTTATATTTATCAATTTATTAATTACCCTCCCAAACAAATGCTGTCCTCTTCACTGATGTTAACCAGATAAATAAGTCCTGTTGTTAACCTTCATCTTAAGAGCTGTGTCTAGTTATATATCATAAATGAACTAGATAACAACTGTTGCTTTGCATAAGTAGAAGAGGCTATAGAAATAAGCTGCCCTATATCACTTAGATTAAATAAGTTTTTCTATATTAGTTACTACTGAGAATTTCATTACTCTGTGATTTAAAGCTAATGTTGCCCCATAGATGAAGGTAATAAGTTACTAAAAGAAGCAGCTGAAGATAGGAACATAACCATTGTAGATCTGCAACTAGACTGTATAACTATAGTATATAGTAAAACAATGTCAATGTTCATTACTACAGCACTTATTAATTAAGTTCTATGATGGAAAGATATATACTTTCATTCTGAACCTAGGAAGCCAAAATTTAGAGATCTGCAATTTACTACTTCTGTGACCTTGGATATCTATCTGGATACCTGAGCCTCTGCCTTCCCATAAATGTGGATAAAATACATAGTTCGTAGGGTTATTTCAGGTAAAGTAATATATGTGAAAGCACTCTGTATATAAACATACTTACAGGACAATCATTATTTTTTTTTAATTTGTTTTTATTTTTGGCTGCGTTGGGTCTTTGTTGCTGTGCGCGGGCTTTTTCTGGTTGTGGTGAGCACGGGCCACTCTTCATTGCAGTGTGTGGGCTTCTCATTGCAGTGGCCCCTTTTTTGCTGAGCACGTGCTCTAGGCATGCGGGCTTCAGTAGTTGTGGCACACAGGCTCAGCAGTTGTGGCTTGCGGGCTCTAGAGCGCAGGCTCAGTAGTTGTGGTGCATGGGCTTAGTTGCTCTGTGGCATGTGGGATCTTCCCGGGCCAGGGCTCGAACCCGTGTCCCCTGCATTGGCAGGCGGACTCTCAACCACTGCACCACTAGGGAAGTCCCAACAGTCATTAATGTTACTCATTTATTAGTAAGCAATTTCAGGTATCTGGTATTAATATACTATTTTCAGATACCAATAATAGCTTGTTTTACTGTTTTTTCAAAAATATCCAAACCAACAAAAAATCCAAACCTATTAGATTGTATTTAACAATAAAAAGTTTTTTTTTAATTATTCCTGTCTAAATTTAATTATGCAGTCTCTGTTCAACAGAAGACGACTCAGACCACAAGTGGCATGCCTAGGAGAAAGGAGGAAAGGGGAATGGGGTACCAGAAAAGCCTGCCATAACATGACTTGGAATATCTTTATGGAAAAAGTAAAAACTTGAAAAAAAATACTAATTAGATTTCTTTTACCCAGCTCAATTTTTTTTTCTTTTTGTTCTTCTAAGTAGAGAAAAAGCAAAGAAGCCTTTAGAAAAGTATGGCCATATATTTTATTTTTATAAATACACGGAAGGCATATTTGTATGAATGACTGGTTGTACTGAGCTTTATATCATGAAAATATACACTAGAATAGAAAATAAAGATTCTCATAGGAACTAAAACCTCATATTGTTATCAAGAGAGACTGAGATGACTGAACTACTCATGTTATTGAGCCCTTGAGGACAGAAGAGTTATCTCTCCAAATATTTTCCTTTAAGTCCTATCTCTGAATTAAATGAAAGATACCAGTAATCAGAGGATTTCCTTGACAGCATAAAGGAGCACCTCACCAAGGGCAGTTAGTGTGTTCTTGCCTACCAGGCTGCAACTGTTAAAGCAAATGGAAGGCCAATATTACTTAGGTAGATGGAAGACCACTTTGGATCTCACAGGAGCTCACTTAGAAATCTTTTTGTTTCTTCCCTCTCCTGCCATGTCAGTGGACAAAGAAAGAGAAATCTTGGGATTAAGAACTAAATTCAACCTCTAATCAAATCTGAGTACTTTCTTCCAGCATTAACATTATTATAACTGATTCTGTGGTAGAATTTACATAAACATTTTTTTTTAATTTAGAGTTTGCTAAACTTATTTTTAAAATTTCCCTTTAGGCAACATATTTTTAAAATAATTTTAAAAGCATGTTTTAAAACCTGAGATAGTGCAATTTAGTCCACTTTCAGACAAAACAAGTGTTGAAGATCAGATTTTGCTTCAGCTGGCTGATCCACTCACTGCTTACCTTCTATCTTTGCTGAGACTAATGAAGGATTTCTCAGTCTACTGACATATTCTTTGCTATGGGAAACTGTCCTGTGCATCACAGAATGTTTAGCAGCATCCCTGGCCTCTTCCCACTAGATGCCAATTGTGCTATCAACCAAACTTAGAACCCTATCAACCAAACTTGTGCAGGTCTACAGAAATAAAAAATTTACCTAGTATCTTCCTTCATACAAAAAGAGGAACCTAAATAGACAAAACTAAAAAAATTATTAATAAAAGTGTGGTGTTTTTGATTTTTCATATGCACTGTGCTACAAAATTAATCTACTTACCTTTCTTCTCGTAATTTTCGTACTCTCTCAGCCCGCTCTCGGTTCTCTTGTTCCTCAAGAGCACGTTGTTCTGCTGTGTCTTTTTGGATGCGCTCATTTAAGGCATCAAAGTCTCTTGCAATGATATGTAGCAGCCAATAAAGGCCTTTTTTAATGGACTTGTCAATTTTCTTTCCATATCCCAAGACTGCTGAACAAGGTTCCTTAAAAACAGCAATTTGTTTGACTTAAAGATTAAAACTAAAAGATCTCTACAAAAATTTATTGACAAACCATTAAGATATAATTACTGGCGAATCAAAATTAATTAACCCATTAAATTAATGATATGAAGCACCTGCTTCAACTTACAAAACACACCTTTGAAATGATCACTACATTAGTATGTACGTAGGAGTGGAAATATTTTATGGATCATATCTGTAAGTTTTGAGAGCGATTATGACACAAAAAGTTGACAGTTAAATTTTAAACGAACTCACTGACAAAACTGAACTTACAGAAGAAAAATACTCTTACTTATTAAAAATCGCAGAAAGTTTTAATTTGTTATACCAGGGAATTTACGGCAGTACGCATCTTTTTTTATATATATATTTATTTATTTATTGCGGTACGCGGGCCTCTCACTGTTGTGGTCTCTCCCGTTGCGGAGCGCAGCCTCTGGACGCACAGGCTCAACGGCCATGGCTTACAGGCCCAGCCGCTCCGCGGCATGTGGAATCTTCCCGGACCGGGGCACGAACCCGTGTCCCCTGCATCGGCAGGCTGACTCTCAACCACTGCGCCACCCGGGAAGCCCTTTTTTTTTTTTTTGCTGCACCGCACAGCTTGTGGAATCATAGTTCCCCAACCAGAGATCGAACCTGCACCCTTGGCAATGAAAGTGCGGAATCTTAACCACTGGACCGCCGGGGAGTTCCCAGTAACCATCTTTTACGATTGACAGCCTAACAATCATTTTCTGAAACCAGAATAAATGATTAAATCCTCAGTCCATCTTCTCAAGACTGTATGATAACTCTCCTGATATAATTTTTTAAAATTCATTATAAACTTCCCCTAAGTATAAATTTTGTATTTATACTTTTACCATTTTATAAAATTTACAGCATGACATGTTTGTATAGCTTACAGGTCCTGTCAGCAATGTCTTAAACAAAGAGCAAACCTAAAGTCTTTGAAATCATGAAAGATAGCTTATAGAAGTCAGTAACAACTAAATAGAAAACAAATATCACTGTAATAAATAATATCAAATGAACAGTGAGAACTGTTAAAAAAACAGTGAGAACAGGTTAAAAAATTTTTTTTAAAACACTAATAAAGGGCTTCCCTGGTGGCGCAGTGGTTGAGAGTCCGCCTGCTGATGCAGGGGACACGGGTTCGTGCCCCGGTCCGGGAAGATCCCACATGCCGCAGAGCGGCTGGGCCCATGAACCATGGCCGCTGAGCCTGCGCGTCCGGAGCCTGTGCTCCGCAATGAGAGAGACCGCAACAGTGAGAGGCCCGCATATCAAAAAAAAAAAAAAAAAAAAAACACTAATAAATTATTTTGTTAGCTACCTACCCCCTAATTGCTTATCACCTTTAGAAAAACTAAGTTATACCGAACATAATTCATAGGGCAGAACCCCCAAAACTTACTATTTGACATAAGCACTTGTGCTCATTGACCAGTTTTTCCAGAGACAGGCATTCAATCACATCAGCTTCTCCTAAAGCCCCTTCCTTATCTTGTTTATTTGCCAACCTAGAGAGACATAAGTAGTTTTATAGCAAATATATAATCAGACAGCCACTTAAAAGATTGTTTTGACCATGTTCTTATTCCAAAGTTTTAACCCTACTCATTACAGAACATACTGGTTTTAGAGAGTAGTGTACAATTTATTTCATTTTTCCTTTTTATTGCCGCTAAAGTAAGTCTGTAAGAATTGGCCTATAAAAAGGAAATCAGGTAAAGAGAAGTGTCAAGAAAACAAGCAATAGGTCAACAGGCCAACAAAAAAAGTACGAATAGAAAAAGAAGTGGACTAGTTTCCACAGCACTCAGCCATCAATTCCAACTTTCACATTAATTATATCCTTCCCTTAAAATACACTGCATCATGATGTAAAGGCTCTTATCCCATGTCCTTTTCTTCTTAAATACAATCTGTATCATGCTTTAAATACCCAAATATTCATTCAGAGCTTGTATTATTTGAGCTCACCTGTATTTCCACCGTGTGAGTGTGTCCACATAAATGTGCAATTTACTGGAGAAGTGAGGCCACTTTTATCTGATTTACTTAGCATAGCACTGTGCATAGAAAACCTTACACTCAATTAGGAACAAACTGAGGAACAACAAATGAAAAAAACAAAATAAGTTTAAAAAAAATAGGGGGCTTCCCTGGTGGCGCAGTGGTTGAGAGTCCGCCTGCCGATGTAGGGGACGCGGGTTCGTGCCCCGGTCCGGGAGGACCCCACATGCTGCGGAGCGGCGGGGCCCATGAGCCACGGCCGCTGGGCCTGCGCGTCCGGAGCCTGTGCTCCGCAACGGGAGAGGCCACAACAGTGAGAGGCCCACATACCGCAAAAAAAAAAAAAAAAAAAAAAGGAATTACCACAAAATACCACTATTTGCCTATCAGATGGCAGAGGTCAAAAAGTTGAATAAAACACTGTCTTGGTCAGGGTTTGATATATGTTTCAGGCAAATATATATTATTTAATAAGTACATAGTAAAATTAATGAACCCTATCACCTATCTTTAAAAATTATCAGTTTTGTACCATTCTTGCTCATCTACGTATCTTCCACTTCCCCCCATCAGTCATATCACGTCACCCCATAATTTAAAAATTAAAAAATATTACAATATCACTATCACACCTAAGTTCTTAAAAAAATTAATATTCCTCAATATCTTTTTACAAGTGCTATGTCCAAATCCAGATCCAAACCAGATACATATTACTACAATTTATTCTTTTAACTGTTTTTGAATCAGTATCACCCCCGACGCCAACACCTCCCATTCCTGCAACACTATGACCAACACTTCTTTTCCTCCCATGACATCTATCTGTAAAACAAAACAAGTCACTTTTCTATAGAATCTCCCATGTTTAGGATTTGGCTGATATCTTCCTTATGAAGTCATTTAACATACACACCCTGTATTTCCTGCATCTAGTAGTTAAATATACAGGCTGGATGGCTTTCAAGTTGAAATATTTTGGCAAGCATATTTCATAGATGCTGCTAGTACTTAGGAGGCATTTAATATCTGAGTGCACCACTTTCAATGATGGTTAAATGGATCCATGGATTCAGGCTGCAGTCAGCCTGATTTGTCCAAAATAAGGTTTTCCGTTAAACTTTCATCTAATGGTTTTAGCAACCATTAATGACCTGTGTTTAATACCATTATCATATAAGTGGCTATAAAATCATGACTTTTTTAGTTCTGTATTCCTGTATTCCATTTGCACTAACTAGCTGGATTTTTGCTAAAAAGTAAGTTTTCATTAACTACTTGGTGACTCAAGTACAATTCAGAGAAAAGTCAAGATAAATATTTGATCCTTTGCCTTCATTTCCTAATTTTCATAATAATGAACTGATGTCCTATTAACCTCCAAAGGTGATCAAGTTGCTTTCTTTGGTTTGTGGGAGATATCATTATGGACTCATGGATTTTTAAAATATATTAGATGTTTCAACTTATTATAGTTACTGTTCTTTTTGAGGCTCAAAGTTACCCATTTTTGGTTAGTGGGAGTCCCTTTTGTGCTGGCTCCTGTTTTCTTTTGGTACAACTCCAAGAGTCTTTGATAGCTTCTTTGCTTTTTTGTAAGAAACAATGGTCCAGACCTGAACTCATCCAATTCCCTAAAGAGCCCTGGTTCCTTTTAGTATGAACTGGTATTTTAAAGACCACAATCTGGGCACTTCTGGACATTTATCGTTATTGACTTGCCATTGCTCCTAGACCATTTCAGTGGACAAAGCTAGGAAAAATATAGTTTTTAAGAAAGAAAAAATTAAGTCATGAGGTCATACTGATTTTTCCATTTTAAATCAAATATTACCAAGTTTTTACTTAGCTTCTTAATTTGTACCTTTTTCCTTATGCTGAAAACTACAGCTCCTAATAACGCCATCATTAACTATTTGCTCTCTCCTATGAGTTTCAACATAATAATACCAACATTATTACTAAAAATAACACTACTTAATGCACATTAAGATCCCTTTGTGGTTATCCTTGTCTATAAGATATATCCCACAAGAGATGCAGTCAAAATACTGATTCTAAAATTATTTGAAGTAATCCTTCTCTGTGTGGTTATGCCACCATCTAGATACATAACTAGGTTCATTTGTTTCAGGCTGCTTTTGTTTTTTAAAGATAGTTTTATTCTTTATGTTAAGATTTAATTTTTAAAACACTTATATGGTTCCAAATTCAAACTATAAAAACAAAATGAAATCAGAAAAAAATATTTTCCCTCTCTCTCTTTTCCACTATTCTTCCTAGTCTCCTATAGGTAACCATTTTCATTAGTTTTTTTTCTTTATTGATTATTATACTATTTTTAATTGTAAGTGATTTACAATGCTTCAGGTGTACAGCAGTGATTCAGTTATACATATATGTGTACATATATATACTTTTTCAGATTCTTTTCCATTATAGTTTATTACAAGATATTGAATACACTCCCCTGTGCTATACAGTAGGTCCTTGTTTTTTTATCTATTTTATATATAGTAGTATGTATCTATTAATCCCCAATTCCCAATTTATCCCTCCCCTCCTTCCCCTTGGCAACCATAAGTTTGTTTTCTATGTCTGTGAGTCTATTTCTGCTTTGTAAATAAGTTCATTTGTATTTTTTTTTATATTCCACATATAAGTGATATCATATATTTGTCTTTCTCTGACTTACTTCACTTAGTATGATGATCTGTAGGTCCATGGTCCATCCATGTTGCTGCAAATGGCATTATTTCATTTTTTTATGGCCTAATAGCATTCCATTATTCATTTATATATATACATACCACATCTTTTTATCCATTTATCTGTCGATGGACATTTAGGTTGTTTCCATGTCATGGCTATTGTAAATAGTACTGCTATGAACATTGGGGGTGCATATATCTTTTTGAATTAGAGTTTTTGGTCTTTTCTGGATATACGCCCAGAAGTGGGATTGCTGGACCATATGGTAACTCTATTTTTAGTTTTTTGAGGAACCTCCATACTGTTCTCCATAGTGGCTGTACCAATTCACATCCACCAACAGTATAAGCGGTTTCATTAGTTTTTAATTCATCCTCCCACTGATTTTGTTTTTTTTTAATAATATAAACATGTACATGGGGGAAATGGTATTTTAAAGACCACAATTTGGGCACTATGGATATGCACTGCTATTGGCTGGCTACGGGGTGTTTATGTGCGTGTATCTCTACCCTCCTGTTCTTCCTCGAAAGTTAGATGCACTTTTGTGCATCACCATGCTTTTTTTAAAAACAGTAAATCCTAAAATTACTCTGAAGTAGTATAAAGAAATCTTATTTATTACTATACTCTTTATTAATGAACAAAATGTTCATTATATAGATGTTTCATCATGGGTTGTTCCCAATGTCTTGATTTTACAAAGAGGGCTGTGAGGAATAAAGTGTGTGAAGATGTTATTTCTTATTTTGGGAACAGACTCCAGGAAGTAGGACTACTAAACCAAAGAATAAATACAGATGTTATTTTGATAGATATTATAGCAATGTCCCTCCTCTCACCCTCAAATCATAACAACTCAGGCAGAGAAAAAGGGAATGTAAGAAAATTTAGTTGTGTGAGAGAAATTTTATTTCTGATTTTTCCTACAAATATTTCACTCTGGTAAAAATTAATTTTGAATTGTTATATTGATATAATAAATAGCATAACATATAGTGCTGTACAATTTTAGTTTTTGATATGGAAAACTATGAAAGAAACTTAAAAATAGCAGGCATACTAAAAAGAAAGGTAAGGTGGCAGGTTTAAAGACATGAACTCTTTTCTGGCTGTTGTAGTTCTGAAATTTGGTAATTTTCTGAGTTAAGTTCTTGGAATTCCCTAAAATAAGATGGAATTAAATCATTTTAAATAAACTGAACAAAAAGCCTTTACCCAAGGTTCTTTCCATTCCTATTTATTCCAAATTCCATACACTTAGCAAGTTTTCATACCTAAGGAAAACAAAGTAATCTTTGCTTAATTACGAACCCCCTCTTTTGTGAGTAATGTACTTTATATGTAATATAGGACTGGAACTACAGAGCCTGTGCCAAGTACATCTAGGCAGTTTAACAAGGACTTCCTGTTACCAACTAGCTCCACTGAAAACAATCTTACTTTAATCTAAAGAAAACGCAGCTAACAGGCAGAACTGGATTCTCCAGGGGTGAGGTAAGAAATTTGTTCTTCTCATTTGATATTAACAACAAAACGATAACTTTAACTTATTTGACTTCATTATGTGGCTTTCAATTAAGTTAACTAAATGAAAACCGTACAGAAATTATCCTGTGAACTATAAGACAGAGACAAATAAAATTTGAATAAAACATTACAGATGGTACTCAGTTTTTCTCTCACAGGCAGGACTCCAACTGCGCAGGTGGAAAAGCAACAAAAGGAACAAGACAAAGGTAAACATACCACTCTTTTTTGTACTTTTTAATGTGAGACATCCAGAGACTGAAATCTGTGACATTTAAAAAGAGCCCAACAGATAATTAAAGTTACCTGTTTTGCTCAGATTTGGACCAGGCTACAGGCAGCTGATGTGCTCATATATGCTACTGATATGCTGAATGAGATTTGGGTTTAGAATTCCTAGAAATAGACCACCATAAACAAAATCAACTTTTTATTTTATGTCTTTTAAAAAAATATCTTTTCATTTTGGAAACACTAGAAAGTCAGACCCTATAAAAACAAACTTAAAATTCTTCTATAAACAGACTATATAAATTACTCATAAAATGCTTGCTTTAGAGAACACTTTTCCATTTAATTCGAAAAGAAGTTAATGCCCAATATGACACGTATGTATAATGTTTAAAAATTTAAGATAATTTTCTACAAGGCCTTAATTTCTTCATTGTAGTTTCCCAGAATCTTTAAAATTAACTTGAGGAAATTAAAAAATAATCTTGCTGTAAAAGGACTACTGTAAAATACCAAAGTAGTCAATTTTTTTTAAAGTACTCAATTTTGAAATGTTTCAGCTAGTGTACTGAAAGTACTTAAATTATAAAATTTAATATCAATATTATATTTGATTTGATAATTTAAAAAATTTAAGTCAACATCATTTAAATGCAACATACATAGGTAGGTCTGATACTTTCAAAATTAAACAGTGTATAGAGGCTTAACCAAAACATGTTTTATTTTTTGATATTTCTTCAAAGTTATTTTATAATTGTTATGTTAGATTTTAATATATAACCCATTTCAAATCAAAATAATAATTATTATTAATAAATGTTTTAAGGGTAAACTTGAAAGTTGGCTATGTAATACCTAGAACACATTATATTTGTGGCTATGTAGTTTTAAATTTAATATAAAAATAATTTTACATAAGTACAGCTTACTTTAATCAGATAAGTGAGAGTTCAAAATTACATGAGTCTTAATATTTAAACAAAAATGGTCTTGTTACATTAAATGAGTTAATTTAACAATTAACTTATTTACACTAAACAAAAAATAGAATTTAAAAAGCAGTGAAAGGCTGCATTACAAAAAACTGTCTGATAATTTAAACTTAGATAGAATTTACACAATTTGTAATAATTTTTTTTTAAGTTTGTTTTCTTCATTTAAGTAGCCAAAGAGGTGAATATTCCAGTAACAGCTGCTTTCACCTTGAACTAGGGAAATGTTGCAACATGTCTTCACACACAAAGCAAAAGAATATTCTAGTTTACATTAAATAAAAACTGGTTACATTTCTTAAAATATTTAATCATTATAGTAACTATAAAAAGAAATGTCTTAGTTTAAAAAATCTATTTATAAAGTATCTATCCCAGGACATAGTTCTTAAAGCACTAGATAATTTTTATTCATATTTCTGTTCCTGGAAATGTTCCCTGTCTATAATAGAGTGGAGAAACTTTTATTTGAGTCATACAAGTTTACTTTCGTATTTCCAAAAACAAATTGTCAAACTTGATTACTATATTTATAAATTAGTGTTCTAACTTTCTTTTTGCAAATATCACATTTAAGCTCAAAGATACAGTTATTAACAGTAGAATTCAAAACTGTACAGCAAAGCAGTAAGTTAAACATGCTGAAAGATGGCTCACATTTGGATAGAACTCTTCGGATATTAAGAAAATAAATTTAAGGTAGAGAAAAGATTGCATAAAATGGTAGTATCATCAATTTCACTTGCCTAAGCAATTAAATGATTTCACAACTATGCACTTAATATTTTATGCCTTCTTGAACTCTGTCTCTTCCAACTTTTAAATTTTAATATGCTTAGATATGTCACTTTGTTTATAATTTATGAAGATATAAGATTAAACAGTTAAATGGGAAATAGTTATACATGTAGCTGTGCGCATGTAACTACTGGAAAATGCAATTTATGTATAGCATGCACCTGAATACCTACATTAGGTCAGTTTCTGCAGAGATGAATATAAGGATTTAGGGAACATTGTGAATTATGTTAACTCTGTAAAGATAATCACCTATGACTTTCAGTGAAGATGCACAGATACAGAAACTCCTCCTCTTGCTAGAAACGTAGAGAAGTGTTTGATATAATCTTAAGGGGGAAAAAAAGACAAATTTCTAAACTACATCATTACATGTGAAGTAAGAAAGGGAAATTTCCAGGTGCCAGAAATGAAGAGGGAACACATTCATAGCCAAGGTGGAGAGTAGGAATTAAAGCTAACTCCACGGGCTACAAGAAGAAAACACTTTTATCTTAGAGGCTCGGGTTTACAGTTTGTTCATAATAGGGAACTAAAACTGAGTTTCCTATATGAAATAGTGGACCAGAAAAAGAACAGCCTGTATACAGACACAGGAAAATCTCTGTTGGCTTGTCCAGGAGTACAGCAGGGAGTGAGGGATTCACTCAGGCTACAAAATCACTACAGAAAAATCAGGCCCTTATTTATACTACCTGGGCTATAGAAATCACTAGAGAAAGATCAGGCCCATACAGTCAGCCCTCTGTACCTGCAGGTTCCACATGCACTGATTCAACCAACCTTAGATGGAAAATACTCAGGAAAAAACCCAAAAAGTTCCAAAAAGCAAAACTTGAAATTTCTACGTACCAGCCACTATTTAGATAGCATTTACATTTTATTTACAACCATTTATATACCATGTACATTGTATTAGGTATTATATGTAATCTCGAGATGATTTAAAGTATACTTTTAAAGTACGTAAAAATATACAGAAGGATGTACATAAGTTATATGCAAATACTGCACCATTTTATATGAGATCTAAGCATCCGTGGATTTTGGTCTCTGTGGGGGTCCTGGAACCAATTCCCCACAGATATAGAGGGAAACTGTATTTATACTACCTGGGCTATGATGGGCAAACTCCATGAGGCCCTAGTAGTGACAACCACAAAAATGCGGTTAAGAATGTATCCATAATGCAGGGCACTCAGGACATTCTTGTATAATATAATTCCCCACTGAAGGTAATCTGCTGACAAAGTTTACTAAATATACTTGCCCATCACCAAGAAAAACAATTGGTGGCCACAATAAACAAAAGGAACCAGAAATAACCTAATAATGTAAAAGGATCTTGAACATAAATATATTTTAAATGTTCAAAAGAAATAAATGAAGACATACACCAAGATGAACACAGTATAAACTTTACAGCTGATTTTATATAAACATCATTAACTATAATATGCATGCTATGATATACAGCACTGAAAGGAAATCTGACTTTTTCCTTTAATATCAGTTAACATATAGAGATCTATAGAAAAAAAAGATTCAGAATATTTACTTTCTTTTTGCTACTAAATTTATTAAGATTAATGAATATAAAATACATATCAATATATTTTCAAGAGTTCTTTAAAGTATCTTTTATTCAAATATGAAAGTGTGGTATTCCTTCAGGAAACTGTTATCCCAAAACAGAAATCCAGGATAAGACCACCTTTATAAGGGAGAGTCAAATATCTTCATTTCCAAAATCAGTGACAGTAAAATTTACCTTCTCAAAAGCACTTTGCAAAAGTATACTGTGCTACAATATCAATTTTGAAATATTCTATTTCTTAAAAAAATGTTAAACTATGATGCTTCAGAAAAAGGCTTTTAATGACATTGTTCATTTATGTGTAATTAAAATGAAAAAAAGAAAGACCTAACTAGCCATAAGTATATTAGAGAGGGTTGTTTTGGGATTTCTTCCAAGCCATGCAACCAAAGAGAAAGTAAGAGACACTGTAGTTCTTGAGAACTGTGAAATTTAAAAATTGTCAGGCTACTTAGCATGAGATAAGACTTAAATCTCATGAGTAAAAAAATCAAAATCTGTTTGGTTTTGATACCTCCCTCATTTCTCAGCTAGGCCTCCAATACTATCACTCTTTTCTTTTCCCATATTATGAGGAACACAAGTCAATTAAAAAAAAAATAGTACAACAAACATCATATCTGCTATATACATTATAGTTGTAAGAATTCATAGTAACAGGTTAGTATATGAATAGGAAACAGAAACCTGTGTACATAAATAGGAATGCAGTGTACCTCACTTCTTGTCTTATCTCATTCTGTGACTATGAGGTACAGCAGAAGAAAATACAAGAATCCCTATCTCTACATGGTGCCAAGGATAGGACTCAAATTTTTTTAGATTTTCCGTGACACAGGTGTGTGGGATCAGAACCAATCATTTTTCTTTTTTTGGGGGGGGGCACCACACGGCCAGCGGGATCTTAGTTCCCTGACCAGGGATTGAACCCATGCCTCCTGCAATGGAAGCGCCAGGGAAGTCCCTGAACTAATACTTTTTCTTTTTCTAAATTGTAACGTGCTTAATTTGGTCTGATTGTATGAAAAATCCTAATACAGCTGCTAACATAATTATTTTAGATCTAATATGCTATATTACCTGCTGGAAGAACTTTTTTCTTTTAAACATAGCATTTATATTAACAACATAATACAATATTTGATACAGATCAACTTCATTTGTAGCATGTTTCACTAGGATAATCTATATCTATTCACTATGAAATAAAGAAAAATAACAGATCTGCAGGCAAGTAGATGTACATCTGAATGTAGGCTCTGCTACTTTTTAGTTGTGTGACCTCAGGCAAGTCACTCTACTTTTCAGATACTAAGAAAATTAGAGGAATAGTTAATAAAGTCAACATCCAAATAAGGGCAATTTCAAAGAAAACAATACAAAGAAAGTGGAGAAGATGAAGTTCTTTTAAAAGTTAGGATCCCCTCCAAAAGAAACCATAAGTACATGAGTTTCCAAATTGGAAAGAGCCACTAAACATCTAGCAAATACATGCAAAAAGACGTTCCTAGGTCATGTTATTGCAAAATTTCAAAACATGAGGAATAAAGAGAAAAGGCAAAGAATTTCATGGAAGGAAATTAAAAACAAACAAACAAAAAACCCCACATCTTATACAAAATATCAGGAATCAGATGGCAGATTTCTCAAGGGTAACAAAGAAACTTAAAAGAAAACACAGCAAAAGTTTCAAAATTCTAAGGGAACACAATTTCCAAGTAAGAATTACATCTGCAGCAAATATATCATTCAGGTGTAAGGACAGAATAAAAACATTTTCAGAAATGCAAGTTATCACCACACCTATGTTTTAAAAGGAAGCTATGGTATGCCCTCAAATCAAGGGGATAAACCAAAAATAGAGATGAGGAACAAGGAACAAGGAGAAAATACACAGAAGGAGAGAAAAATTCCAACACAACAGCTGTGTGGTAATCAGGGTTCCAAGAAAGAAGCTGCAAAAGATAAAACAATAAAATGAAACAGAAAAGAATACCTGCTATATATACATTAAGAGAATATTTTCAGTGCAAATGAGCTTTAGAATGAATTAGTGATGCATATATACAAAATGAAGCAACTGAAAAACTTAGGTAATTAATAATTTCAAGAAAAATTTAAAAGTTACAAGGTTCTTGATCTGTGTAGTGGTTACATGGGTCCGTTCGCTTTGTGAAAAATCATCAAAGTATACATTTATGTTTTGGGCACTTTCTGTATATGCGTAAATACTTCAGTGAAAAGCTTTCTTAAAATAAAAATGTACATCTCCTAGCTCTATCCACTGAAAAAGCCTAGGTACAGTGAAAAAAATTATTCTGAGAAAGGAAATATAACCCTAGTGATTCTGGTATATATAATATGATTCTGGTGTGATTCTGTTATATATAATATGTGATTCTGGTAAATATAGTATTTGGGTAGTCCTAATAACGTAAACATATAATACTGACTATAACAAAAACTGTGATATAATTACATTGAGAGGAAAAATTTGAGGGAAGGATGGGGGTGTAAGAGAAAGTTAAATCCAAGAATTCCCTGGTGGTCCTGTGGTTAGGACTCCGCACTTTCACTGCCAAGGTGCAGGTTCAACCCCTGGTCAGGGAACTGTCCTGCAAGCTGTGTGGTGCAGCCAAAAAAAAAAATAGTTAAATTCATATCTTTCATAGCAAAGATTATTTAAAACTGAAAAAAGTGTAAACATCTACATAAGCAAATTATCAAGAAATAGGGAGCTTAAAAGCAACATATAGCTAAGGAGTTGAAAATGACTGCCTTTGGGAATGAGGAACTGGAAATAGAATGTGGTGGGGCAGGCAGGGGTCAGCTGTATATCTTCATAAGCCTTGAAGTGGTCTGACTTCTTAAACTGTGTATCTGTATTAATGATGAAAATAATCACATTAAAAACATTTTTAAAAGAAAAGGCTTTGTTCAAATCATGTAGGGGGGAGGAGGGAAGGAGGGAAGGAGGGAAGGAGGGAAGGAGGGAAGGAGGGAAGGAGGGAAGGAAGGAAGGAAGGAAGGAAGGAAGGAAGGAAGGAAGGAAAGAAAAGAAAAAGCTTATGGCTATATCAAAAGCAACATGACATCCGTTTTAAACACTTTTGGAGGAATTTATTTTCAGCATCAATATGGTAATACCAGAGGGAGCATACAGATAAGGAAGTGATAAACACTAAACCAAACAAAGAACAGTATGGAGCTATTCAAGATAAATCATTAGGCTAACTGACTTTAGTAATTACCTCCCTCTATACTAGAAAGATTAGTCTTTATCAGAGGCATATAATAAATCATGGGTGGTAATTCTGCTTTCTCAAAGTTATCACATGAAAAAAAAGTTTCTACAATCACTTCCCAATGTTTGTAGGTGTTTTTAAAAATCTGTTCTAGCATAATCATCAAATATTTATAAAATACTGAATACAAAAGAGCATATAGATGATCCCAGCTTTACATAACATATACATTCTAGGAAATTTATATTATACATCTTATAATGAAAAAAGCACTGGTCTAGCAGCCAGGAAGTTTGCATTATTATACCAGTACTACTACTAGCAAGCTCTGGGTAAAACACTTAACTTTTCTGATTTTCAATTTCCCCTTAAGAAAAATGAGAAATTGATTAGTTAACCTCTAAGGATTATTTTTGGAATCAAATTATAATATTCAATAGATGTGGAAGAAACCAGGTTCACCTCTCCTTTGGAGAACAGGTGAGGACTACATATCACTACCATCCTCTTTCAGTTGGTCGAGGAGTTGCAAAGGAAAGTGACACGCATCATTTCAGGCTACAGCATTTTAACGTCTATGAGAGACTCTCCAGTACTTCCAACTGCCCTACCAGCCTACCACATTCAGAAAGGTGGAGCTTAGGTCTCTGAGAAACCAAGATGGGAACCAGTAGCCCCTGCTAACCCAACATGGACATGAAATGTGAATGAAAAATACATCTCTGTGGTTGTAATCCATCAAGATTTGGTGACTGGACATTACTGTGACATAACCAAGCATATCTTGACTGATAAAAATGGGACCAAGTGGAATTTTTCAAAAACTGAATATTTAATACTCACAAGAAATCCCAACCTAAATTAGTTTATAAAGCTAAAAATCTTTACAATTTATCTCTTAAAATCTGAATTTTTATATTAAGGATTATATTAGGTTAATTACAATTAACTAATTAATTATAAATAACTTAATTATATGAAATTATATATACATATAAATTCATCTGTTTATTATAATTTAAAAGGTGGGAAAAATATAAAAAATGATATCAAACTTTCTGCACGTTTAATTGGTTGCTCTAGTACTGAAATCTTTCTCAATTAAAATCACTTTGTTTTCACTTTAATAAAGGACTTAAACAAATAGTACGCTAGGACTTCCCTGGTGGCACAGTGGTTAAGAATCCGCCTGCCAATGCAGGGGACACAGGTTCGAGCCCTGGTCCAGAAAGATCCCACATGCCACAGAGCAACTAAGCCCGCGTGCCACAACTACTGAGCCTGTGCCCTAGAGCCTGCGCTCCGCAACAAGAGAAGCCACCGCAAAGAGAAGCCCGTGCACCGCAACGAAGAGTAGCCCCCGCTTGCCGCAACTAGAGAAAACGCGCGTGCAGCAACGAAGACCCAACACAGCCAAAAATAAAAATTAATAAATAATTTTATTAAAAAAAATAGTATGCTCACATGGTATTATATTTTCTCTAGTTTGCTTATTTCCTACTTGTAAGGACAAAGGCCAGTAAGTATCAATACTTTCCTAGAAGGTATGCCCAACACATGGATCAATATATTAGTGTTTTATATTGATCTAATTTCCTAACACCCAAAGTTTGCAATCTATACTGCCACCTTCTCATAGTCCTCCTTGACTAATCTTCTTTTCACAAATTTTCCAGGTTTAATATTATAGCTTATTATTTTTTCCCACAGATCTTAGTAAACCACTGGATCTGGTTAGTTTTGTTCCTAAGGTAAAGAAATTATTCTTTGCAAGTAAGGTAGAATACAGACAATGGAAAGGTGGGGAGACAGAGGGAATGAAATCCTTCCACTACTTAGAAGTCTCTTATTTGCATAAATTGTACAGACTGAAGCCTTTTACTTTTAATATAGCAAATCAGTGGTAAAATAAAAGACTGCAAGCTATTTGAATTACATATTTAGATAATTTAAAATAAACAGCAGAAAACTGTAAGTGCATTACAGGCAACAAAAACTTGCTGTTAAATGTTTCCAACCAGTACTTAAAATGCTCAGCAACACAGGTACATAGCAAATGCCTCTGAGTAAACTGTTAATATCTATAAAAGACTTTTTCCATCAAAAACAGATTTCAAGGTCTTAGTATCCCTTGTGATCTGGCTTCTTTCCCAGCCACTTCACTTACCTAATTGCCTCTTCTCAGAACTTATCTGAACTGGTCTCTATAGAGCATCTGATACCATTGAAGAAGGCTTTATAGCACATTAAAGAGTGAGTCCTTCAAACTAGACTGCCTGAATTTGAATCAGAACTCTACCACGAGCTGATATCTTGGTTAAGTTACTTAAGATCAGGTCTTAATGTCATCATCTGTAAAATGGAGACCATGGTAATACTTAATCCAGAGTTCTTAAAAGAACATACAACACACTTAGAACAGTGCCTGTCACATATTAAGAACTCAGGAAAATATGAACTATAAAGAGCTCAATATCAGAACTTGAATAAATAAGACTGGTGAAGGTGCTGGGAATACCAGAATGAATAAAGATCCTTGCCCTCATGGAGCTTGTGTTTGGAGAAGAGAGCAGACAATAAAGTAAGATAAATAAGTAAAATATAGTGAAAAGTGCTAGGAAAAAAACTAAAGCTGGGAAGGGTGGTTGCAGTTCTAGATAGGGTGACCAAGGACAGCCTTACTGAGAGGGTGTCATCTCAGTAAGATTTAAAGAAGTTGGAGGAATAAGACAGCACTACAGGGGGAAGAGCATTCCAAACAGAGAAGACAGCAAGTGCCAAAGCCCTAAGGCAGGATCCTGCCAGGTTTGTGTGAGGGATAACCAGGAGCACAGTGTGATTGGGGCAGAGGGAGGGGGAGTTCTAGGAGGCATGGTCAGAAGGGCAAAAGGAGAGGTGGAGAAGTCATATTGGACCTTGTAGGCTCTGGCTTTTCCTCTGAGAGATCACTCTAAAGGAGGGCTTTAGGCACAGGAATGACATGATCTGACTTACATTTTAACTCTTGTTTCTGTGTTAAGACCAGAGGAGACGGGGATACAAAGGAAGAAGCAAGGAGACCATGTAGGAGACTACTGCAATAATCCAGGTGAGAAAGGATGGTGACTTGAACCAGGGAGGTGGTTCCTGATGTACCCTGAAAAAGGGATTGACAAGATTCCCTGTTAGTTTGAATATAAGAGTGTGGGGGGGGAGGGGGGAGGGGGACACAAAACAGAGTAGTCACGTAGTCCAGAATGACTCCCAAGTTTTTGGTAGGGTGACTTGGAAGAAGACTGGAAGAAGAGACTGGAAGAGGTGCCACTTACTGAGATGGAGCAGCAGTTTGGGAGTTGGAAGATCAGGAAATTATTTTAGACACAGACATTCAAATGAAGCTGTTGAGTAGACAAGTGTTATGAGAACAGTCTAGACTTGAGATATAACTTTGAGTCATCAGCTAACGGACGGCATTTAAACTGTGAGACTGGAAAACAACGGTGGATAAAAAGAGGACTGTGTGTGGAAGTATTCCAGTATTCAGCGGTAGGAAAGACGAGAAGAAACCAGGGAGGAGAAAATGATGAAGGAGGAGCCAAAGAGGCAAGAGGAAAGCCAGGAGACATACGTAAAATAATTTCAAGAAGTAGTGGTTAAGTGCTACTGAAGGGTTAAAATCACCAATAAGTCCTATTGCTTCTACCTGCAAAATATATCCCAGATGGTTCCCATTTATTCCATCTAGTTTCCATCCTGATAACCTGGAGGTTAACCTCCAGGTTATCAGGAAACTATTCTCTATACAGTGATCTTTTAAAAACATAAATCTTACGTCAATACCCTATTTATCCTTTCACTGTCCGCCACTGCATCTAGAATAAAATCTAAATTCCTTACTTTGACCCACAAGGCCCTTGGTGATCTGATCCCCACCTACCGTCCTGACTTCACTCCTCCAATGTTACTGCCCATATTAATTTCTATCTATATAAGCATTAATTTTGTTCTTAAAACATACCAGTCCTATTCACTGCCCTGGCACCCCATCTCCAATACTCAAGATGCACTTTCTTGGCTCTCCATCTTCTCAACATTTAGGTCTACACTCAAATAGCTCCTTAGAGAGGCCTTGCCTAATTGATCTATCAAGATCGAAAATTATCTCATTTATCTGTTTAATTGTGTATTGTCCATCTCCCCTCAGATATTAATTACTCAAGGACAGGTATTACTGAATACACACTATAGCATTTAAAACTTTGCATATAGTAAGCTTCAAAAATTATTTGACAGAATGTCAGTTCTTTAAAACCAAAGGAATATTATCAGGATATTCGTTTAACTTTTTATGTAATACAGGCATCATTTCTACAGTATCCTCGACTGGGTCATCATTCAAGAACATCTGGAACATCTCTAGTGATGGCAAGGTTTTTATCTCATGAAACAGTTCATTCCATCTTCAGACAGCTCTACTTGTGTGAAAAGTCTTCTTTATACTGAACCGAACCTCACTCCATGTAATTTCCACCCACGCTGCCCTTTGGAGTTATACCAGGTAAGTCTAATCCCTCATATATACAGATCTACACATTTTAGAAAACAGTTGTAGATATTCCCTCGACCTTCTCTTTTTCAGAACAAATATTTCCATTTCTTTCAACAACTCTCCATATACTATGGTCTTCCAATCTCATCCTTTCCATGACAGCTTGGAAATTCCCAATTTGTGGATTTTCATCTCATACTTAACACAGTCCCTCTCCCATTTGCTTTCACTAGCATAGAGTCAGTGGAACAAATATCTTTCTTAGTCTATCTAGACATCACATTATTATTCATGAAAGCATAATAACTATTCTGATAGTTCTGATTAAAAGCTCAAAATTAACTAAAATCTCCAGTGATTTTTATAAGCACTGCTATGAACTCAAGGGTCTTCCAGTTTATAGATGTAAAGGTGTTTTCTAAACAACTAGGTGCAATACTTTAGATCTATCCAGTTAAACATGTTTTTGTTATTTTAGTATAGTGTTCTGTTCTATTTTAATTTTCAAATCCCAATTCTGTATTTCAACATACTAAAGAATTCTCCAAATGTTGTGCCATCAACATGTTTGATAAGCATGCCTTCTACGACACCCAAATAACTGATAAAAATATTTGCATAAACATATCAAGAACTGAATCCCATAGCATAACAGCGTCATATTAGAGACCTTTTTCTCTAGTTGATACTATGTGTGGTTCAATGAGCTACTTGTAACTCCCTAACAGCTTCCTCTTATCCACAAAAATATCATGAAAAGCATTTTAAATGCCTTTCTAAAGTCAAGATGTGCTGTGAAAAGAAAGTATTTTATTAACAAGGATTTCTTTTTATTCACTTCATGTATATCACTATATAATTACGTACATCAAATTGATTCCATGAATAACTACCAACACAGCATACAGTAAGTGTCAATATTATCAGTGTCCCCCAAATAAGATTTTATATATTCTCATGTTTGTAAAAATATCACTTATTATGAATTAACAAAAAATTTTTTCTAACACAGTCTGGATATCTTTGCAAAGGAATGCTAATAATGAGACATCAGCATGATTAAACCAAGAATATGATTCTATATATATGCAATGGATAAGAAAACAAAGCTATGTCAAATAATGTGTTAGTCAATCCAGAAGCCTGAGAAATTTTGTGATAAATTCAACATTACCTATATTGCTTAAAGCTCTCATATGGAATCTGTCACTATACTGGTTTTAGCTGAACTACACACATTTAGCAAAATGAGTATGTTTTTTTGACATTACATAGACCAAATTAACTGGGAACCGTATCTCCAGTAATAAGGATCCATTCAGAGTGACCTTTTAATCCTAAAAAGATATGGTCAAATCTTCCTTTTAATGTGACCTTTTAATCCTAAAAAGATATGGTCAAATCTTCCATTCTAAGATATAGCTTCCTAAATCAAGAAAAATCTATTCTGTGGCAGTATCGTGACACTGAGAACTTATTTGGGGGCAATTATTTCTCTATCACTGCTTACTCAGCTACTTTACTCAACTGTATGGGACTCATAGAAGCACTGCATTATGCGAAGTGATTTACAAAATAGTTTACATTACTTTTTCTATTTCAGTGATCTTTATGAGGAAATTCTTATTGATTTTTCTAATTTTTAGTCATCTTTTCAGAAAACTAGGAGGATTTTTCCTGAGAGATAGACATAGCTATGTAAAGCCAACTGCTACTGGGAGGAAATACCAAATTTTTCTTTGTTCAACACAATCATTTTTGCTTTTAGGAGGACAGGGAAGATGAAAGACCGACTTCAAGAACTAAAGCAAAGAACAAAGGAAATTGAGCTCTCTAGAGACAAGGATGTGTCGACTACAGAAGCAGAGGAACAAGGGGTGTTTCTGCAGCAAGCTGTTATTTATGAAAGAGAGCCTGTAGCTGAGAGACACCTACATGAGATACAAAAACTACAGGAGAGTATTAACAACTTGACAGATGATGTTCAAAAATTTGGGCAGCAACAGAAAAGTCTGGTGGCTTCTATGAGAAGGTTTAGTCTACTTAAGAGAGAGTCTAGCATTACAAAAGAGATAAAAGTCCAAGCAGAACACATTAATAGACGTTTGGATGATTTAGTAAAAGAAGTTAAGAAGTCAGAGGATGAAAACGGTCCATCATCAGTGGTCACAAGGATACTTAAATCTCAGCATGCTGCGATGTTCCGCCATTTTCAGCAAACTATGTTTCTATACAATGACACAATAGCAGCAAAGCAAGAGAAGTGCAGGACATTTATTTTCCGTCAGCTTGAAGTTGCTGGAAAAGAAGTGCTGGAAGAAGAGGTAAATGATATGCTTCATCAAGGAAAATGGGAAGTTTTTAATGAAAGCTTACTTCGAGAAATCAGTATCACTAAAGCACAACTCTCAGAGATGGAACAGAGACACAAAGAATTTGTTAATTTGGAGAACCAAATAAAGGATTTAAGGGACCTTTTCATTCAGATATCTCTTTTAGTAGAGGAACAGGGAGAAAGCATCAACAATATTGAAATGATAGTGAATGGCATAAAAGAGTATGTTAACACTACTAAAGAAAAATTTGGACTAGCTGTAAAATACAAAAAAAGAAATCCTTGCAGGGTATTGTGTTGCTGGTGTTGTCCATGTTGTGGCTCAAAATAAAGAAGCTATTTTAGAAATTTCTCCCACTTTAGAATGAAGGATGTCCCATAATTTAGTGTCTTGTGTCATTTTTCTTCATTTCATAGAGCCATTCACATACTTTCATCACTATTAAGTTATAATTTTCCCCTTTTGCCCTTACCCACTAGAGTTACAGAAATTTCTAAAGCAAGTGACATAAAACAAGTCTTCATTTATTAAACTAAAAATAGCATATTAGCTTTAAACTCATGGGTTAACAATTGAAAATGAGGTAAATGATCTTAAGTTTCTAGACAGGTATCAAGCTCTATTACGTATTTTTGTAACTTCCAATGCCTTAACAAGATGAATGTCAGTAAGTGACAACTACTTAAACAATGCTTTAGGTTCATTTAAGAACATTTTGGTAGTTAAGAATTGTATAAAACAAGAATTCAAGTGGTGCTCTATTAAAGCCAAATCAAACTAGAAGCTGCATCAAATTTTTTTTTTTTTTTTTTTTTTTTTTTTGCGGTACGCAGGCCTCTCACTTTTGTGGCCTCTCCCGTTGCCAAGCACAGGCTCCGGACACACAGCCTCAGCGGTCATGGCTCACAGGCCTAGCCGCTCCGCAGCATGTGGGATATTCCCAGACCGGAGCACGAACCTGTGTCCCCTGCATCGGCAGGCGGACTCTCAACCACTGCGCCACCAGGGAAGCCCTGCATCAAATCTTTTATGTTCAGATAGGTCAGTTAACTCTGTGGTCAACAAATCCTAGGAAAACCCAACTATGTACTTAATGAAGAGTCTAGTTGGTAACTAGGAGCTGCTTTTAGCTTAAGGCCTAAAAAGCTAAGTTAAGGCACTGTTTTCCTGAACTTGGGTCCATTCAGGACACTGTATTACAGATTAAGAGGGTTGGCAAATATAGTAAAAAATAAAAGGCAATGGTATGCTTGGAATTTTCTCCATCACTTTATTGTGAAGCCAGGCACTAGACTAGGGGCTAGGGGCACAGTCTGAACTCACATGGGGATAGAGTTTGGGAACTAACATTCTAGTGGAGAAAGCATATAACAAATACAAATATTAGACAATGTTAAGTTCTTGGCAGAAGTTTAAAATAAGGATGATAAGATATTGTCAGAGTGGCTTCTTTTGGCTACGTGGAAAATATAGGCCTCTCTAAAAGGTAATGTAAGTGAAGATCTGAGTGATGAGGACAAGGGAAGCACATATTCCAGGCATATGAAACAAATAGTACAAAGACCCTGAGGAGAGTATAACTTACTCTGTTCAAAGAAGAATGAGCAGTACAGTTGTATCACAGTGGGAAAAGAGCAGTGAGGTAAGAGATGAGGTTAAGAAAGGTCAGCAGGGGCTAGATGTAAAGCCCTGTAAGTCTGAAGTTTACAGCAAGTGTAATAAAGGCAAAGCTGTTTTGGGGCCTGGGAGTAATGTTATGTAATTTATATTTGGGAAAAAATCATCCTGTCTACTGTACGGAGAACGGGTCAGAATGGATTTGGGGCAGGTGAGTAGAGGACAAGCATATAGGTATAGAAAACAATTAGAAGGCTAATGCAATAGTCCCAGT
The DNA here is from genome assembly GCF_951394435.1 of Stenella coeruleoalba. Lineage (NCBI taxonomy): Eukaryota > Metazoa > Chordata > Mammalia > Artiodactyla > Delphinidae > Stenella > Stenella coeruleoalba. Next base: position 102,130,496 of record NC_137150.1, read on the forward strand.
TAAGAGATGATGGAGGCTTGAGCTAGGATGGGAGTGGAGGTGGTGATGGTGGTAGCAGCAGTACTAACACTCAAGACTAATAAAAAAAAAAATCCTTGCTATGTCCCAGCATTGTTCTAATAATTTTACAATTTTACCAACAAGAACACTGAAGTACAGCTAGGTTAAGTAACCTGACTCAGGTCACAGAAACTGTACACAGAGAACTGGGATTTGAACCTAGGCAATCTGATTGCAGAACCAGTTCTTAACTACTGTATACCAAGTTGTAGTGATGGAAAAAAAAAATTAGACTAAAATGTGATAGATTTAAGAGGTAGAATCTACAGGATACTGATTAGATTATGATAGCTTTTACTGAGATGGGAAAAGACAGGAGATGAAGGTTTCAACACTAAGGGTGAGAAGGAAATCAAGAAATTCTGTTTTGGCCAATAGAACCTGAGATGAGCATAAAATGTCAAAGTGGAGGTTTCTAAGGTATTAGCTATATCAGTAGGAACTCTTGGGCGATGTCAAAGCTATAGATTTGGGTCCTCTGAGTAAATAAACAGTATTTAAGGCCTCAAAAGTATCTAGATGCAAAAAACTGCAAGCCCAGAAAAGAGCCTGGGATATTCTAAAATTTAGATTTAAAGCAGAAGAGGAGTTAACAAAAAAGACTAAGAAGGAACCATCGATGAAGTAGGAGGAAAATCAAGAAAAGTATGCTGTAATGCAAAAGTGCTAAAAGGAAAACAAAGTTGAGGAAATACTCAATTTTAGGTAAAATAAGAACAGCAAAGTGACAATGGATTTGGCAACATGGAGATAATTTGTTGACTCCAATAAGAGCAGTTTCAAGGAATTGTAGGAATGAAAGCACAAATGGAGCATGTTGAGGAAAGAGTGTGATATAAATAAGTACAGAATCCACTACAGGCAATTCTTTCCAGAATTTTGAATAGAATACTACAAAAAGGAGTCAACATGTGAAGAGAGATGTAGAGCCAAAGGATTCCACAATACTTAAAGAAACACAAGAGCACATTCTGCCGATGGGAATGATCCAGAGAGAGAAACTCGATATAAGAAAGGGGAGGAATAATATATTGGGTTGGCCAAAAAAGTTCCTTCCATTTTAAAGTAAAAGTCGAAGACACATTTTCCATTTTTACCAAGAAATTTATTGAACAACATATTCGCCGTTTTGTTCCACTATCTTCTGCCATGTTTCAGGCAACTTCATAATTCCATCTTCCCAAAACTTTTTATCATTTTGGGCAAAGAATTGTTCCAGGTACGTTTTACGGTCTTCCAGGGAATTGAAATTTTTTCCATTGAAAGAATTTTGTGAAGACCTAAATAAATGGAAATCCGAAGTGCAATGTCTGGTGAATATGGCGGATGAATCAGAACTTCCCAGCCAAGCTCTAACAGTTTTTGCCTGGTCATCAAAGAAATATGTGGTCTTGCATTATCCAGATGGAAGATTATACGTTTTTGGTTGACTAATTCTGGACATTTTTGGTCGAGTGCTGCTTTCAGTTGGTCTAATTGGGAGCAGCACTTGTTGGAATTAATCATTTGGTTTTCCAGAAGGAGCTCATAATAGAAGACTCCCTTCCAATTCCACCATATACACAACCATCACCTTCTTTGGATGAAGACCAGCCTTTGGTTTGGTTGGTGGTGGTTCATTTCGCTTGCCCCACGATCTCTTCCATTCCACATTATTGTACAGTATCCACTTTTCATCACCTGTCACAATTTGTTTTAAAAACGGAACGTTTCCGTTACGTTTAAGTAGAGAATCACACGCGGAAATACGGTCAAGAAAGTTTTTTTCGCTTAACTTACGTGGAACCCAAATATCAAAGCGATTAAAATAACCAAGCTAGTACAAATGATTTCAACGCTTTATTTGGATATTTTGAGTATGTCGGCTGTCTCCCGAGTGGTATAATGTTGGTTGTTCTCAATTAATGTCTCGATTTGATCACTATCAACTTCAACTGGTCTACCCAACAGCGGAGCATCGTCCAGCAAGAAATCTCCAGCACCAAACTTCGCAAACCACTTTTGACACATTTGATCAGTCACAGCACCTTCTCCATACACTGTACAAATCTTTTTTTGCGTTTCGGTTGCATTTTTACCTTTCTTGAAATAACAAAGCATAATACGCTGAAAATGTTGCTTTTTTTCCTTCCGTCTTCAATATTAAAATGGCTACACAAAAATTCACCAATTTTTATGTTTTTTTTTAATGCACCCTGATATGACAGCTGTCACACACAATCTAACAAAATTGCTTCGAATGAAGTTAAAGACAACTAAGCGCTACTAGAGCCATCTTACGTAAAAAACCGAAAGAACCTTTTGGCCAACCCAATACAATAGTAGAAAGGGGTGGGATCTTGGACAGGAGCAGAAACACTTCTTCCATATTATAGGAGGGAAGACAAAGGAATAAAAGCAGATAACTGAGCAAATTTGGTGATGGGAAAATGAGAGAATTCTTATGTGAACAGGAATATGACTATATATGTGTGTATATATATATATATATATGTCTCCTAACACTATTAAATAATTTTTAACTTATAAAATATAAAGAAATTGAAGAGTTTTCTACTGTGTCAGTTACAAGCATTACCGGAGAAAAAGATGTTTCCCACAGGTCAGCTTCAAATGTTTAAGGAACATTATAAAAAAAGATAAATTTAAAACTAGTGATAAACTCCCCAGCTAAATCAGGTGGTTGAGAGATATTGCTTCTGTCCCTTTTAAACTTGTGCTATATCCTTTAATGTAGTACCTTACTGATACTTGTTTATAATTGTTCCTAACTTGTTTATCATGAAAACGGAAAATATCGAGTACTACTTAATATTCATTAGCATAATTATATCCAGATGGGTTCAGAAAATAGTAATTTTCTAGTAGCAGTTATATCTAAACATACTGCTTTTAAAGCAAGACTTAATCATAGAAAGATTCATAGCAGAGTAATATATCACATACAATTTTCATTGTTATATTTCAAAAGCACCCTAACCTAAGCAACATAAACATATTTAATTAGCTGCTGAACATTTTGTTTATTCACACACAATAGGCACTAAAAGTAGCCATTTTTTCCTTAAAATTACTACCTTAAAAGAAAAAATTCTTACGCATCGGAGGCACTCTATTAGGAATCTACTGGTTCAGAAAGTATGCAATAATTATTTTGAGCACTTGGGTTCCTATTCTTACCCACTAAGCCATGTCATTTTCTGTAATCAAAAGCTTCATGTAGCTTGAATTCACATATGCCACTTTAAAACTAGCTCTCCTAATTCATCTCTACCTAGACACAGCATATCATCAATAGTAACTATTCATATCCACCATCGCATGCACAGAAAACTAGTAAAGCACTGAATGAGATGCTTTAAATACATTATTTTAGAATTCACAGGACAAGAGAAGTATTAAAATCCTTATTTACAAGTGGAGACATAGAAGCTGGGGAAGATTAAGTAACCTACTCAAGGCCTGGCTGACTTCAAAGCCCATGCTTTCCCCTGCACCAGTAGATCTCAATTTCTGCTGTGCAGCAGAGAGATCTGGAGAACCTGTGAAAAAGCCAGAGGCATCCTTGGCCCCACCCTAAAAAATACAACAGGTCTGGTCTGATGCTGATACAGGTGATCCCTGGATAACATCTTGCCGCCTGACGACACTGTCGACAGGTTTTTCTTCGTTATTTTGTTTTACAATAGAGTGTGCTGGGACAGGGGAGGGAAAGGATGGGAACCTCTACAGGCTCTTTGTGCATAAATTACCTAGGAAGTCAACCAGCTGAGAAGCTTTACTGTAAACTACAGCTGCTGTTAGTGAAGCTGGATGCCATTACAGACAAAAGGAAGCCCTCAGTAAGGAAATGTAGAGGTGAGTCAACAGTATAACTAAATAAAGTTGATGAAGATGACAGCTTGGTAAGTTTGCGCTGAAAGAAAAGAAATCTTAAGCCAATGGACCCTATAAATAAAGTGAGTAGGGGTTTCAGATGGTAAAAATAGTAAATTAAGGGACCCACCACTACAACTAAGGATCAAGTGATTAAGTGACATAGGTAGTCCATACTTTCATACTTATGGGTTTCCAGAATTCTAAAAACGACCCAGGTTCTCCTATTTCTTATTGAAAGGTCTGACTCATGAAAGTCCATTTGACTCAAATTCTAAGAACAGTATTAGGATAACCCATAACCTAATTAACTTCTCTTGGGCACTTATAAGAAAGAATATGACTCAAAGAAACTTGCAAACTAACAGTTTCCTGTAATATTGTCTAGAAGAAAGGTGAGTCAAATAGGCATATAGAGGGTGGAGACAAAAGTCCGATATCAATAAAAAAAATTATTAATAATAAAACCCTGCTTATTATTTCTCCTAATATAAAAACTCACTGCCATGTTTTTTTTTAACCTCTTTGGCCATGAAATCCTTTAGGAATTTGATGAGAGCTAGAATCTGCTCCCAAGAAAAATACACATGCACTCAGAATTGTGTATGTGATTTCAGAGGGTCTTGGGAAGCCACCCACGGTGCAAAGACCTCCAGGTCAAACTTTTTTTTACTGAAATGTTCATAACATCTAGCCAGATCATATATGAGATATTATGTTTTCTTCCCTGAGTGAAACTCCTATACATTTTTGTTGTGAAGCATCTAATTTGTGAGGTCTGACCACAAGTTAAGTTAGGTCATATAACTCCACAGAAAAGCAGACAGTATATAATGAGAAAGTGGCATCACTCCAAGAGTTCAAGTATGCTAACACAAGTAGAATTGTTATTATCCTGGGAGGAAATTTTAGCCTATGGATCTCCAGAGTTATTTCAGTTATAAGTATTAGGAGATTCAACCACCAAAAATGAAGGGTAATTTACAATCGCTCTGAGGGCAACTTTCAAGACTGTACTAGAAAGAAGAGATGCAGAAAGAACATGTGCCTTCTTATATAACATTGGTGTAACCTTGGGCTGCTGAAAATTTCAATAGCTTAAGATGTTTAAAATACCTCCTAGCTCAGCCCTTTCCACAAGGAATCAACAAATAGTACCTTGTACTATTAATGGAAAATTTCTACGGTGGATGTTGAGCTTAAATTTTGAAATTACTACTGATTTCAGTGCTACTTATACCACTGCAAAAGTTGTTTACTTTTTCTCTTGGAAAGGTCTTCTTTATCTGTCAAGACTATCTAGTATTAGAAATTTTAATAAATAATTAAATTATAAATGGTTAAAGCAAGAGTATGTATGTGGTGGGGGGAATGTGAGGGTAGGTAATATAATTCATACCTTAATTAATCAGAGTAGAGGTTCAAGTTAACCTACAGTAGATATGAGAGAAAAAAGACTTTCTATTCTAGGTAAATAAACAACTCAGCATGATAACAGACCAAATATTTGCATGGCATCCATTTTTACTTTCTTTAGAAGGAATACAAATCACTTTTACCTCTTTACCAAAATGGATTCTTGGCATAGACTATACTAAGGTCCACATTATAATACACAGCTGAATACAATCCCAGAATTACTATATTTTACAGTTACTTTTATTAAAGAAGAGTCATTTAACCACTGAGTCCAAAGAAGTAAAGTGACTTGTCAGGGTCATAAACAAATACACAACTTTCAGAATCCAGGTTTCAGATTCTCTGTCTTCTCTCTAAACCCATGTTTTTTCACCTTTTCACCATTTATTTCAGAGATTTTGACTGGAATATTATGCTGATTAAGCAGTAAATACTAGAGAACTGCCAAACAGAAATTCCGAGCTAATAAAACACCGAAGCCTAGTGATCTACGACTCTGACCTTTCAAGAGAACCCTCACATCTGTGACATAAAGTGAAATGTGACTGAGGCTTCATTTGCAATGACACATGCTGTCAGACTGCTGTGCAGAATCAGGTCAGGCAGAGCTAGAGTGTCCAGGACCTGCTATCGTGGTCATCTACTCTGCTTCCCATAGCATGAATGAATCCTGCTCTACCAATTTGTAATTTCATGATTACAGACAAGATAATAATTCTTCAGGTTTCTTTCCTTCTGTTGAATGACTGAATCTTCTGAGGTCTGTTGTTGTCCTCTGTTTGCTCATTATTAGAGGGTGGGAAGAGAAAATTATCAAGGGGTTGAAGTGAGTTCTGAGAGGCTTTGTAGGTCCTAAATCAACTAGTTTAGGCTCAGACAGACAAGTGGTGATCGGAAGAAATTAGATGCCATTATAGAATTTCGCAGATGAGAGGTCCAAATGTCCGTGGGCAGGAAGGAAGCAGCTATGTGCAACAAGGAGCACTGTAGCCAGCCTCCTAATTCAGGTAGCCTCCCCTACATCTCCACACCCACTAGCCCCTAGCACTCAGCTTACTAGGGCTCTACTGGACGCCCCTCCCACTTACTATCCAATGGACTTTTCAATGCCATACCTATTATGTGCTAGGGTCAGTTAAAACACAGACTTTCCTATCTGTGTGGAGCTATGGAGGCAACCTGAAGGACTCTGAGCAGAGGAAAAGTAAAATGATCAAATTTGGATTTAAAACAGAGCTCTCAAGTACTTTATCTATTCTTGCATTGTTTCACTTATTAAAGCATGTACCAATTTTGTAATTTGAAAAATATCAAATAAAGAAAAGGGCTCCTGCTAGCAATGTAGAGGAGAGCTTAGAGAATAGGCAAGACTGCTACCAGGGAGACTGGTTAGGAGACTAATCAGTAACACAAGGGAGAAGTGAAGAAAGGCTGAAAGGAGGTAACATTAAAGGGAATAGAGAGGAGTGAAGAGACTCAAACGATATTAAGATAGTAACATCAAAAAGACAAATTAATTGTAGGTCAGAGAGAAAAAGGTAAACAGGAGAACTTCCAAATATGGGACTAGGGTGGATATTCAAGACGGATTTATAAACAGAAAAAAGAGTGGGATAGAAAATTTTATGTATTATATGAACACTGCATACGTTACATGTTTTACAAAAATATGCACAGGAAACTCATCAAAATGATAGCAGTGGTTGGCTCTGCATGATAGGTCAATCATTTTTTTTTTAACCTCATTCTTTCCTACATCTTCTAAATTTATTAAGAATATTACTTTTTGGGACTTCCCTGACAGTCCAGTGCTTGGGACCCTGCGCTCCCAACGCAGGGGGCGTGAGTTCGATCTCTGGTTGGGGAACTAGGATCCTACATGCCGTGCAGTGTGGCCAAAAAAAAAAAAAGAGAATATTTACTTTTTAGTAAATTTTGTATATTTCTGAAGCACACACATCTCAAAAAGTTTACCTTTATTAATAAAAATTCTATGGTTGTAAAACTCCTTTGAGAAAAACTCATCAAATGGCAAACCATTCCATATTTCATAAACATATTATTGATCCCTAATTAATTCCCATGTCTTTGTGAGATCGCACTGACTATGAAATTATAATGGTGAGCAATCATCATAGTTGTGAGTTGTTTTTTTTTTTTCCAATTCTGGAAATACACTAGCTGAGAGATGTGACAGAACTGAAAGCAGATATCTTGCTGACATTGGATTATTCAGTAAACACTGCAGACACAAACTGCATGCCTCTGCCTCAGCGCTTTGCCACATACATCTATCTGCATGACTGACTCTCTTACCTCCAGTGTCATGTTCTCAATATGACCTAGTATGATTATCCTAATTTTAAGAGTAACATGCCCCTGTCACCACCACCACCATAGGATTCCTGATCTTCTTTTCCCTGCTTTGTTTTCAATATACTTATCACCTAATGTACAATTTATTTATTACATTTATTGTGTGTCACCCCCTAGAATGTAAGTTCCTGAGATCATACATGGAGTTTTATTGTTTTTGTTCCCAAAGGTATCCCTATCACCAGAACAATGTCTAGCACACAGTGGATGTTCAATAAATATTTGTCGAATTAGTACATGTATGAATGAATAAATGCATGAGAGAATACATGAATAAAAGAATAAATTAAATAAATAACTATTGGGTTAAAAAAAGCACACTCAATTATTTTACAAATGAACATCAGTCATTAATACTTTTTGCTTTAGAAGTCACTGGTTCTATGCTTAAACATTGATAGAGACTAATTTAGTCTATGGGTTCAACAAAGTTTACTCTTTGTATACATATCTATTAAAATCTATTTCATATTCAATAAAGGTGAGAATTAATTATATATATATCAAATAACTTATTTAATTAGTTAAATGTATAAAAATTAAACAGTATAAGCTTAACAATAAATGATACAATAAAGTTTTACTTTTTGTAATCAGAGCTTCCAAACTGCCTCATTTAAAAATGTTCATTTATTACTGAGGACCACTGAGGAACTCTGTCTTACAATTTCTCAGTTAACCATGTGATAGGTTGCTTGGGGTTTTTTTTAATCGTTAGTACTGAAACACAAGAACGAGGGAAAAGGGACAAGAAAGGCAAAACACACATTCCACTTACTCCAATTTTAAGAGCAATTTAAACTACTTTCACTTTACTATGTCTCAAAGTTATAGCACCATCTGGTGTTTACTATGCAGAAATGCTATGAGGGCGGGTAGTGCAAAAGTCCTTTGTCACTTAATTTTTTTTAAATGTTTAGGCAGATGGACAAAATGATGCTAAGCATACAACTAAGTTGATAATGGCACAGACCACATGTTCAGTTCGGAAATATAGTAGTAAAAACTGAGAAATCAACATGGCATTAAAAGAATAAACCATCTAAATAACTTTCAAACAAGAATACTCTTCAAGAAAAAAAGGACAGAGGCAAAACATAAGTTATTAAAAAAGGAAAATAAATTGAAAAACATTTTAGAACCTTGTTAATAGACCATTTTCAAAATCTGACAAAAGTAAATGATCAAATAAAACAAAGAGTTTACATTTGAAAACCCAGGAGATCTAATTATAAGATTTCTTCATTACATAGCCTCTGTGCTTAACCTCTACAGATAGCATTATAATAAGGCCTTGGTATATTAACAACTCCCAGTAAATTACATACATTTTATCATACGAGGGTGTGACAATTTAGCTTATTCAGTATTTTGTAACTTAGGTAAATTTAATGACTTAATGCTGCTGTCTCTACGTTTACAATGACACCAACATTACTTACACCAATATAGGCTTTCCCGATATCCTAGGATGTCTTATCACTTCTGACATTGTCTCTTTTGTCTCTTCCATTCTCTCTTCATCACTCGAATCCACAACAAATATTACTCCATAAGATTCAGCATAGTAATTCTTCCAGATTCCCCGAATTCTTTTTCCACCTCCCAAGTCAAAGATGGTGACTTCAAACTTTCCTTGTCTAAGGTCAATTTTGGAAAATCCAACGGTAGGTGCTACATCTTCAGGATACTCTGTTTCAAATGATATAAAAGAAAGAATCTTTAGACCTTAAATTAATAACACTAATTTAACTTCACAACTTAAATGACATAAATGTGTTATTCATCATACTCTAGTACTAAATAGAATGTTTATTATTTGCTTACACAATAAGCGTTACATCTAAGCACATTGGTTTGGGGGAAAGGTAGATACTATAAAATATCCAACTAGAATCTACACTCCTTGCAGATAGGAATTTCTGTGTTTTTTTTTGTTTGCTTGTTTGTTTTTATTGATATAACCCCAGTTCCTAAACTAATGCCCACCATATAACGGGTACTTAATAAGGATCTGTAGAATAAATAAACAAATGAACTCTTGCCTTTAAGGCCACTGACTCCCCAAGTTACAAACAATAAAAATTTCAACCTTCAACACCACAGCCATGCCCAAGGACCATTACAACCTCTGTGGAGTTATAAAGAAAAACTAAACATTTAGAGAATAGTCTAGAACAACCAAATAATGGGAGAAGCTATGAAGAGTATAGGACCTTTCTTTTTTAATTAACTGAATTAAATCTATAATTGCAATAAAGAGACTTTTAAGGACAGCTTACAAATACAAAGAGTAGATTTTATTTTCTTCTACAAGAATAGAATACAGAATATTCTCATAAATTTATAATTGAATTTCTTTGGACTTCTGCATATGACAGCACAAAGAAGAAGGTACAGGATGTATACAATTATAACTGCCAGAGAGGTAATGACAGTAAGAGATTAAAAAGATCACTAAGGTTCAAGACTTGAACTAGGAGCTGGGACCTAAGCCTTAAAGCTCAGTAGGATTTAGACAGTCAGATGAGTGACCTAAGTAATAGAAATGGTAAAAGCAAGATGCACGCACAAGTTGAACACTGTAGTTGGAGCAAACCCTTAAGTCTGAATGTACAATGAAGAGGGTTCTTAAGATAGAGAATTGGGAGCCACGGAAGGTATTTTAGCAGACCAATAACATAATTAAGGTGACTTAAGTAGTCTTTCTTCAGATTCATCTTTGCAAAAGTCTCTAAACGGACTGAAAATGAGAGTGATAGCCACTTTTTGGAGAGGTATGAAAATAAAAATAGAAGAATGGCAAGAGAGAACTCATGAAAGATTAACAGAACCAAGTGACTCAGTGGTTACAGAGAAGAGTTCAAACTTCATGTCTGTCTCTTCCATTCTCTCTTCATCGCTAGAATTCACAACAAATATTACTCCACTGTACTTTGTTTACAGCTGCACGGTCAATACAGTGGCCACCAAACTACATGAGGCTTTTAAAACTTAAATCAATTAAACTTAAATAAAATAATTCAGCTCCTCAGTTGTTCAAGCTGTATTTCAAGTGCTCAAAAGTCACATGTGGCTGGTGGCCCACCCTACTGGACAGAGCCAATATAGAACATGTCCGTCATTGCAATAGCTCTACTGAACAACACTGGTTTAGAGGGTCTTATCATTCCCACATTCAGCAAAACATTTGCTGTTACAAAGATAAATTTGAGGGCTTCCCTGGTGGCGCAGTGGTTGAGAGTCCGCCTGCTGATGCAGGGGACACGGGTTTGTGCCCCAGTCCGGGAAGATCCCACATGCCGCGGAGTGGCTGGGACCATGAGCCATGGCCATTGAGCCTGCGCGTCCGGAGCCTGTGCTCCACAACGGGAGAGGCCACAACAGTGAGAGGCCCACGTACCGCAAAAAAAAAAAAAAAAAAAAAAGATAAATTTGAGAGGCATTTGCTGTTAGGCTTAGGTGTGACAGAGAAACAGACTTGCAATGTACCATTCCCTTTCAGCAAGCATCTTAATGCAGTTTACACAGCTCTCTAGAAAGTTAATAGACATCACAAGTCAAATTTTTAAAAGACCTGCCTTATCTAGAAGGAGAAAAAGGCAAGTTTAGAAGCAATATAAGCAGCCATATATTCCAAAAACAGAATTAAACTAGACATTTAAAAATGTGGATCTAGTCTAGGCCAGAACTGGCTTCACAGTTAAAATAGGCAGCTGTCTTTGAGTATGATTTGAAACGTACCCCCAGGAAATTATCAGTGAAAATAAATCAACTATCCTGAGGAAGGGATAAGGGAAATAACACATACAGAATACCTACTCAGTACCAGGACTTTGTTAGGCATTAGAATGCAAAGATGAATAAAAAAGGGTTGCTGTCCTCAAAGAATATCCAGTACAATTCAGAGAGAACTGTGTTATTCCCATTAATGGGAATAACACAAGAACCTATATGTTCTACAAATAAGACTGGAGAGCACAGTGTGAAGGTATTATGAACTGCACTTTTATGTCCCTGGCAAAACTCATCTGTTGAAACCCTAATCCCCAATGTGATGGTATTTGGAGGTAGGGCCTTTGGGAGGTAATTAGGTTTAGATGAGGTCACAAGGATGGAGCCCCCATGATGGAATTAGTGCCCTTATAAGAAGAGACATAAGAGAGCTTGTTTCCTCTCTCTCTTTCCACCACATAAGGATACAAGTGAGAAGATGGCTGTCTGTAAACCAAGAAGAGGGCCCTCACTAAGTACCCGACCATACTGGCACCCTGACTGCAGCTCCTAGCCTCCAGAACTGTGAGAAATACCTGTTGTTTAAACCACTAAGTCTATGGTATTCTATTATAGCAGCCCAAACTAAGATGGAGGGCATTCAAGAGAAAAAGGGTAAAGAGGAGCTAGAAGTGAGTCATGGCCTAGAAAGCCTTCAGAGAGGAAATGAAATAGGAGTAAAGTCTTAAAAGACAAAAAAATTATAACAAAGAAGGGAGAATAAAATTCCAAGCAGGGGAACAATGTAAGTACAGATAAAATGATGGCACTATTCCCAGGAAACCAATTCATATTAAGTAATTTTTTCAAGGTTACATGGTAGACAGAGCCAGGACTCAAATTCAGGTATTCAGGACTTTAAAAGCCTGTTTCTTTTGATACATGGAACACCCTCCCCAATTTCTCTATTCTTTCCTCTGGCTTCTACTCATGATTCTGTGTTTCAAGGCTCAAGACTAAATGTTCAGGTTACGACCTTTTCTGTAAATCGTTCTCTGATGATTCCTTCCTACTTTCAGTATCACCTACACCATCTATTGTAATATTCTGTGTTCTTGCTGGTCTCCACAATAGCCTATACCTTCCCAATAGCTGGTAACTATCTTTGTATCCTTAGCACTCAGTACAAAGCATATAACTGCTCAATACTACAACACCAGACTGCTAGGACAGCTGAAGCTGCTATCGTTATGTCCATTCTTCCATATATTTACCCATCCAACCATGCTTGTAATCATTTATTGAGGGCCTGTTATAAATCAGGCATCATACAAGAACCAGGCGTTCAAACACATATGGTCCCTAATCCTGAGGATTTCAGTAAAGCATATATGTTAAGACAATGCCTAGAAAGTTCAAGATAAAATGAAAATATATAATCAATAACTATTTATTGAGCTTATGTTATATGCTAAGTACTATGCAAGGTCCTAGATATACAAAGATTAATAAAATTTATTAATATTTTCTGATCTTATAGAGCACTTATATAGATGGAAAAAGAAGAAATATATACATAAACAAATAACTACGATATAATAAAGATGTGTTAATGTCAACAATGCTAGGGACCAATTTACACAAAGAATTTTCCCACCCAAAATAACAACAGTTCCTTAGAACTATTAGGAAATAATACTGGAAAGTCAGAGAATCCTGGATTTTTTAGCTGAGCACATGGCTGTTCAGGATAAAGAATGCAATCCCCAGTCTCTATGGCAGCTAGGGGTGGCCATGAGAACAGGTTCTAGATAATGTGCTGGTGGTATACTGTTAAATGTTTAACTGGCTTTGGAGGCTGTGGAACTCTGATAGTGTTTTCCAATTGTCATGGTGTAAATAATCCCGCTGTGGACTATTTCAAATTACCAATATGAGGCACCTGAACATAGAGTTTGGAGGAGAGGTGCCTAACTGGCTCTCGTTGCCTAATATGAGCCAATAATAGCAAGTAGCAACCAGCTCTGGAACACCACGGGTTCTAGCTAATGGCCTATGAACTGCAATGATGTGGTGGCTTCTGGTTCACATACTTTAAAAAAAGAGAAGGATAGCCTCCCTTTGTCCTTTACTTCTTCCTTCCAGCTGAAATGCACATGTAGTAGTGAGACACCTTGGACCAGGTAGGCAAGGGAGAACACTAGGAATGGCAAAGCAAATAGGAAAAGGAACTTGAGTCTCTAATACCAGAGAGCTGCTATGCCAGCCCTAGACTACTTTTCCCTGTGCTGTAATATGAGAGAGAAATAAACTATTTTATTAAACCACTGTTATTTTAGGCTTATTTGTTAGCACAACTGAACCTATATCCTATTAATGCAATCACTTTGACAGCCATGAAGAAGAGAAGCTGATTGAAGGAAGTGAACCTCAAGATAGGGAAAGTACTCTTAGATTAGGAAGCTATAATAAAATTATATTATATTGAACACAGACAACGGCAACACAGTAGGAGAGGAAGATTATCTCAAATGAAAGGAGGAAATATACAATAAATTTTTTTTTTTAATTTTAATAAAAAACAAAACAGAAATAAGCTAAGAGAAGCCATGGGAGAAATGTTTTAGGAAGACTGCCTACTAAGGCATGGCCTGAACTGGGACACCAAAATAAGTAAAACTGCCCTTGGGGAATTTATAGTCTGGAGAGGTAGAGTAATACATAAAAAGAGGGGCAATTAAGTAGCTATACAAGTAGATACAGATAAGAGTAGACATAAACAGAGGATGTGGTCAATTGTACTGACGGTGGTGGTAAGGGGTGAGGGCAGCAGGAGATCATAAGAAACTTCATAAAGAAGGAGACTATACGACAAACAAGCATATTTAGAGATAAGTAGATAATGTCTTTAAGGATAAGTTGATATTCCCTTTAATAAGGCAAGTGGGAACAGCATAAACAAAATCACAAAGGTATCAAAAGGCTCAATTTGAAAAACTTCAAGTCGTTCTATATAACTGGAATCTTTAAAAAAGAAAAATGGTAAGAAATCAGTCACTGGAGTAGGCTGAAGAGTAAATACGAAATGAAAAACAAAAACAGAGCCAGAGGGGAGCTCAAAGTTGAAGGCAGCTTTGACTTTTTGTTCATGATGTGACACTTTGAACATTTTCTAAACTCAGAAAAAGAAACTAATGGAGGTGGAATTCAGAAGAAGGCCTGATCGAAAGAGTTTGTTCTAAGTACACACAAATAATTAGACAGTCTGATTAGCACATTCCTGGATCCCGCTCCCTTGAACATAAGGCTTTGAAGGGATGAAAGAGAAAACGTTTAGATAAGGTTTCATGGCCTGCAGGCCAAATCTGGCTGGCCACCTGTTTTCACATGGCCCTCAAGCTAAGCATGTGTTTTACATTTTAAAATAATTTCCAAAAAAAAACCCAAGGATAATGTTTCATAACACATCAAATTTTAGGGTCTATAAATAAAGTTTCATTGGAACATGGCCATGCTCATTTGTTTACATATTTTCTATGGCTACTTCTGCACTACTATGTCAGAGCTGTGTAGCTGGGAAAGGGACCATATGACTCTCAAAGTCTAAAATATTTACTATATGGATCTTTACAGAAGAGGTTTGCAAACCCTTGGTTTAGATGGTGACAGTGAGTGCTTTGCAAGGATATAACCTAGGTGACAGCATGAGGGGTACAAAAAGGCTTTAGAAGCCTCCTCAAACAATAATATATAGTTTGCAACTAATTGGGGGTGACAAAATGTTTTTCTCCAACAGCAAATTTTTCAAGGTGTCAATTTTTTTTCATGAATTTCCATAAATAAAAGCTCCCTATCCGTCATGCATGATATCTAGTTGCAAAATCCATTTTCAGGAACAAATATATGTTAGGTTTTCTCCCAATTCATACCCTCAAGATGCCTGGCTCGTGCTACATCTTCTGGGTACACAACAAACTCACTAGTATAGTACCTCTATATTGTAGTTACAAAGCATTAAATTAAGACTAAATAAATACATCCAATGAGATGTAATATAAATGACATAAAACCCTTTAATGTATCTTTAATGTAACTGTAAAAATTACACATCATGTTGAAAAAAAATCAAAAAATGCAAAGAGAACTGTGCTGGCTAACTGTATTTCTACTTCCCTTTCATTTAGCTGTAGCCCTGTGACTAAATTCTGGCCAAGAAAATGTAAGTAGAAGATAGGGATCCTTAAAGGCGGGGGCATGTCCTTTTTTTACTTTTTCCTTCCTACTGGCTAGAAGACAGCTGCGATCCCTCTTAGCTGATCAAAAACCTCGAGGAGCCTCTGCATTCATTCAAATCTGAAACATAACAGGCTGGTACTATTAAGCCAGAGTCTATTCACCACATTAGCCTCAAGTATACTAAGAATATAAAGTAATAGAGTACACAGTATATGTACCCAATGAATATGTAATAAAGCAATTTAAATAAATAAATCAGAGTAATTTAATAATAAATTTTTTCAGCTTACCTCCTTGGATTCCCTTTGCTGTTGCCGTTTTACCAGCATTATCAAGTCCCACCATCACAAGAGTCACCTTTCTTAAAACAATAAAAATTAAAAAATCACTTTGAGTCAATTAAGTATTGAGGTAAAAATAAAAGCAAATTCATTCATCCAAGCAACACTTAAGGAGCCTCTATATGTACAAGACAATCTGCTGGATGCTAGGGGGTACAATGATGAATAAAATATATATTGAAAAAGCAAAATTCTTGAAAAATACCTGTAAAGTGTCATCCTTTTGTTCTCTAAGCAAAAAAAAAAAAAAAAAAAAAAAGGGAAACTGTACAGTAGATAACCTGAAGGATAGAGAAGAAATAAGGGAAAGAAGAGAGAAAGCAAGGAGGGAGATAGATCCTAGCATGAGTTATCTATCATGTCTAAAGACTCAATTTTCTAGTTAACTGAAGTCTAAGGATTAGCACAAATTTGTTTTTTCTTGTGAAATTACATAAGAAAAGAATGATTGTTAGGTTCTTGACACTACTAGTATGCGCAACTGTTTTTATATATGCAGCACCTTACCAAGTATAAATCTTAAACATAGTATAGTAACATGATTATTAACCTAAGCGCTAACATATTTTGAAAGAGGGTTCCTAAATTATAAAGCTTAAAATGTTTCTGATGATATAGCTAAACTTCACAGAGTTAGAAAAAAAATACAATCTAGTTCAATTTTACTATTGAAGAAACATAAGTCCAGAGTCATAAGATAAGACAATGAATTGGTTACAGTCAGAACCAGAACCTAATTCACTTAACTCCTACGAACTTCTCAAACCTGGGGCAGGTTGTAAAGGAACAAACCTACTATACTGGTCCTATTATCGCAGCGATTCACTCCACCACTAAAGCTCATTTCTGTTCCAGGCTTAACTACTGCTTAGTATAAATGATGAGACCATCTATTAACACCACTTTGGGAATATAGAGAGAAAGCCACAGCATAACTGGGCCACATTCCCATGGGGTAGAGTCAGGGTTTCTACCAAGTACAGTCATTCTTCACTGGCAATCATTCCAAGAAGGGTTAAAAAACAGAACTTAGATGGCAAGAAAGGGTGTTTTTTCATCTGTCTAGGCCTGGCTTTCTTGGATCTGGACTTCTTTATTAAACAAACAGTTACTGACCATCTTCTGTATACCATACACCAGTGTTCTAGGTACCTGAGATACACTTGTTTATTTAAATAACAACAACAACAATGAAAAACAGAAACTGATAGAGAAACCCTTCTCTTATTAAACTTACATTTTAGTTACAGGAGACAAACAATATAATACATATAAGAAATAAGTAAATTATAGGTTATATCATACGTTAGAGGTGATTAGGTACTACAGAAAAAAGAATAAAGTAGAGCAGGATATGGATTGTAGTTACATAAGGTGATCAGGGCAGGCCTCACTGAGAAAGAAGGTAAAGTCTGAGTAAGGCCTTGAAGGAGGGAGTTACTTATGCAAATATCTGGGGCAAGAGAGTACAGCTGGGGCAAAGGCAAGGAAGCCAGTGTGGTAAAACCCAGTGAGACAGGAGCAGGGAAGAAGGACAGGAAGTCAGAAACGCATCAGAGGCCAGATAATGTAGGGCCTTGTAGGCCATGGTGAGGACTTTGGTTTTTGTAAGTGAAATTAATTTACTCTTCATGTTAATTTCCTTTGTTATCCAGGAGCCTTAGTCTTTTGTAAATGCTTCAACCATCCCTACATCCACCATGAAGAATAAACGAAAGTACGTCTCTGCCCGAGTCAGTGGTAAGTCACAATCAGTAGCATCCCCACACCCCATTCCCAGTCAGTCAGTGGTGGGGTCAGTGGAAATGCCAAAGAGGCACACAGCAGATTATGAATTACGGATCTGAGGTAGAATGTGAGGTCTGGGTACTTCTATCCACGGGAAAGTTTTACCTGTATTATCAACTTTGAAAAATATGTTTACTTCTCATGGAAGCTTTGAGATATGTGGAGTATAACTCTACTATTTTGTTTGAAGAATTCATAACTTCCAAACATCAAAGAACAAAATTTAAGTACAAAATAATTTCTTAAATAAAATATAATAAATGACTATCCAAAAAAGATGGATTGTATAGCATTTAAACAATATTTTGGATAACTGAAGTTACTAGATATATAATGAATTAGACCATAATAGTAAAGCTAATTCAATTGCTCTTTAACAATTTATTTCAAGATCTACAGTGCTTCAAACATCACCATGACCAAAACAATTACTTTTGGGGAACAAATCCCCATTTTCTGCTTGTTTGCATCACTTATTCTGTAACTATTGATTAGGCACCGATTACACAGTACCAAACAAACATCCACAATCCCTAGCCATCATAAACTTTAGAGCCTAGAAAGAAAAGAGGCATTAGAGATTTATGTGTGATGACTGTTGTAAAGGGAAAGCACAGGCAGGCACAGGAAGAGATAGCAGCTGACCATGCCTATTCTAGAAGTCACAGGAGACCATACTGCAAACATATATCAACTGGGTCAGCAGTTCCTAGGAACATCATGGATCCTTTTCCCATCCCTTATGAGCCGGAGTAAAAAATCTCAAATATACCTTTTTAAGGAAAATGGCCCTTCATTCTCTACTACAAAGGTAGCATTTTATGTTTCCCCAGCTCCATTCTTGTCAAGATTTCAGTTTAAAAAAAAAAAAAAAATCACTGTCCAAATAATTACTTTTACACACTTTGAAACATTACTCTTAAAGCAGCTATCAAGGAAAAATGTTAGATTTTACCTTAAAAGCTTTCTTTTTTAAAACAGAATATTAGGTTCAAACAAAAAAAAGTTCTTCAAACATGAAAATCACTTTGGAAAATTATAATCATGCTGAGACTGGCAAGAAATAAGTCTCTCTGGATTTCTATTTTTATTTTGACTACACTTGCAAGTACACAGTTAATCTTTAAGATCATTATGCCAAAGCTTGAAAACACAGCTTTAATTAAATATTTGAGGTAATTAAAGCCTTAATGAAAAAACATAACATTAGCAGTACAAATGAAATCACAGCATGAATTACTGCAATGCCTGATAACAAAGCATTAAATTTATACTTTCAGAATAGAATGGGTTTAAAAGGCTAACGATCACCTAACACTCAAAATTCTGTGGAACTCTTTAACCACTGAATATATGCAATCTAACACATTTTAAAATGTACATGTCATTATAACTTTTTAAAATAAGATAAATTATCACTGATTGGGAACAGTTTGGCTGTGATGCTATGTAACAACAGAGAAATAAAAAACTATGTTTTTTAGTCTTATGATTATTGATCAAGTACACTAGTCCTTCAATTGAAAAAATAATAAACAGTGTTATTAGGTTTATAGTGTCTAGAAAGTTGACACTAGCAATAAAAGCAATCATTTAGTCATTTGGTCAGGCAGTAATTCAATAAAAGTACATAAGGCATTTGAGTACTATGGACACAAAAATGTCTGAGACATCATTTCTATCCCAGAGTGCTCATCATCTAATGAGAATGACTAAAATGTAAACAAATATTTGTACATTATGACACTATGACAGTTTAAAATGCTTATCGATATATACAAGACGCTAAAGGAATACAGAGCAAGAAGACTTTATTCAGCCTAGAGATACAGGAGAAGGTCTGGGAAGCTTCTTACACAAGGTGATGATGCCTCAGCTAAGTTCTTAAAATGTAGAAGTTTGCCGAGCAAGGGGAAGGTGAAAATAGGAGGAAGGATGAAGACGTTCCAGACTAAGAACACTGCCTGCGAAGACACCACACCAAGGAGGTAAGAACTGGCAGGGTGCTGAGTTGCTGAACCCAGGCATTAAGAGCACATCTCAGGAAAGCAGCCTTAAGCAAAAGGAGAACATGCTTGTTACATTCATACACAATCACAACTCAATACAGCTGTGTATTGAGTCTAAAAGGAACCCGATATACTTCTACTTAAGGAACCAGTATCATAATATAGGTAATAATGTGACCTTTCCAGAAGTTGAAAGTGATCACTTAGCTCTTATTACAGTTATCCCTGAGTCTTGAATTATATACCAAACTAGAAAGGCTGACATGGAAGGACTCTGTTGTAAGATGTACAGTATGTTTCCACTAGTAACAAGTAACATATAGGGATTATGGGTACTCTGATAGATAGCCACAAACTTGGTGTTAGAGCAGGCTGTGTTCAAATCCCAAAATTGCCATTTCCAAGCTATATGACCTGGGACACATTATTTAACTTCTCAGAATTTCATCAGTAAAATGGGATAATAAAAATATCCATCCCATAGGGATGTGGTGAAATTACATAAGACATGCAAATAAGGTGCACAATGCTTGTGGCACACAGTAAGTGCTCAACCTATAGCTGTTCTTATTACAGAATAAAATTCAAGACAGGGAGTCTACAAATGAGACCAGCGAGATGGGCAGGGACCAGATTATAGAGGAGGATTAATGGGTTCAGTTTTGCACATGTTGACAGTAGTGCTTGTCTCACACTGAAGTCTGAAGCTGGAGGAGAGACCTGGACTGGGATTATGAGACATATACGTTGTAGTTAAAACTATAAGAACAGATGAAAGAGCACAGAAGGAAGAAGAGCCAGGGGACAGGGGACACAGAACCCCAAGAACCTTTGAAGAAACCCTTAAAATTGTAGCCAGAAAGAAATGACACCAAAGAAATGGCAGCGATGGGAAAAGTTTCCAGAAGGGTTAAGAGATGAACGATATCAAATACTACAAAGTTTTGTAAAATAAAAGTATCTTTTTGGTAATTGCCACAAATTAAGTACCTCAGAAATAAATGCTCTCAGCTTTTCCCAAACCCTGCAATACCAACGCTTTGAATTTATATGGCCTGTCTTGATAGTTCAAAGCTATTTTACCCTATCATTTATCTTCATGCTGTCCCTGCAAGTAGAGCAGATACAAGTTACCCAAGGTTACAGTGCTAATAAAAATTAGTTAACAGCAGTTTCCATGGGAAGTTTAAAAACAATGGTTTGTAAAAATAATAATTATTATTTTAAATGGCAACTTGAACCATCTCGTTTATTGTAAAATTTACTCACATTTATACACACACACACACACACACACACACACACACACACACACACACACAGATACAAACCAGATAGCCAGGTAGTCTGGCTCATTTTCATCAAAATATTTTGGAATTTTTTCCCCACATTTCAGTCTATCACAATCATAACCTACTTCCTTGAGCTAAGAGAAGGTAGATTATCTAGTAATAGGTAGATTACTAAGGTTATGAATTGCATGTTGTTAATAAAACCTAACCATGATGTTAATGAAAATCTAACAATGGCATTTTTCTGTTTAAAATCCTTAAACAGAATCAAATCCAAACTCTGCAGCCTCTTCTTCTGCCACTCCCCAGCAAGCCTTTAAGGCTGGGGTTTCCCCCAGTCCTTCTTGACCATGCATGTTAACACAGCAAATAAACCTTAACTTTTTCATGCAACTTTTCATACAGTCTTCTCAACTAGAACTTGTCTTAACTCTGCAGCCCCAGGATCAAATGTGCTGAGCATACATCATGCATCTTTACTGAATGAAACAATAGAAACATACTTTCTGATCCCCCATTTACTAAGTAAACACTAAGTAAAATTAAAATATATAACTTTAAGCTGAGAACATACTATAATGGATTTAATTTATATAAATCTTCACATCAAAGTAACAGTTCAATATTAGAGAATGTTATTAAAATTACCTATTTTCTTACATCAAACTGACTGAAGTTTTCTGAATAAATTTACATGCTTATGGTTTCAAGGTAATAATTAACAGTGAGAAATATTTTTAAAACTAAAATAATTCTGAGTTAAAAAAAAAAGTAGGGATTGATTAAGAGAGCCAAAGACTGTTTTACATATTTTATCTCAGGGTCCCTTTTTATATAACAGATACAGAAATTAATATGTCTAAAATATAAGCCACATAATATTAGCATTTTGAACTTAGACTCAGAAAACATTTGTATTCTGAATCTTTTCTGAAAGACATTATTACAATCTTTTGAACATTTACAACTCTAAACTTCCTCATCTGTCAACTAAGGAAGACAATACTTCAAATGAGATAATTAAATTAAAGCTATTTCTAACTTCAAAAATGTTATGCAAGTTAAAATAAAACACTTCACTGAAACACTATGAAGCAAAATTTAACACATCAAAATTAATATTTATTACTTAAAATATTTAAAACTACATGGAACAATTTAACAAATAACAAATACATATGAAAAGGGACTTGGGAATACTGTTTTATGATATATGTGTGAGAAAACAAAAAACTTACCACAAAAAAAATTAATACAATGAAAAAGTTTTACCGAAAACATTTATGGTGTGATTTTATTATACAAATGCACTATTTTCTGACATTTTAATTCAGATTGTAGAGTCCAGGATAATACTGCATCAAAATAACTCTCTAAATTTATGAAGCACCGGGACTGCCCTGGTGGCGCAGTGGATAAGACTCTGTGCTCCCAATGCAGGGGGCCCAGGTTTGATCTCTGGTCAGGGAACTAGATCCCACATGCATGCCGCAACTAAGAGTTCACGTGCCACAACTAAGGAGCCCGCCTGCCACCACTAAGACCTGGTGCAACCAAATAAGTAAATAAATTTATGAAGCACTAAAAAGAGGGCAAACCTTGGGGTTATATGCTAGCTTTGAAGTCCTGATCAAGTGAAATTCTTAGTATCAGTTTGTTCATTTCTAAAATATAAAGGGATAAT
Source organism: Stenella coeruleoalba (assembly GCF_951394435.1). Lineage (NCBI taxonomy): Eukaryota > Metazoa > Chordata > Mammalia > Artiodactyla > Delphinidae > Stenella > Stenella coeruleoalba. Next base: position 102,153,291 of record NC_137150.1, read on the forward strand.
GTAAACTATGAACTTTAGCTAATGATATATCACTATGTTCATCAATTGTAACAAATGTACCCCACTAATGAAAGATGTTAATAATAGTGGAAACTAGGTGGAGGGAGGTATATGGGAGCTCTCTGTACTTTCTGCTGAGTTTTTCTGTAAACCTAAAACTGATCTAAAAATAAAGACTATTTTTTAATTGAAAACTAAAATAAAATATAAAGGGGTAGAATCAAAATATCTCTAGAGCCCTTTCCTAAAATTCTGAGATTCTTACTATGAATAAACAACAAGCTGTAAGGGGATAAAAAGAAGTGTAAGATATTCCAGTTCTGCCCATGGCACATCAGATAATCCTTGCTAATCTGTATGTACAGCTTAATTAAGAAATTAAGAACCAGCAATTTCTATAAATAGTCTAGGATTTACAGTTATATTTACTTAGACCAAGAAAGATGGCTAATAGGGTGCTGTTCCCCCACTGAAAAAATTCCTAGCAGAGATAACATACCACATCATGGCATGTTTTACCAGATACCATACTGATACACAGAAAGCACCAATCCACATTGCTTACTGTGACATGTGAGCCTCTTCTTTTAGACTTGGCCACAGTGAATAACAATCTACTAATAAACTTGAATTAAAGCGTTGGTAGGCTGAATTGTGACAAGGAAAAACACAGATGGGTAAGAAACTAGTTTTAGCTAGTCGTTACCTCAGGGAAGGGATGGTGTGAGACAAATAGGGTGCAGGGAGCTTCAAGGATTTATCCATTTCTTCAGAAAAAAACTGAAATGTGATGACCAAAGGTTAATATTTGTAAAACCTAGGTAGTGAGCACATGAGTACTTACTATATTTTTCTTGTTCTTTAAATACTGGTAAAAATATGTTTTTACTATTTTAAATTATACTACATAATTCTTGCTGCCAAAATTAGTTCCTTTAAATTGATGTTAATTTTCTGCCTCTCTAGGTGGGCTATTCCTGAAATCATGCTCCTGGAAAGCATAGGAAGCACAAATTTCTTCAAGACCCAGGTAAAATTACACCCTTTCCAAAATTCTCCTTCCAACCCTTGCTAGAATCTTGGAAATCATCTTTAAACTCATATATTCTATCCTATGTTATATTACCATTTCATCAACTAGATGCTACTTGGTATAAATAATCAGAATTCTGAGTATGTAAATGATAATATGTAAGGGTGAGGACCTGCTGACAGGTCCAGATATTTACTGAGAACCATGACTTGACAGACCTTGTGTTCCGTGCCCTGGATGAAGGCTGCTCCCTATACACAAAATAAATTTCAACAGAGATTCAAATGTTAAAAATTAAAACATAAAAGTACTAGAAAAAAAAGTATAGGTGAATATAATCTTGGAGTGGTGATGAACTTCCTAAATATTACACTGAAAGAATGATATATTTGAATTAAAAAAATTTAATGTTTATGCTTCAAAAACCATCAAAAAATTTAAAAACGTAACAAAAGAAAGAAAAATATCTGCAACACATACTAGAGTGAAAGCGTTACTAGTATAAACACTTAACAACTCTTTTAGAAAAATCAATAAGAAAATGGACCTGTGCCAATAGAAAAACAGCAAAGGGAATCACTGGGAAATTCTCAAAAGAAGAAATACAAATGTCTAAGGGAAAAAAAAAATTTTTTTTTGATGTTGGGGGTAGGAGTTTATTAATTTATTTTTATTTATTTTTGCTGTGTTGGGTCTTCGTTTCTGTGCGAGGGCTTTCCCCAGTTGCGGTGAGCGAGGGCCACTCTTCATCGCGGTGCGCAGGCCTCTCACTATTGCAGCCTCCCGTTGCGGAGCACAGGCTCCAGACATGCAGGCTCAGTAGTTGTGGCTCACGGGCCTAGTTGCTCCGCGGCATGTGCGATCCTCCCAGACCAGAGCTCGAACCCGTGTCCCCTGCATTAGCAGGCAGACTCTCAACCACTGCGCCACCAGAGAAGCCCGGGAAAAAACTTTTAACCTTACCAGTAATCAAGAAAATAGAAAATAAAAGCAGATAACATTTCCCCCATAACCTGGAAAAAATGAAAAAGTGATGGCTCCTATTTTTTGAGGAAAAAAGCACTCTCTTAACACTGCTGGTAGGAGTGGAAATTGGTTTAAAAAAACAAGAAGCCTTTCTGAAGAGCAATTTGGCAATATATATCACACACCTTAAACTTTTTCATATCATTTGATCTAGAATTCCATTTCCAAAGACACTTATATAAGGATGCTCACCAAGGCATTGTTGATAACAGTAAAAAAAAATTTAAACATCCTAAATATTTAATAACGGGAATAATTAAGAACACTTTGGTGAATCTATTCAACACATTACTCTGCTGCTATTAAAAATATGTTGAACGAAAATATGTAATGATGTAAAATGATGTTAATTATACATTAAGGCAAAATAAATAAATAAAAAGCTATGAAATAGCACTTGATTTTCTCATTATTGTTTAAAAAAATTTACATGTATGTAAGAGATTCTACACCAAAATACAAAAAATGGTAATCTCTGGTGGATGAGATTGTGAGTTAACTTAAATTTGCCCCTTTCTGCTTAACTGTGCTTTCAATGTTCTACAATAAACATGCATTACCTTTAAATAACAATAAATATACATTACTTTTAAATGTTTTAATTTTTTTTGAATTTTATTTTTTTATACAGCATGCTCTTATTAGTTATCTATTTTATTAAATGTTTTTAAATAACAGCAGCTCCTGTCCACAAGACATCCTGTATGACTAGGCAAACTGAATAACCATTACAATACATGGTAAGTAGAGACCAATACAAGAGGCTAATAAGCAAACACAATGCAAGGTAAAGAATCTAGGCTGGAATTCAAAGAGTTTCCTGAAGGAGAGAATCTCCCAAGTGAGATTTAAGTATGATTAGGAACAGTCAAAAGAGAGAAGGGCATTCAGGGAGGAATGGAGGGACTAGAGAACTTAAATACCCCAAATCTGGAATGACAGGAAGAAAAAGAATGGCTTATGATGAGTCCATATAGCCAGGCTCAGGTCAAATTGCAAGTATTCTGTAAGTAATGTTTGCATGTTATCCTGAAGGCAATTAGGAAAGACTTAAGGTTTAAAATCAGCTGCATACTAAAAAGATCATTGACAGTATGGAGCATCAATCAGAGGGGAACAGTGGAAAGTCTGTCAAAGAGATCTGGGAGAGAAATAATGGAAACCTTATCTAAAATGGAGCAGTGGGTATGCAAAGGCTGAAAGAGTGCAAGACACACAAATCGTATTAAGTAGGTATAAACCAAAGGATTTGATGATTTGAGATAACAAAGCACAAAGAGGCGTGCAGGATTCCTCTTGGCTTCTGATGTGGGTAAAAGGAAGGCAGAAGCAATTCGGCATGAGAGAAGATGTAAATTCAGTTTTGGATGTGTTCGGATTGAAGATTCTGTGGTAACTGGATATGTAAGTCTTAAGTGGTGGATGAGTCTTTGTGTTGGAAATATGGACTTGAGAGTCAATGTTGAGGTGGTAGCTGAAGTCTCTCTATATGGTGCGACTGACCATAATGGGAGAATATGTAGAAGAAGAAAAGAGAGTTGAAGACAGAACCTGAAGCAAACTTGGGAGTCAGATGAAGAAAGGCTAAGTGGCAAAAAGAGATAGAAAAGGAAAGAGGCGGAAAGGTGAAAAAATTTTTAGTTCAGGAAAAAGAAATAAGAGAATTCCAAGAAGAGAGTGACCTTAAGTGTCAACTGATGCCAAAAGATTGAAAAGCATCCATTGGATTTAATAACCAGGCAGCATCTGGTGTAGCAAGAAAAACTGAAGGGTCTGGGTGAAAGCCTTCTACTGCAGGAAGTTAAGGAATGCTTGAGAGGGGAGGAAGCTGAGAAGGTACCACTCATACATTGCCAATTGTTAAGTGTGGAGTAAAGGGAAGGAGGAAGGGTAATGGCTGCAGGGACAGGGTTGTTTAGGATGGTAGACACAGAATAACAACCTCCCAAAGATGTCCACATCCTAATTCCCAAGCCCGTGACTATGTTTTCTTACGTGGCAAAAGGAACTTTGTAGATGTGATAAAGCTAAAGGATCTTGGATGGGGAGCTTATCTTGGAATATCCAGGTGGGCCCGATGTAATTACAAGAGTCCTTCCTTATAAAAAGGAAGCAGGAGAGCACAGACGAGAGAAGACATTATGATAAGACGTTATGATGTTGGCTTTGAAGATGGAGGAAGGGGGTCACAAGCGAAGAATGCAGGCAGTCTCTTTCTTTGCTGGAAAAGGCAAGAAAAACAGATTCTCCCCTAGACCCTCCAGAAAGTATGCAAGCAATCCTGCTGACCCATTTTAGACTTCTGATCTCAGAACTGTAGGATAATAAACTTGTTTAAGTCACTAAGTTGATAGCAATTTGTTACAGCAGCATTAAGAAACATTTAATTTGGTTGATTTTTTAGGTAAGAGAGGCTTGAGCATGTTTACGTACTAAAGGAAGAACAGAAGCGAAGCTCTGAAGACAGAAGAGAGAGAGATTTTGTATTTTTGATGATAAAATTGGACAATAAATTTTTGGATAAAAGTGTAGGTTTATTCTTGTATCCCAGAAGTTCTTTCTGTGATCTCTGACTGAATACTGAACCCCTAAAGTTCCCAGGAAATGGGAAGAAATGGAATTAAGTGCACAGGTGTAAGAATTAGACTTGGAAAGAAAAAGGAACCCTTCTTCCACTAACAGAAAGAGAGCAAAGGAAGGTTATCTATACTGATAAGTATAAAATGAATTGAAGAAGGTAACCTACTAATCAGCACTTATCTCCTAAGATCAGGGGTATTATTTACTGAGTAACTACTGTGTGCAAAGCATCAAGTACTGGCATACATTTTCTTTCTCAAAATGTTGTAAAACAAAAATTATCCACACTTGACTGGGGGGAAAGTGCCAAAACTCCTAAGATTCAGATGCAAATCTGTTTGACTCAAAACACTATATTGAGAAATCTGGCAGACACCACAATAACCAAGTGACCAAGGTTAACAGCAGCAGTAATAAGAAATATCAAAATCATGTACCCGGGGCTTCCCTGGTGGCGCAGGTGGTTGAGGTTCCGCCTGCCGATGCAGGGGACATGGGTTCGTGTCCCGGTCTGGGAGGATCCCACATGCCGCAGAGCGGCTGGGCCCGAGAGCCATGGCCGGTGAGCCTGCGCGTCCGGAGCCTGTGCTCCGCAACGGGAGAGGCCCCAACAGTGAGAGGCCCGCATACCACAAAAAAAAAAAAAAAAAAAAATCATGTACCCCTTGATATGATGTACTGAAAAGGACATTTCACCTCCATGGTATTTCCTTTACCCATTTATGCAGCAACATCTTTGTAAGGGGTATTCTACAAAACAATTGACAGGTACTCTTCAAAGTCTCAAGGTTATGAAAGACAAGGAAAAACTACAGAACTATTATAGATTGAGAGAGAACAGAGACACAACAAAGCAATGTGGAATCCTTGATTAGATCCTGGACAGGGAGAAAAAAAGCATTAGATGTTAAAACGAGTGAACTCAGAATAAAATCTATAATTTAGTTAATAGTACAGTACCAAAGTTAATCCCTTAGCTTTGATCACTGTATTATGATCTCAAAATAAAAAGTTAAAAAAAAAAACACTACAGTGCACTGCTTCTACAGGAGCAAGCCACTTATCTGTGAGTATAGCTTTTAGTCTATTCAAGGTTAATTTTACATAGCTGCAGAGCCTACGTTAGGTTCTGTCTGGTGGTTAACAATAGCAGATACAGTGTTCCTGAATTCCCTAGCATCCTGGTCTGACTCCTGACCTAGACTGGTACTTTTAACTCTTGACCTCTGACTCCTGCCTTGTCCCTATCACACGTTCTGAACATGCCATCTAATCCCTGATCCCAGTCTCTAGAATAATATGCTCGTTGGGAGAGGATCTAAGTGAGAACAGGTGGGTAAATCCAAAGGGTGCAGTATACAGTAGTTAAGTCAGCAAAGTAATCTCAGAACATAGTGTATTAATAATGATCATCTTCTCTCTTACACACACTCACTTCTCACACTTACAAACATATCTTCATAAAATATAAACGTGGGGGACTTCCCTGGTGGCGCAGTGGTTAAGAATCCACCTGCCAGTGCAGGGGACATGGGTTCAATCCCTGGTCAGGGAAGATCCCACATGTCACGGAGCAAGTAAGCCCATGCACCACAACTACTGAGCCTGTGCTCTAGAGCCCGTGAGTCACAACTAATGAAGCCCACGCGCCCTAGGGCCCGCGTGCTGCAACTACTGGGCCCACGTGCTGCAACTACTGCAGCCCGCGTGCCTAGAGCATGTGCTCCGCAACAAGAGAAGCCACAGCAATGAGAAGCCCACACACTGCAAAGAAGAGTAGCCCCTGCTCGCCGCAACTAGAGAAAGCCCGCGCACAACAAAAACCCAATACAGCCAAAAAATATATATGCATATATATGTATAAAAACATGAAGAGGAATCTCAATAAGGAACAGCACAGCCTAAAACTTAAAAAATACAGAACAAATACCTAAGCGCACAAAATTTGATATATTTTTTTAAATCAGCTTCCTCACCTCTTATTTATTCCAGTAAATGGACTACTTCCTTAATATTTACTTAAGGATTTGCTAAAGAGTAATCAAACTACATAAAATATTATGCAAATATTATTCAGCCACTATTATGAACCAGGCATTGAACAAAGGTACTTAAAAGATAGGTGTAACCCAATTTGTTTTTAAGTCCTTTGACAGTTAGCTCTATCCAACATTGAGAGATTTTACCCATGTCCTTCATATTATGCCATGATCTAGATCAGTGAGGTCCAATAAAAATACACTGCAAGCCACACATATAAGTTAAAATTTTCCAGTTTAAATTTTCTAGTAATTGCCTTTTAAAAAATGAAAATAAAAGGTGAAAATAAAGTACATATTATATTTTATTTAATCCAGTATATGCAAAAGTTATCATTTCAACATGTAATCAAACTGAAGAAAAGACTGATAATTTACCTTTTTCCCTTCTGCATATTAAATCTTCAAAATCCACTTTGTATTATACCCTTACAGCATCTCAATTCTGACTAGCCACATTTCAAATGCTCAACAGCCACATGCAACTAGTCACTACCCTATTGGACAGCTCAGATCTTGATGCTACTACTTATTAAAGAAGAAAATAAACTGAGTTATAGGGTTAAATTTCAATTCTGCTGTATTAATCAAACCCAGTTATCTGTTCTACTTGGAAATCAATACATCCTCTGTTCTCTGAACTCTGTCTTTTCTTTAATCACCCCAGAGACTATTATACTATAGCTACTGGGAGAAGCAAACACAAAGAATGATAAATTAAATTGAAAATCCCTTTGGAGCGCAAAGTTTTTGAGTGTTTTTAGTTAAAAGGACACATGCTACTACTGTGCTCTCTTACAAAAATAAAAATATATTTTTTAAAATATAAAAAATATATTTTTTAAAAACCAGACATAGAGAAAAACATAAAGGGCCATCTATTATGAATAACCCTCCCATCTTAGTAGAGACTGGGCAATCAGACCAGAACATGATTAAAACAAATTAAATCAGAGTCTACACACCCAAACACATCTTTGACTCTTAAAAGTTGATCACATCACTTATATCTAAAAGATTCACATCCATTTAAGAGTTAATGATGGGAGAAGAATTCAAAAGTTTCATTTAAAGCAAATTTCCAAATATAGGCATATAGTTTTCCTTATAAGTGTAACTTTTCAGAGCCATTCTTTAAAGGATAGTTCACCCTTATGGCAAATACTTATTTGAAATGCTAATGATTGAAAAACCCAAAACTTTTGCTATAATTTACCCTTGGCCTAATTCTAAAGTAGAATTATAAAAAATCTACATTATTTATAAAGACCAACGAACTTAAGGCTTCTTTATTGGTTCAGCAGCTCAATTTTAAAAGCATCATTTTCACTGACTTCTTCCTAGCATAGTGCCTGGCACATGGTATTTTCTCAGCAAATGAATGAATAACAAGTAACAGGCTCTAAATATTAATACATCTAGCATTCAAAATGAAACATCAAGAAGTGGACTCTTTCAACTAAAGTGCTTAATCTCATATAAAAATTGAAGCTACACTACAGTTAAGAACACTTTCCATCAGTTATTCTCATTTAATACAAAACTCCTAAAGCATAAATACTATCATTCTCATTCAATATGAGGAGGATGGGGCCAAAAGTGGTTAAGTCATATAATTATTAAGTAGTGGAGCCAGATTTCAGGTCCAAGTTCTCAAACAAAATGTGTGTGTTGGGAAGGGGTTTGTGGATGTTATGAAAACTATATTCCATTCTTCCCTATTAAAAAAAAAATTCCCATTACAAAAGTTTCAGAGGAAAAATATACACAATTTTTCCACACACACACACACACACACACAAAATCCACAACTTTTTAAGAAATTAGGACCCATTTAAATTATAACAATAATAAGCATTACGGATGAGAACTTAATTGCAACTAAACATTAAGTCTACGTTCTCCTATCGCTCCCTGAGGGGATATATCAAACTGGGAGGGAAAGCATCCCCTGCGGCCTGGGAGACTCGTCCAGGCGCAGAGAGGACAGGCGGCGCCCCGTCCTACCCTTGGGGCGCAGCTGTCCCCCTCCCCTAGGAAGACACCCGGCCAACCGTTTCCAGCCTACCTGACGGGCTCCCGCCACCGCTTGAACCAGCTGCAGCAGTTGGCCATCAGACTGAACATCCCAGGCCGCTCCTCCCGCCACCTCCCATCCGAGCCCGGAGCGAAGATGGGCCGCTAGTTGTCCTGGGCCGAGTCTGGGGGGCCGCCGTCGCTGCGACACGCCCCTGACGAGGATGGGCCCGGAGGAGAGGCCGGGAGGGAGGTAAGGGCGGTCAGTCCGAGAACCAAGGCCAATAACCGCGCCGACCAGCGAGCGGAATATTGCGCTCCTCGCGCAGGCACAGCGAGGCCAAAGTCGCAGTTTCACAGACCCGGGAAGGGTTTGTTGGGCCGACCAGAGAAAACCCCCGCGTCAACGTGCTGACGTTGGGAAAGCCCTCCCCAAGCACCGCCCATGCACTTCTCCAATCATCACTCGACGGCCCGCCGCAGAGGGCTCTGAGTGGCTAAAGCGGCCCAGCTCCCCGCCCCCGCCGGAGAGGCGGGAGGGAGAAGGGGGAGTGGTCTTGAAGACTGAGGGGGAGGGGGAGCTGAAGGTGGTTCTCGTAACTAGGCAACGGAAGCGTCTAGAGACGAGTTGAGGCATTTCCGACAGATCTTAGGCTAAGACCGATCTGCATACCCATCCAAACTGTGTGAGAGTGCTGCTCCTCGTCTGTCTCCAACCCCAACTGAGATCCAGAGATCTCAGCTCTTGTGCATGTTTTGTTTTGTTTTGTTTCATGAAGCAAGGATGAGGATCCTGTAGAATTCCAGCCAACTCTGGCTGCACAACTACAGAAACAATACACTGGGGCAATTAAGTTAAGAACGAGGGGAAAACTCATTTGCTAACTATCCAATAGTTCAGATGAGAGTGAAGTTTTAATCTGTATAACGTTTATTGCTGTTCGTTACATAAACTGTGAAATGGAAATTTATGATATTTGTTGTGTGTGGGGTTGTTTATAGAAGAAATAATATGCTCATTGTAGAAAGTGTGAAAAAGGAACAAGATGAAGAAAATAAGATCTCACACTCACCACCCAAAGATAACCAGTGTTAATATTTTGATGTATATTCTTTCCAGGATTTTTAAATACATAGATTGCTAGCTATTTGGTTTCTGCAAGATGGAGAGCACGATCTACTGGCTGTTTTGTAACATGCTTTATTTTATTTAAAGAGATATGTAATATCTGCTTTTCCTTTATATTGTTTGGAAATAAGTAAATGACAAGTACATTCCTATAGAAAAAAAAGAATGCATTATATGTAGGGACCCGTGTGTCCATTTAGTCTCCACTTAAATATATATTTTCAAATCCTGGTAAAAGGAGAGAGGGCGCTGGGAAGCCCAGTGTATCCACGAGAAAATAATGGTTTGGGATTAAGGTAGATCTAGTTTTAAAATTATTTTCTGGGCTTACCTGGTGGCGCAGTGGTTGAGAGTCCACCTGCCGATACAGGGGACACGGGTTCGTGCCCCAGTCCGGGAAGATCCCACATGCCGCAGAGTGGCTGGGCCCGTGAGCCATGGCCACTGAGCCTGCGCGTCCGGAACCTGTGCTCCGCAAACGGGAGAGGCCACAACAGTGAGAGGCCCACATACCGCAAAAAAAAAAAAAAAAATTATTTTCTGTCTTTTACTAATTCATGTAACCCTAATTCAAACACATATACATCTCTTACAGCTTACTGGCTCTGAACTCAAGTACCCTATCTGTAAAATGACAACGAAAGTACCTACTTTGCAGGGTGGCTAAGGTGATGAAATGAGAGAAATAAAGCTCAGGTGCAATTTCTAACAAATAATAGATAGCAGATTTTTGAAGTTGGTGTCACCTGTCCCATAAATATTTATGGTATATATCCCCCTACCTCTGTCTCCAAACTGCTAGGGATCTTGTTCACTATTCTTATTGTCCTGCCTTGATAACTTCAATTTTCTTTCCAGTTGCTCAAGGCTGTATGACCTCAACTGGTTTTCCTAACTAAACCGGCCCTTCCTCATCAGTGCTAGACTGTCTCTGCCCAGACTGTCCTGTCCAGACACTATAATACCTCTGTAACTACATTTAATATAGTTAACTCTTCTAAAATTCTTTCCTCCCTTGGCTTTTCACAATTATATACTCTTATGGTTATCTTCTGATCTCACTGGTTATTCCTCTTTCATCTTCCTATATGTATTCTCTAAGATTTGACCTTATCCCTCTGCTTTCCCTTTTAAAAAACATGTTCTCTTGGAGGGTCTAATAACTATTTCTGTGTCTGAAGAGCCCTACTACACTTACTATCCTTGAGCATTTCTGGAACTATACTCAACCCCTGTTCTACTTCATGTCTTCCTTAATTCTGTTAGTGATACATTACCAAACATTTCTGGTACCAACATATAGTTGGTCAGTTAGTTAACTAGCTGACTATTAGTTTTTCAATATATTAAGTGGTTTGGTAGACATATGTGCTGCTTACTATTTCCAGTTCTCTTTTTCACATGTGATAGTTACTCCCACATTCACACGTGATAGCACATGTGATAGTCATTCCCACCTTCTTGAAGTCATGGGACCTGCTTTGTTCAGTGAAATGTGAGTGTAGTGGTTATATCACTTCTTGGTGAAAGCATTTAAGAGCTGGTCCACAATTCTCCATGTTCTATCATCCCTTGCAATGGTAACTGTGGAAGCCTACTTTAACTCTGAAGTACTACAATATAAAAACAGCATGGGGCTTCCCTGGTGGCACAGTGGTTGAGAGTCCACCTGCTGATGCAGGGGACACGGGTTCGTGCCCCGGTCCGGGAGGATCCCACATGCCGTGGAGCGGCTGGGCCCTTGAGCCATGGCTGCTGGGCCTGCGCGTCTGGAGCCCCGCGTACCGCAAAAAAAAAAAAAAAAAAAACAGCATGGAATGCTGAGCCAACACATGGAAGACAGCTGCCTAGAGAGTCCTGTAGTAGACTTCCTATGAGCAAGAAATAAACACTTGTTTTAAGCTGCTATAATTTGGTGGCTGTTTGACTACAGTACAACCTAGTTTGTTCTGAATGAAAAAAAAATCTTGCTGTCATCATCCTAATTAAGACTCTTGTTTCATCTCCCAGAGATTGTTGAATTTGCATCTTAAGTGTCACGTGGTTACTTTTTTTCTCCAGTTTTATTGAGGTAAAATTGACAAATAAAATTGTAATATATTTGAAGTTGTACAATCTTATGCTTTGATATATGTGAAAATGTATGTATACCTATATGTATACATTGTGAAATGATTTCTACAATCAAATTAATTAACACATCCACCACCACCTCACATAGTCACCTTTCCTTCTTTCTTCTTTTTTTTTGGTGAGAATTTGCTACTGTCTTAGCAAATTATACTGTATTCAATACAGCATAATTAACTATAGTCACCATGCTATAGGTTAGATCCTCAAAACTTATTCATCTTATAACTGAAAGTTTGTACCCTTTTATCAGCCTCTCCTCATTTCCCCACCCCTCAGCTCCTGAAACCACCATTCTACTCTCCATTTCTACGAATTTTACTTTTTAAAAACTCTACATGTAAGTGATTACATGCAGAATTTGTCTTTCTCTGTCTGGTTTATTTCACTTAGCATAATGCCCTACTGCCATACATAAATGTGCAACATAGATAGATAGATTTCACATGTTCCTTATCCATTCACCTGTTGATGGACACTTCGGTTGTTTTTTCCATTGTTGTCTCTTGTAAATAATGCTGTAATAAATTTGGGAGTACAGATGTCTCTTCAAGAGAGTGATTTCATTTCCTTTGGATATATAACCAGAAGTGAAATTGTCAGATCTGCTAACTGGGAAATAACGTCACAACATAACAGCTGTGAGTTGAGTTTTATTCAGGACTTACTGAGGACTGTAGCCCAGAAGACAGCCTCTCAGATAGCTCTGAGGAACTGCTCTGAAGAGGTTCATATATATATGAATTTTTTGGCTGGAAAATACATGTAGTCAAGCATACATCTTGGTAAAAGATTACTGCTAATCACATAAACATATATCTCCAGTTAAGGATTTTAGTGCTTGTCTATGTATAGGAAGATGCAAGAATCTGGGGTCATTGAAATTCTTCCTTAGATACACTTCTTAACTATCTAGGGGCCCATAGATCCAAAACACAGACTACTTTATCCTGAATTCCTTTCAGCATGTATTTGTAAGTCAGTGAGTGTAGTGGCTAATGACTTGATCCTTGTAGAACTGGAATCGTGGGCAACACTCCATGTTTACAGATCATATGGTAGTTTTATTTTTAATTTCTTGAGAAACTTCTGTACTGTTTTCTATAATGGTTGTACTGATGTGTACATTCCCACCAACAGTGAACAAGGGTTTCCTTTTCTCCACATCCTCGCCAACACTTGTTATCTCTTGTATAAATGTTACTTGGTTTCTAATCTGATCCATTTTGTAAGCATTTAACAAATAACATTCTTAAAGTACAACCATAAAAATCACTCTATCTAAAGCAAACAAACAAATAAAACAAGACAGGTCCTCAATGCCTGTGATTTAACTACTTTAGTATTTGTTTGTTTTTACAAAGCAAATATTAAAAGATTATTGTAGAAAAGTAAAATACATAAATCAGCAAAAAGAACATGATCCATAACCCCATGACTGAAAATGATCACTGTTGATATTTGGGCATAAATATTCCCATATCTATATAATATATATATTATATATATATTATATATATATATTTTGGCTGTGTTGGGTCTTGGTTGCTGCACATGGGCTTTCTCTAGTTGCACCCAGCAGGGACTACTCTTAGCTGCGGTGCACGGGCTTCATTGCGGTGGCTTCTCTTGTTGCGGAGCACGGGCTCTAAGCACATGGGCTTCAGTAGTTGTGGCATGAGGGCTCAGTAGTTGTGGTGCATGGGCTCAGTAGTTGCAGCTCACGGGCTCTAGAGCACAGGCTCAGTAGTTGTGGCACATGGGCTTAGTTGCTCCGCGGCATGTGGGATCTTCCTGGACCAGGGCTCGAAGCGGTGCCCCCTGCATTGGCAGGCGGTTTCTTAACCACTGTGCCACCAGGGAAATCCCTCCCAGACTTATATTGTTAAACTGAATTTTGTTGAATGTTTATGTACCAGTCACTGTTCTAGGCACCAGGAATATAGCTGTGAACAAAACATTAAAACATTCCTGCCCTCATGGATTTTACATTCTAGTGGTTGTTGACTGAAAAAAAATGCACAACGTGCGAGTTGCAAGTTAGGTTTTATTGGGAGCAAAATGAGTACTATAGCCTGGGAAAGAGCATCTCAGATAACTCTGAGGCACTGCTCCAAAGAGGCAGGGGGAAGGTCAGTATTATATATGACTTTAGTGAAGGGGGGTACATGCAGTCAAGCACACATTTTGGCAGAGGCTTGCTGCTAGTGACGAGGACCAGATGTCACTGTTAATGATTTTTACCGCTTTTCTAGATATGAGAAGATGCAAGAATTTGGGCTCATAAAATCTTCTGAAATTATCTAACTATCTGAAGGCCTGTTCTGTCAGTTTTTCCCAGAGCACAGAGTGCCTCACTCCTGATTACCCGTAACTCCTTTCAGGGTGTGTTGAAGGTCAGCGGCTGCAGTGACTAGTGACTTAATCTTTGTAGAGGCAGATGGCAAGTGCCAATTTTTAGTTGGCATGGTGGAGAGAGATGAGGATGCAGGTAATAGACATAATAAGTAAATGGGACAATATACCAGTAGAAGATTATATGGAGAAATGTAAAACTGGGTGAGGGAATGGGATTAGAATTAGGACTAGGAAAAGGGATTAGATTAGCAGTTAAATTTTGAATAAAATTTAACTGCATATTTAAAAGTATACTGAAAACAAATTTTGGCCAAGTGAAATTGACCAAATGTTAATCAATATCGAGCTAAAGGCAAAATCATCTTCACAGAGTGAACTTATGCAATAAATTAAAAACTTGAAAATTTTATCCAAAGATGTATTATTAAATTTCATTTTAAATATTTCAGGGTATTGTTTTTCAAAGTTCAACATTACAGTGTAGGTAGGACACATTGACAACTATTGTTAGCACTGTGATGTACATTTGTAGTCTTAAAATGACTTAAAACTTCACATTCAGTTGGAGTCTTTGAAAGATCAAAGATTTTTCTTTTAGGTACCTTGCATTTCTCCAACATTTATTTCTTCATACTCTTTATATTTTTTAATGTCTGTATGGGAGATGATTTGTTATGAATGCTGTTGATTCATGATTTTGGAAGTTTTCCCTTGTGAAATTTTGAGAACTCAAAATTGATATTCTAATTCTAATTCTTCCTAACAAGTGAGGAAAGACTCATGGCCTAAATGCATTTAAATATTCAATAATTAAATATAGTATTTAAAGGTCGTTTTGTTTTATGTTCTGATTACTAGCCCACCGAACAATTCTACCGAGATTAGAATTATATTTATAATTAAATCATTTGGGGTGGGAATAAAGTGGTGAATAGATTGACATGTAGATTCAGACATAGCAAGAAGGAAGAGAATTTAAAAGAGGGAAGAATATGGATATATTCAACAATTCCTTTGCAAATTTTCTTAGAAAAAGTGACTCTAATATCAACTTCCATCCACCTGGATCATAAAACCACAGAAAGCTAGAGCTGGAATAAACCCTTGAAAGATCATCAGCCTATTGACTTTCACTCACACACATAGGAAATCAATTGATATTGTTCACTGGGCAGAAATACTGGAATGTTAGTAGTAAGTGTGCCTTAACTATGTGCTACTCTTTAACACACTAATTGCTTCACGTGTGTTATCTCTTTAAATTCTTCTGTTAACACCGTGAAAACCTACTACTATCTCCATTTTACGGATGATACAACTAGTAAGCTGCAGAGCATTGCCATTTGAATCCAGGCGGTTTAGCTCCAAAGGCAGCCTTAAACGTTAAGTAACATATTTCAAATGCGCTTGCCTAAGCACAAAAAAGCAGAGGTAACATGCAAAAACCAAAAACGAGCTGTTTGAAGGTGATAGAATTTGATACATTCTCTTTTTTCCCCAAACATTTTTTTTTGCTATAGTTCTTTTACGCTATAAATTCAAGAACAAAACAAAAATGTAGACAATCAAAACTATCACATTTGATTCCATTATCTCTGTTCTCTGTAGCCTTCCTAGAGTTCTCATTTCGCTTCTAGGTTTTGGTTAACATCTTCATCCCCAATGTCAGTCTCTCAAGATGTTTTCCCTCTAAGCCAGGACACCCCGACCTCTGAGCCCTCAAAGTATACTTGGCCACTCAGCCTTCCACTCCGGCTCGCTGGAGGTTGTGTTTTGCGTGTGTGTGTGTGTGTTTTACTCCGTTTGCTTCCCCTTTTCCTTGGCAAACTTCACGTTCCGGACACCGAAACGAAACGCTGGAGTTTGGGAAAGGGCGAGGAGGATGTCTCGACAGTGTTTACTAGGCCTTCAGCGCTCTCCCTGAGCCCTGCCCCCAGCTCCGAAAAGAAAAGCTTCCAGGAAATGTCCTTGTTATCACTTCCCCGTCGGGCTGGGGGCTGGGAGCGGGCCGTCCCCTCCGCCCCCGGCTCTGCTGCTCCGCGGGCGCGCTCGCTCGCAGGCGTCGCCGCGCCGCAGTTCTCAGACAGCGGCGCTCCAGTCGCAGACCCGCGGCACGCCGAGCGCGAGGGTCCCCGCCGCGACGCGCCACAGTCCCCGCCCGCGCCTCCGCGCGCTTCGCCATGAGGGTCCTGGGTGGGCGCTCTGGGGCGCTGCTGGCGTGCCTCGCCCTAGTGCTTCCCGTCTTGGAGGCGAACTGTGAGTAATTAATAGCGTCTTGTCTTCTTCTCTCAGCATTGCCAACTGAACTCCGAGCCCTGCTGGGAGGATTTTCTTTTCTAGGGCTGCAGCCTCCTAGAAAGTTTCCAGCAAGTGCTTCCATCAGCCGTGGATCTAGCGGGCAGTGTAATGGTGGAGGCAGGGTCAATAGTCACTCTGCTCTGGGAATCAAGTGTTGCCCTACAGGACAGATTCTAGAACAAGAGTGATACTAAATATCAATGAAGTAATTAGAACACGTACCCATTTGCCCCAAACAGTTGAAGTTCCCAGTCATAGGACAAGGATGAGCACATTACAGTATAAAAGTAGAGAGGAAAGTCAGCCCACTCTGTCTTCTCTTTGTACTAGCGCCTGTCCCCAACCAGCACCCGCTGCTGCAACCTACCTCCGCTCTGCTGTGCCTGGACTTTGAGCTTGGTTTCCTTATCTCAACATTGACACACGAATTATTTGGGGATGAGTGCGGGTTTGCGTAGCAGTACGGAGATGTCATTTTTTTAACCTTGAAATCAAAAGGACTGTTAAATATTGTAGTTCTCAGATAATTTCGTACTGAGGAATTTAGACGGAGTGCCACTGATCTGAGATCGTCGCATGAGTTCTTTGTACTTTATCTTTGTGTTTCCTGTTCTTTATGTTCCCATGCCTGGATTCAAAGCAGGATATTGAGTTCTCTCTCTCTCTTTCTCTCTCTCTCTCTCTCTCTCTCTCTCTCTCTCTCTCTCTATATATATATATATGGATATCAAGGCATTTAGTACATCTTAGTTGTCAGTTAATTAGTTTGTTCTTTAAAGGTTAAGCATGCTCACTGGTCAAAAATGCTTACTTGTGCTATGTTTTATTCTCAGGAAATGGCATGGGAGAGATAAACTCAGAATTACACCATAGCTTTTAGATTGGTTAAAGCTCCAATGTAAACTTTTCAAAGATGACAATGTCAGGAGACTTAAGTAGGAATTTACTAACATTCTACTAGGTTTATTAGTTTTTATTAGTTACAGATCAGGATGAATGAGGTGTTTTAAAATTCTAATTTAAAGGCTAAAACAACATTTGTTGATTTTATATTAAAGACACACAATAGCAGAATTTCAACATACAAACCTCTATCATTAAGCCTATATATAGACCACATACACTAACTCATTAGGTATATAGTTCAGTAGGACAAACAAGTATTTGTCTGATAACCAGTGTTTTTATTTTTTAAAATATTTAGTTGTTTATTACACACCTGCACTTCTGACCTAGTATACTATGAACATTATATTACGTATATTAAATGAGTTTTTAAAGGATAAAGTCAAAATAAATCTGAACAGTAGCACTGGTGTTTTCTTTCTGTACCTTAATGAATAATCTTGCACATTCTCCTGGAATGCAATCATTCCATTTTGGAAGTCACTAAAATATTCTACCAGAATGAAATGAAAGTTCATGAAAGTGAACACCAACAAAAAAACACTGAAGAGAGAAAAGAACATTTGGAAATGGAGAGAAAAAATAATCACAGAGGGGATAATTAAAACATGAAAAACTACTGGGTCTAAATAACTGGTAAATTGTAATCAATATGAAAAGACTAACATAGGAAATAATGTGAACATCACAGGGCAAGATGTTGGGAATAACACTTAAACATATGGAGTATGCTCTCATCACAGAAAGGTTTTTATTGACCCCTACACAGAAAGGTTTTTATTGACCCCTACACATATTTCCTATTGGGAAATATGATTTTAGAGTGTACAAGTGAAGCCAACAAAATACAGAGAATGCATCCTCCAGAGCCAACCATGACCTTCCCATCCATGGGAGCCTAGAGTACATTTCTACTGATAATCATTTATGGACTGGACGGCCATGCATTGTCCTCTCAGGGGTCTGCTTGTTGAACTCTGTACCAGAGAACAAGGTTCTTAATTGTGCTTACAGAGAAATATATGGGTAAATACATAAAACATGATAAGCAGTGTTTTAGAGAGAAGAAAAAGGCACAAATGGCTTGCTACACGTACTGCTTGTCACCACAGGAATTTGCTAAACCCTTTCTTTTTGTAGAGATTGTTACATGTTCATGGAATCTAGGCAGAGTTAAAAAGTGATGTGTGTGTCTATGTGTATTATACAGAGATAATCAAACCATACATATGGAGAAATCTTGTTGTATATAGACACTGATAGTATATATAAATTAGTTCTTTAATTCTAGTTTAATTGGATTAAAAATCATTTCTGGTTTACTGATGAGAAAACCGAGATACAGATGGAATGTGTTTACTCCCTAAGATGGTAAATTTGAGATAGAATTAGAATTCCAAATATTTGATTTATTGTTTAGTCCACAGAAATACAGTCACTATTTAAAGAAAAAGTTTAAAAATCACAGCTCTAGGTTTGAGAGAGTTGAGAAATCATCCAGTTCAACTTTTTTGAAATTGTTCAGAGATGTGAACTGACTTTTCACACATGCTTGTATCTATATCTGTATCTATATGTATATGTGTATCTATCTATCTATAGATTTAAAACTTATACTGTCTATATATTGTATACCACACTAAAGGCTGTGTGAAGAAAAATAGAAGAAAGGGGATGTCCCCTTTGGCTGTGCTAATTTGGCCCTTTCCAGACTTCCACTTCTGCTTAGGTGCAGTCTACCCTTGACATTACTGACTCATATTTTCCTTCTCTTTTTTGCTTTCCTCTTTCTGGAGAGATTTTATCAAGCTTAGGTTAGAGTTGGGGTTGTTGCTGGAAGAGTTAGAGACGATATCTGATGTACAACATCATCATCATCAACAACAACAACACCCTATGCCATATTGTCTTGCCATTAATCCTATCTAGGATATACAGTCATGCTTTTCATAATAGACCTTTTCTGTTCACCAAGTTCAATATCCTCTTTAATAGCTAAATGATCTATATGCATATTTAAACTTTCAAAATACTGTGAGAAAAAATATGAGAAGCCTGATAATACATATATTAATTAATCTTTAGCTACAAGCAACAGTAAAGACTCTTGCTAACTAAAGCAGAAAGAAAGAAAGAAAAAGAAAGGAAGGGAGAAAGAAAGGAAGGAAGGAAGAAAGGAAGGAAGAAAAAAAGAGGAAGTAAGAAAGAAAAATAGAGGAAAAAAAAAGCTGAGTGGATTTATTGGAAGACCTACTTAATGGCATGTTGAATAACCAGGCCGAGGGAAGCCAGGGACTTGGGCATTTAGGTGATCTATATAGTGGGAACTCATGTGCTCACTATGTGAGGAGCTGCCATCAGATGACTCAGTTCTAACTGCCTTCTAGTTCTGTGCATACCTGTTCATGATTTAATTTCTTAGAAAAGAGAGGCTGATTATTTTGGCTTAGCTTGTTTCTGGAGTCCTGTGGTTGACAGCTCAGTAGAATCAGGTGGAGTGCCAGAACAGCTCCCACAAAGGAATGGATCCTGGGAAGGAAGCAGAAACAAGAGAAGTCTACACATTCCAATTACTGGCTGTACAACATACACACATGCCCTTCTTTCCATGAACACCATTTGAAAAACATTTCAAATATAATGCAGATATTTCTAATACAATGCAAATAACTAATGTACAGCAGAAAGGACCTCCTCTCCAAGAGATTCCAGTCACCACACTCAGAGAGGAAGGCTCAAGGCTACCATTTCCTAGTTTAGTATCACCAGGTGATGTCCTTGCCTCCTCTAGTTCTGTCACAATTCTGTGTCAATGTGCTGTGCTCTATGGATGAAATGATACATTGTAGTATACCAACACATCCTATATTCCAGAAAATAATTTTAAAAAGACAAGCAAGGGAATACAGGTACTGGCTTTAGGGCTTGCCTGTCTCTCTTGGTTTGAAGCTAGAGCTGGTATTTATGACTTCTTCCTTCACTACCGAATTCCTATGTCTCCTGCTTTTAGGCAGTTCCTCATGTTTGATCTTTTTGTCTACTCAATGAGATGTACCACACCCTTATTCGGGAAGAACCTGAGCCCTGTTGTTCCCACCTATGGATGATTGTATCCATCTCTTCTTTACAATTTCTATTGTGTATAGTAGTCATCCTGGAGAGGCAACACTTCTAACCCTGATTTGTATGTGGCAACTACACTATTTTGCCTTGATTATTGTCATTCCAGCATAGTTCTCTCTTCTTTTCCAACAGGAGTAAAGAACTTGAAATGGCTACATAGCAGTCTCAGCTTCTAATTCAGTGGAAAATATGTTAGGTGCATATTGTGAGAAGAACCACAACTGACAATCATTAAGTGGGCCATTCTGCCCCCTTTTATAATTAAGAACCTCCCTGATATGAGGCTGTCCACTTGGAACACAAATATTCTCAGCTCTGGGGCAATTCTTGCCCAAGCTTCCTTGTTTCTAGGCCTAAGATCTAACTCTTTACAGGTCTCTGAACAACTGGACAGACAAGCTGTAACTATTGAGAAAGTAGCAAAGATTCTGATCTCTGATAATTTCTCATTCTAAGCAAAGTGGACAATGAGAGATAACTGCTTATCTGTCCGCCCCTTGTGAAGGTTTTATTTCTCCTGTGCTCTTCAGGATCACCCTTGAGAGAGGCTGTAGTTCATCTCTGGCTGTAGCTTTGTAGCAGGTCTACCTCTGGCTCATGTTGGTACATCACACTGAGGTATCTTTTCCTTTTCATTCTTGGCTGTAGGCCTTTCCTCATGAGTCCACAAAGGGAGGTGGAGGGAGGGAAAGTAGTCAGGAGAATGAGAAACTGGCCCAGGCCACTTAGTGGTGCTTTAGGCTCATCCCATTCATACCGTTTGAACATTTCACAATTGAGCTGTGTCTCAAGAGTACCCTGATGTCCTATGGACCACTTAAGCCCAATGAGATCTGATGAGTCACTGGCTCGGCTACATGACAGACTGTTTGAAATGAACTTTGAACTAGCTAGAGAGCATTCTCTTATTCTGGTTTCCACCTACACTTGGCAGCTTTTGGGCTCATAGTAAAAAGCTCAGAGTAGAACATCTAAAAGTGGAATATGCCTCAAAAATAAGAGGTCCATCAAAATCTATTCTTCCATCTTAGTAATGGACAGCCAGGTATATAACAACTTGTTTCTCACTTGAGCAGGAATATTCCGACATGACCAGATTTTTTTTTTTTTTTTTTTTTTTTGCGGTACACGGGCCTCTCACTGTTGTGGCCTCTCCTGTTGCGGAGCACAGGCTCCCGGACACGCAAGCTCAGCGGCCATGGCTCACGGGCCCAGCCGCTCCGCGGCATGTGGGATCTTCCCGGACCGGGGCACGAACCCGTGTCCCCTGCATCGGCAGGTGGACTCTCAACCACTGCGCCACCGGAGAAGCCCAGTCCTTCTTTTTGAAAAACTCTTTCTCTTTATTGTCCTCCCCAACCATACCAGGTGATCTGTCCTTAGCCTTCTTAGACTTTAGGATATTTTATAAGATTTTGTTCCTTTTTTTTTTTTGGATCATGGATTGATGTGTGATAAAGGTTTCTAAGGTCTTTACTTCCCCATTTATATTATAGGCTAATTTAGAAAATTGATATTTTCTTGGTGCTATTCTCTAATATTTAAATATATTTAGGGCTTTTTTTCATTCTTTTGCTTTATTGTTTATTTTATTCAAGGGATAAGCTGAAGTACTCTGTCTTATCTATGTGTTTTATGCTTTCACTAGAACTCTCTTATTTTTAGAATTAATAAAGGAGAAAATTAGCACATTATTGAATATAGGCATTAGTTTAAATTTTTCATAATCTTATGTTAATTAGGGTAAGATATGCTATGGTGTGATAACACTTTAATCCACAAATCTTCAAATTAATCTCCAAATCACTGAATCTCAGTGACTTAGTAAAATAAGAGTTTATTTTTTAGTCATGTAAAGTTCAATGTGGTTTGTGTAAATCTCTTACATCTCTAGTTGTACCATCTGGAACACATGGCATCCAATGTCCCCACAAGAAAGGAAAGCAATGGAGGAGGCGTATTTGTTCTTTTTTTTTTTTTTAACATCTTTATTGGAGTATAATTGCTTTACAATAGTGTGCTAGTTTCTGCTTTATAACAAAGTGAATCAGCTATACATATACATATATCCCCATATCTCCTCCCTCTTGCATCTCTCTCCCACCCTCCCTATCCCACCCCTCTAGGTGGTCACAAAGCCCTGAGCTGATCTCCCTGTGCTATGCGGCTGCTTCCCACTAGCTATCTATTTTACATTTGGTAGTGTATATATGTCCATGCCACTCTCTCACTTCGTCCCAGCTTACCCTTCCCCCTCCCAGTGTCCCCAAGTCCACGTCTGCATCTTTATTCCTGTCCTGCCCCTAGGTTCTTCAGAGCCATTTTTTTTTTTAGATTCCATATATATGTGTTAGCATACGGTATTTGTTTTTCTCTTTCTGGCTTACTTCACTCTGCATGACATACTCTAGGTCCATCCACCTCAGTACAAATAACTCAGTTTCGTACTTGTTCTTAACCGTCTTAGCGTGGAAGTAACAAAACTCACATCTGCTTCCAATGCAAGGAAGCACATGGAATATTTGGTCAGCATTGTCTCTGTTACAAACATTTTTCCTCCAAGGTTAAGATTACTGTTTCTTCCTCTAAGAGAAGCACAACTACTTGTTGCCCATTTAAACCTTTGGTGATGTGTATTACACAGTGTAAGGTTGCTTTAACTATCTGAATAAAATTTGTGATAGAGGGAGAGCATAATTAACATGCCTACGAACAGACCAGCCGATGACTTAGTATAATGACATTAAGTTGGCTATTAATGTGGCAGCTTGAAAAACATATTGTAGCAGTTGATATTGAAATTATTCCTATGGTGAGAACTGTTATTGTTTTAGAAATTACCTTGAAAATGGCTTTAGATTTAGAAAGTAAAGTCCCCAAAACATGGTCTATAGCTTTACTATTCAAGTGTAGTCCACGGACCAGCAGCAGCATTACCCGGGAGTTTATTAGAAATGAAGTATCTCTGACCCCACTTCAGACCTACTGACTCAGAATACGCATTTTAACAAGACTCTCAGGTAATTCCTACACTTCGAGTTTGAATCATTCTGGTCTGTAAGGCCATAGTAGAGAAGGTAGATAAATGATTCTGCATAAGAAGTGAGCATAAATTTGCAGGGGTGGCAGTAGACAGTGGCCAGGGACAGAGAAGGGGAGAGGATGTCAGAGAAGGGAGGAAAGAAGCTGAGCCCCATGGCAGGAGAACGCAGCTGTAGGGAAGGTCTTCAGTAAAAACTTATTAGATGTGAGGGTAACAGAGGACCTTTAGGAACTGGGGTTTCTAAGGCTAACTTTAAAGTGCAAATGTTCCTTTAATTTTTTAATGTTGCAGTTTTGTTTTTTCTAAACGTAATAAATTGTTATTAGGTCCAGTATGGGGAAAACTCCTTCGTTTATATTACATTGTTCCAAATATAGAATTTGAAATCTCCAGGCTTGAGGGAAAATAAAATAAGGATAACTTATCCACATAGATTCTGAGTCTTTCTACGAAGGAGTGGTAACAGGAACTGGCTCTTACTGGTTCTAGGACATTAGCATAATTCTTCTTAGTCCTCTGGTCCATTTTTTGGAATGGACTTTAAAAGGACACATTCAAGAACACTGGCTTTTAAATCTCCATAAAAATGGTAAAATTGTAACTTCTTGCAATTATATGATATTTTCCATCTTTCAAAATAGCATATTTGGCATTTTCTCATTGAGTTTCACAGCTATTCCGTGATGTACCTTCCCGACTTTAGGAAAACGTTACATTTTCTCTGCCTCTGTTTAAAGTTATCACCCACTCTTTCTCTTCCTAGTCTCATTTGATCTTCTTGAAGAAATAGTTTGTTCTGGAGGTCTCCTCTCTTCTCACCCTCCCACTGTATTGGGGACTGAGAATGTTAATGGTGATCCTATTGTTAAACCAACTGTATATATTTTAGCTCTCATCCTAAATAGTAGTAATTATTATTAATAACTTCTTTGCAACATTTGACACTTGAAACTTATCCTTTTGAAATTGACCTCCTTTTATGTCTATAAGCATTATCTTCAAATTTTCTTTCTCTCTCTGCATATGTATGTGTTACTAATTCTATTTCTGTCATTTTGATGATCTCTCCTTTTCTGTAAATGTTAGAGTTTCCTAGGGTTCCATTTGACCTTCTGTCCTTTTTGGACATCATTCCTCAACTTAAACTACCAGCTATATCCTACTATCTCCTTACATTTTTAAACCATTCAAGTAATCCACGCTTAATATAATGTGCTAAAAAAATGCATCTGTAGTTTCACTAGCAAGAGACCTATGTAACATTTTGCTTTATATTCTTCTAAGCCCCTTTGTCTGTGTATATACGTTCTTAGAAATTAAAATATATAAGCGAAAGAATGGAATTTTGCTCTGCATATTATTTGTAACTTGATATTTCATCTAAAAATGATAATTGTTTTTATATCAATAAATTAAAATCTATGTCACACTTTAGAGTAGATTTATAATTTTCCTTTATATATGTTCATCATAATATATTTAACTAAAATCATATTTTTGGACATTTAAATTATTTCCAATGTTATGTCCATGTTCATTTCCTCAGTTTAATGTCCTAGCAATTGAACTGTTAGCTGAATATCTAAAGAGTGTGCCTATTTTTTTTTTTTAACTGGTGCGAAATCTTACTCTCAAATGTAATGAAAAATTCTAAAAATATCTACCCAGGGGAAAAACACAATATCAATAACAAAATACAGGAAACATCCAAAGGGAAAAATCATTCTGGCCTGTGGTAGACAGCCTCTAAGGTGGCCCCCAATTACTGTTTTTTTTTTTTTAATTGTATTGAAGTACAGTTGATTTACAATGTTGTGTTAGTTTCTGATTTACAGCAAAGTGATTCAGCTATATATACATATATATACATTTTCTCTCATATTCTTTTCCATTTTGGTTTATTACAGGATATTGAATACAGTTCCCTGTGCTCTACAGTAGGACCTCGTTTTTTATCCATCCTATATGTAACAGTTTAAGAGTGCGCCTATTTTGAAGGTTTTAGACACATATTGTTAGATTTCCCTTGGGAATCTGATTTTAAAAGTAGATTTTAAGTGTCTGATTCCTCTCATCTTTGCCAACATTGGATATTAACTTTTAAAATCTTTGTCAGTGTGATAGGAATGAAAAAGGGCTGACTTTTTGGGGGGTGGGGAGTAGTCCATTCTATTTTTCAGTTCATCCATTAAGTTTTTTTTTTTTTTTTTTTTTTTTTGCGGTACGCGGGCCTCTCACTGCTGTGGCCTCTCCCGTTGCGGAGCACAGGCTCCAGATGCTCAGGCTCAGCGGCCATGGCTCACGGGCCCAGCAGCTCCGCGGCATCTTCCCGGACCGGGGCACAAACCTGTGTTCCCTGCATCGGCAGGCGGACTCTCAACCACTACGCCACCAGGGAAGCCCCATCCATTAAGTTTTTTATTTTGAAATCATATTTTAGTTCTCTACTTCTTTTTCATAGCATACTTTTGTTTTATGGATGCCAGGTTCTCTCAATTTATTTAGGATATTAGTTATATATTTTTTAAAGTTATCTTCTGTGTCTTCAATTACCTTTATTTCCTTTGGAGTCTGTATGTTCCTCTTGACCTTCTCTTTCATGTTGTTAATTTTATGCAAATATCTACTGATTTTTATCTGTTATTTCATATTTTTTGAAGACAGTCCTAAGTTGATTAGATTGACTAGGTAGCTGGCTTAGGGTTCTACTGTGGTTGTTGAGGTCTGTTTTTCTAACAAGACATTGCTTTGGGGAAACTTGTTATCAGTCCTAGGTAACTGGGCAGGCTTCTCTTTAGGAGACTTTGTGGGAATTGGTCGAGAGCAATTGTCAAGGTAAGGAGGACATTGACTCTTTGAAAATAACTCTTTCTAGTTGTGCTACTAACCTTCTCCCACATCGTATATGTTAAATGCACCTTTCCTTATTACTTGTTTTCTTTTCCTCGACTCCTTATCCCAATCATTTTCTCTCCTTTCCTAGGTTATCATTTTACTCCATTGTTATTTAGACTGTGTCTTATGGCCTTTTAGAAAGTCAACAGGGAGTTCTGAAAGGCTGGTAGAAATTATATTGCATTATAAACTCCTACTCGATGCTTTACCAATATTCCAAATAATCTCATTTCCAGATCAGCACTTAAAAAATAGTAATATCCTAAGAGTCAAAAGGGAAGCCATTAAGATCTAGAGTCTTTCTAAGCCTCTACGCGTGCTTCAGACTTGCTTATTGGGGAGATCTGGGAGATGTTGCAGGAAGTGGGGTATTGCAGAATTAGGCCAGCTCTCTTATTGTTGCCTTTTGCTTTTCCAAACGTAAATACAGACACAGGCCAGTGAACTAATTATATTAATTGATGCCACCCTAACAAAATAGGTCAAATAGAACAAAAACAAGACATTTACTGTGCTGTAACCTCTTGCTACGTGACATCGAATCAGATAGTGTTTTGGTGTCCTAATGTGTAGGAGATAAAAAAGACAAAGCAAGCTGACTACATGAATATCTTGCTGCACATCCTAAAAAGAGACCTCCCATTGTAGCCTCAGAAAGTATAGCCAGTGTGCAGTGTAGTGGTCTAGAGAAGAAAAGACAGGGCTCTAGAAATTTCCTCTTCAGACCTTGCCAAAATCTGAACTCTAAGTTCCTTCAAAAGAAGTACCTTAATTTATCACTTACCAAGAACAAACACATGACATAACAGAAATGGACAACATAGTTTTTTTTCTGGGTAATAAGCTGCCTGTTCTGTCTTTTGCGTAGACGTATTTGTTGTTTTGGAAGGAATAACTATTGAATAAAATGTACTGCTTTCTCTGTCTATGGCTAAAGCACAGGTTTAATCTTGGGGAGAATTGGTTAGAGTGTTTGATTTACTCTTTTTGTTCCCCTAGACTAGGGGCTGTAAATTAGTTAAAATTAAATCTTCAAGTAAGGAGAGGTCCGTTTCACTTCTGTTGTGGCTGAACAGTTCAAGCATTGTTTCCCTACCCATTCATTGATCTGTTCCAGAATGGGGGTCAATGGTCACATTTTTTAATGACACTGGCTTTCCTACTTCTAAATAAATGCCAACCCTCATCCTTTCTAATCCAAATGTTATAGAACTCACCTTTATATGTGCAACATATAATTCACAGATTATATCCTCTTTTTGTTTCCCAGATTTAAACCTATGCAGACCTACCTCTTATGATATTTGATTCTCTTAAATTATTTCTCATCAGCCTATTTATTGCTTAGTCCTCTTGAAGGACAGAGGCATGGTTCACCTTTACAGAATACTTTTTCTGAAGTTTTTCTAACCCTTAATATAATAATATGAGAAGAAACAGTTGCTCAGCAGCATAGTCCTCAATACTAAACAAAATGTGAAATGTAGAGAAGTGCATTAGGCAGTATATTAGTTCTCTTTTAAAAAAATAAACTTTACTTTTAAAAATTGAAGTATAACATACATACAGACATAGCATTTATTTCTGAAGGCTAACACAAGCTTTTCTTAAAGTTGGTAATAATTATGTAGGCTGATGAATGCCTAATTAAAAATCTATTTTGATTTTTTCTTAGTCCTTGCAAACTTCACATTTTTTAATATCCCTCCTCAATTATAAATCTTCTGTGGTATAAATCTTTATGATAAAAATGAAAGATTTTATACTTAATTAATATGTGATTATTTAAAATAAAATTGTAAAATAAAAATGCCCTCATTATTAACTAATGGTTTTCCTATATCATGCGATTCTATTTTTATCAGACTTTTTGTAAGCAAAACATGCCATTTCAACAGTTGAGACATAGGAGACATGTCTCAAAGTATTATCTAATTGTTCTATTTGTACATCGAGTGCCATTTTCCCTGACCCTGTCCCACAGTGAAGAAGAAACAAAGATTCAAACACTCTGCCAAACCAAATGCTAGCCTAAAATTCCCTTCTCAGACACATTCTTTTAGGGACAGATTTTCATTCTTGGGATGCCAAATAACAAGGGCCAAAAGAGAGACAGAAAGCAGAATTTAAAAAGAGAAGAGCTCTTGGAGGGAGGAATGTGAGAACCATCTTTGCAAAGACAAGAGAGCAGAATGGAAGAGATTCAGAGGATGAACTATTCTAAAGCTTAGACCTCCTCCTCTTAGACCCACATCTGACTGATCAGTTTTGGACAACCTGCAGCTCTGTGGTCCTGACCCCTCTGAACAGAGGGTGGCAAGCTTGGACAACTAAGTGGGAAAGGGGCTTTTAACATTTTTCATTAATCCTTTACCAAGGTCGAACTGAATTGAACTGTGAGGGAATTTTCCTGTGAGTAGAGGCAATGCTAACCCCACTATCCTTATGACAGATGCTTAAGTGAAGTACCAACAACAATAAATTACTTTCTGTTATATGGTCAAATTTATGTTGGAAAAAAAATTGGTCCCCACAGAAAATATTGAAGGGAACATGTGAAGGCTGTGAAGACAATTTCAAAAAAGAACTCTAGTTAATGTTTGCATAATGGTTTATGTTATTGACATAATTGTTCAACTTCTATGGTCACTGTTCAGATTGTTAAAAAAATCAAGCAGATTCAGTCATATTTCTAATCTTGAAAGATTCATAACTAAACATTATAACCTAAACTTTGAATCTGAATGTAACACTTTTCAAGCACATACTTGTGTTTTCACAAGGACTTTCTTGAAAAACTTCTTGATCTAAAGAAGTGAAACAAGTAATTAGAGACAATATGGTAATGCAGAAGGAGAATGGGTTTTGGAGGCAGGTTTGATTGACTGTTCTCAGTTGTGTGAACTTGGTAAGATTAAACTCAACTTCTCTGAGTTTCAGTTAGTTCATGTGTGTAACAGTTGTGATAGGATTAATAGGAGATAATGCAAAAAGAGCATTTATGTGCTTATGGTGCCATAGTTATTATTATGATAAATTATGGAACTTTTTAGACATTCCTGCATGCCAGCAGGGTAGATATTTTTGGGCAGATTGACTTTGAGCCAGCTGATAAAAACACTTTGGAACATATATTTGCCTCATCCTACAGTTCTGTGGTTCTTAGTTTGGATCTGTGGTATCATGTTTGTATCTTTTTGACATGAATAGTAGACTCCTTTGGAAGCACACTCTGTTAGATGGATGGATCTTTTTTATAAAGGACAGTAAATGTCTTATTTAAGATACCAAACATGTCCACTACACAACCACGTAATTTATTTTTTTAGATCAAGTACATTGTGAGCATTTAAGTGGCAGAATACATAGAAGAAAGAGTGTTGCACTAGGAGGATGGGTACATTTAAATTCCTGTCCCAATATCACAACTTTGTAGCTCTATGACCTTGAAAAAACCATGTAACCTCTTTTAGCTCCAATTTATTCAGTAGGAAAATGGGGATGATAATTCTGTCCTGTAATATATTTCATTATTTATGTGAGGATCAAATGAAATCATTAATATGCACTTTGAAAATTTTTAAGTATCATGCCAATTGGAAGTATTATTGAGGTGAACCCAGATGAACTAAAACATAAATGTTCAAATTCAGGCAAAATTTATTTAGACAAAATTATTTTTTAAATTATTAGCTGCATTATCCTTTAGGTCAGAGGTGTAACAATTTTCATTTTTAATATTCCTCTTATCATCTGAGACAGTGAAACTTCTGGGTAATAAGCTGCCGGTTCTGTCTTTTGGGTAGACGTATTTGTTGTTTTGGAAGGAATCACTCTTGAGTAAAATGTACTCTCCTTTTTGAAAAACAGCAGCAAATAGTAATGGATGGTTGCAGGTCTGAGCATTGGGATGCCTGTGATCTAAGTTGTACTTTTGCTATTTATTAGCTTTATAACTTAGAGCAAATATCTTGACCTTGAAATATTGAGGTCATCTCATTTTCATCATCTCTGAAATAATGGAGGTTACTTTGTTTCCTTCTAGTTTTATAAATGTATGTGAGCATTCCTTTAAACCACACCTTGGTTCTCCCTGGACAATTGAGAACTTCCCCAAACATGAATATAGGATGTGTTATTACAGCTGGTCTGTGTCCTGCAGTGGGGGCCCTTATAGGGAAAAAGATATTCCTAAATATTAATATTAACCTCTGCATTCTAAAACTTAATATTCTGTAAGGAAGAAATGCCAAGGAGTGATGTTTATGTTTTGTTTTCCAACTGCATTTGACCTTGATTGTTTTATTATTGTATCAAAATATTTATCTTTAATACAAAGTGTTATTGTTTTTTCAGAAAGACTCACATATTTGCTTTGAAGTTCAGAAGGGCCAAGTTTTTGCTATATTTATTATCAAGTAGCATGTTTAAAACTATTTCAAATAAATGAGATAATTGCAATGTCAGACCCTTTCATTGTTGATTGGGCTGCCATTTATCAGTTAGCAATACACTTGGCGGGTGGCATGCTCACAGAATAACATCTTTTTTTTTTTTTTTGCTGTACGCGGGCCTCTCACTGTTGTGGCCTCTCCCATTGCGGAGCACAGGCTCCGGACGCGCAGGCTCAGCGGTCATGGCTCAGGGGCCTAGTTGCTTCCCGGCATGTGGGATCCTCCCGGACCGGGGCATGAACCCGTGTCCCCTGCATCGGCAGGCGGACTCTCAACCACTGCGCCACCAGGGAAGCCCCGAGTATATGTACTTTTAATTTTCAGATACTACCAAATTACCTTCAAATAATACCTATCAGTTATATTCCTATCACCATTGTACAAGAATACTTGTTTCCACTTACACTCACCAATAACTTGATATTATCTGTCTTTTAAATTTTTGCAAATCTATTAGGCAAAAATCCAATTGTTTTTAAAAATTTGTGTTAAACATCTTTTCACATGTTTATTGGCTACTTTAATTTTTCTCTGTGATGTGTAAATGGTATTGCTTTGTTTATATTTTATTTATATTATTTATTTTGTTTTTAACCTTGAACACATTCCTGTATTGGTTGGCATATTGTTGTATTACTTTTTCTTTAATTTGCAAAAGTTGTTTATAAATTCTGGATGTAATTTTTTCTGTTATATATGATGGAAATATTTTCCTGCAATCTGTTGCTTGATGTTGAACTTTGTTATTTTTATCATCGTTTGTCAACTGCTTGCAATTTTTTATATACTCAAAGTTACTGATTTTTTCTCTTCTGTATTTTGTGCTTTGCACAAGGTCTTCCTTTTGCCATGGAATTTTATTTTCTTGTTTGTATAAATAACCAGGTGTTTTAGCCTATCAAGTTTCTTTCAAATAGCTGATTGGACTGTACTCCTGCATTTCTCTTTCTCCACAGAGATCACACAAGTTTTCCATTAAAACTGAGAAAGTTTGTTACTCTAGCTTTAAAGATGCTGTGGCTATGACTTTATAGCCATTTCAGCATGATGCTTTTACCAATGTAGTCATAACGAGGTAAACATTAAATTATTGTTTGGTATGTTTGACCTCAAGCATAAGCTTGAATAATTTGTGTAGATCATTAGACAAACGCTGTAGCTACACACCAAACCGCTCTTTGAGTTGTTAAGCAAAGTGCTTATGTATCCATGTGTTTTCCTCAGTTCAACCCTACTGAGGCAGGCATAACTTTAATTTTTATTTATTTAATAAATTTATTTATTTATTTTTGGCTGCACTGCATATTCGCTGCTGCGCGCGGGCTTTTTCTAGTTGCGGTGAGTGGGGGCCCCTCTTCGTTTTGGTGAGGGGGCTTCTCATTGTAGTGGCTTCTCTTGTTGAGGAGCACAGGCTCTAGGTGTGTGGGCTTCAGCAGTTGCAGCACACAGGCTCAGTAGTTATGGCTTGTGGGCTCTAGAGCGCAGGCTCAGTAGTTGTGGCACACGATCTTAGTTACTCCGTGGCATGTGGGATCTTCCAAGACCAGGGCTCGAACCCATGCCCCCTGCATTGGCAGGTGGATTCTTAACCACTGAGCCACGAGGGAAGTCCTGAGACAGGCATAACTTTAAATAGCATACTAAGTTTAAATGGCATACAATTTACCGGCAGAAAATGATTTATATAATATATCATTGCTTAATATAATATTTTAGGTGGAGAAATGAAAGATTTGTTCATGTAAACTTTTTTTGTTTTTCTTCAGTTTTGTCAAAGCAACATGCTTCACAAGTCCTGGTTAGGAAAAGGCGTGCAAATTCTTTGATTGAAGAAACAAAAAAGGGTAATCTTGAAAGAGAATGCATTGAAGAACTGTGCAATAAAGAAGAAGCCAGGGAGGTCTTTGAAAATAACCCTGAAACGGTAAGAATTCATGAAAAGTGGTAAGTTAGCATACCTAGACATATAGTTACAGACGGGATGTTTGCAGCTTGAGTCTGTGTTCCCTTGTGTTTCTTTTTAAAGTTAATGATTGTGTATATCACCTTCCACATGTACCCACTGAAGCGTTTCAGGAGGAATTACGTTCAAAGGAAAGTGGGCTTGTTAGGGAGACACTATTTGCCAAAACCAATGTGCTCTGACCAAACTATAATTCAACTATACCTAATTATCACAAATAGTATGAACCTCATGGTTTGTAACTACTTTCTCCCAACCAGGATTTTGTAGTGTTGGGTGAGGGGAAGGCACCTCAAGTGTGTGTGTGTGTTGCGTGTGTGTGTGACTACATTGTTATCACTATGCTTCATTAATTCTCTCCGTTGGCATTTTTAACCAAGCTTTAGAAAACAGAGCCTCTAATTCAGAGCTTGGTACGTAATAGGTACTCAGTATATGCTTAATAAAGGATTCATTACAGTACTGTGTTCCCTGAGAATACTTTTAATTTATTCCATAAACTGTTGGCAAGTTTCCTCAGCGCACTGTAAATCATCAATAGTCCCTGCGGTTGGAATTTATACCTTTAGTGTATACATTTTTCCAATTTAGTCTAGAATAAAATGATCACAAAGACCCCTAAATATCATACAGAAATATGGGGCCCCTGGATCTGATCTTTAGTCCCCTAATTTTCCTAGAGAAGGGGGTTCTTTAACATGTTCTGTGGGTAGCAGGAATATAAATAGTGCCTCTA
This sequence comes from Stenella coeruleoalba, assembly GCF_951394435.1. Lineage (NCBI taxonomy): Eukaryota > Metazoa > Chordata > Mammalia > Artiodactyla > Delphinidae > Stenella > Stenella coeruleoalba. The sequence goes on from NC_137150.1 coordinate 102,187,020, forward strand.
TGAATTAGGGTGAAGAATTCAAGTTTGATAACCTTCAGGGTTACCTCAGATTTTTTTCCCTGAGATGAACTGTATAACCAAAAGGAAATGAGGGAGAAAACATACGCAAAGTACCTCCTTTACCTCTGCCTTAGTTCCTGGAACCATGAGACTAGATGAGCCATAACAAGCAGGAACCATTTGTCTATAGTTAGAGAACTTGTCCAAGACAGTAATAACTTGTGTTGTCTGGGATTGCCCTTTAATCCTCTTACCTCCACCTAATCTAATAGGTTCAAAGGGAATTTTTCCCAGGGTACCCGAAGATTCATTTTTAACACTCTCCAAGATTGAATCAAAATGTTTGTCCTAGTTTTGTTGCCTGTTGTGGAAAAGCAATTAAGACAAAAATATTTTATTTCACACAATATAGCAGTGTACTCATATTGTGTAGGAAACAGATAAACACACACACACGTATACACAAATTTCTTTTTATTATGGAAATGGTAAATATATCCCAAAGTAGGGAGAAGAATATAATAAACCCCAATATACCTACTTTCCCTTTCAATGATTATCAACAATCTGCCATTCTTGTTCTGCCTATTCTCTACCCCACCCACTCTAATTTTTGTTTTGTTTTGCTGGAACATTTTAAGGCAAGCCTGCATGCTCAAGATTTCATTTGATTATATTACCCATAAATACTTGAGTGTGTATATCTAACACTGTAAATATGTTCTCATAGCTTAGCCTCTGAGTAGCAAATGGGGAGTGAGACAGAAGCCATATGGAGGGAAGGGAAAAGGGTAGAGAAAAGAAACTTATTTATGTGCTTCCTCTCCTCCACTCATTCTGACAGTTGTGTTATTGTCAGAAGAGAAAGAGATGATGGAGAGAGTAAGGAAGAAATGGGAGACATGAAAGAAGAAAAAAAACCCATCTGTTATTGCTTCTCGCTTTCTATCTTGCTCCAGACACTCCCTGCCCACATCCCTCATACCCTAGTCCACACTCCTAGTCACCATCTTATTGCTTGTCTCCCCACTGTCCCTAATATAGTCCTTTCACCATTACATCATCTCCTTTTGAACCAATTCATCATTGTTTATATCCTGGCTTTTGTTCTGTAGATGACAACACTGATGTCTGAATTGCTTAGTGGGAGATCTCATCTTATAAACTAGTAGCTAAGTGTTGTGTAGGTTTATATGTGAGAGGAGGAAGGAATGAGGACTTTAATTGTGTCCTGGATGAAAGTTATGTTCTGTACTTGAGGTTGTTTTTGTGTAGAAACACTGGTTTCTCATGAGGAGTTCTTATGTTATTAATGCTGCATATTGGATGTATTATGGCTTAAGAAGGCTTTTGCGAACTAGCCTGGGAACCTTACCATCAGAAATCATTTTTAACATTTTTCTCCTTTTGCTGAAGTGCTTTCCTTAGTCCAAATTACTGATTTACAGAAAAATTCTTGGTACATAACCAATTTATAAGCAAGGTATTACATGTACATAAGATGCTAAAAGGTAAATGTCCACTTTAATTCAATTCAAATTATGTTACTGTTATTCAACAATGAATCTGGTGTGTGTACTCAGCATGATGTGAGATGTATCAAATGGGTATCTAACCATCTTGGAAAAATTAAAAGATTTACGTAAAGGGGGCATATATAGTCACATTTGACATCTTCAGTGGGGCCTGTTTTCAGTTTAGAAACCTTTGAAACATGATTTAATTGATCGGTATTGCTTTAAGCCTAAGCATCTTATGGCTTAATGTTATTAGTCATCTACTCCTGGTATATATTTTACTATAGAAAAAATGCTATAATGTGGAAACGAGAGTTATATGTAATTTATTGCATCTTTAATATAAAAACACATTTTAAAATCGTTTTAACTTTATATGAAATTTAGATTTGCTAAGATATATTTTTTCTTTTCTTTTTTTTTCTAGGAATATTTTTATCCAAAATATTTAGGTAAGTTCAAAGGACCTCAATCATATAATCTTAGAAATGGAAGAAAACTTAAATATGATGAAGTCCAATCCTCCACTCATATATATTCCATCCAGTACAATTTCATTAGCCTTGGGAGTAAGATCTCTCTCATTCTATATGCAAATTTTCTGTCCTTTTATGTAAAGTCATGTAGATGAATTTGGAATGGTTCTCTTAATTACTATGTGACATTTTGTCTTTTAGTCTTTTTCATTTTTTTGTCTTTCTCATAAAGAGTCACTGAGCTGATGCAAAGTTATATTTAGGTAACAGAATATTCTCTATAAGTACATGAATTTTCATGGGTTATCTTTTTTTTTAACACCTTTATTGGAGTATAACTGCTTTACAATGGTGTGTTAGTTTCTGCTTTCAACAAAATGAATCAGTTATATATATACATATGTTCTTCATGGGTTATCTTTTAATGAAAGGAAAGATCTCTACACTCTCCAGAGCTTGTGACATAATTATCATTTAAATATTGATAGAAATTATTAACAACTTCCCACTTTGCAGCACCATTTCCTCATTTCCTACAATATCCCATCCATGTTTTGCCTTTGGATACAAAAGCAAAAGGAGTGAGGTAGCATTTCCATATCTAAAGAGATTAGATGATTTCAACTAAATGTCAATTAAAAGGCTACAGTTTGTTTTAAATAAATATAAAAATATTTTATTAATATTTTTTGGAGACTTGTCAGCATTTCCAAAGAATGGAAGTGGAGTAGCATTTGTACACATCTTTCTGATGAGATTCTCTATAGGTCCAGCCCACAGAGGTTTGCTCTCCCTCTTCCTTTGAGCTCAGAATAGTCCCCATCTGTGCATCTTTCTACCCCACTCTCATGCCAGCCAACGTGAGACTCCAAGGCCTGCAAAACTGAAAAGTAAATCTTCCTTGGAAAAAAAAAAAGTAGGAATGTACTCTGATATACAGTAATAAGTATGCAGTTTAGTGTTAATATAATTTAGCAAATAACTATTTCTATTAAACTCTCATTTCTCTTGAAATTTTAGGGTTTAATTATAGTTTAGGGTATTACACTTTGCTTTTGTTTTACTTCTGAATACCCATGCAGAGATCCCAGAGACCATCTGTAGATAGGGGACTATATATACCTTTCCCCCTTTCCTAGGGAGCCTTACATTGAATTGATGGTATGTACTTACATTTACCCTTCAGGACAATTAACAATATAAGAGCCCAACATCATTGGGAGAAGACCCTTTCTGAACCAAGTGCTCTTTTTCATAGTTCCTAAAGTGGTTACTCTTCCCTTTTTTGAGTGTCCACAATGGTGTGAATCTTATTTTTGTGGCAAATCCGGAGTCAAGGAGACCCAGCTATAATACACTGCCTCTCATTTCACCCTCTCATCAACTGCAGGACATCGGTTCAATGGTATCTCTCTTTAGAACTCCATAGCATGACCCTTTTCTGTTCTTGGGCTGCTGGGTGTTTTCCAGTTGACTTATTATAATTTCTTTTTATTAATTCCAATCGAACATTTATCTCCCACAAGATCTTAAAATTATTTAACCTCTATGAGTTATAGTTTTCTAATTTGTCAAATGGATAGTAACAATTTACCTAATAAGTTTCTAGCAAGAAATAAAATGAGGTAATGTTTTCAAAGCACTTAGTAAAATATGTCATGCTAGTTCTCTTCATTTTTTTCCCCTAACTTCTCCTCTAGTCACATTTTCTTTTCTTTCTTTCCCTTCCCTTTTCTAGCTGCTAATAACAGACTTAAGCAGTTTCATTCAAATTTGGAAAGAGGATACTATAAAAATTATGTAGTGATATTATTTATGACTTTAGACATGAAAATTCAACAAGATTTTCTAAAAACTTTAGCTGTCATATCTGAGATATACATCCATGAAAAACATTTCTTCTTTGTAAAGTTATGCTTTGACTCCTTACTTTCTAAAGCAAAAATTAAAGGTTTATAGTCTTAAAGTCAAGAAAAGATAGACTATCAAGACTATTTCATTCTCTCCATTTTAGGTAGGAATTTAAATATTTTGTAATTAAAATAGACAATATTTGGCTGTTAAAATTATAAGCTTACATTAAAATATAGTATTCTTAGGTCCATGTAATGAGGCTGTGTTTCTGCAGGCATCAATACTCTGGAAGATAACGTACCTTTGATCACAGAGTACATTTGGATAAACATAAATAACATTTTAATACAACATTATGTGTTTTGGAAAAGTTAGGTAAAATCTTTTTCTTTTTTTCCTTCCATTCCTCTCAACTGCCTCTGTTTCTACCCAACTTTCTCTTTTATTTGCCTATCTTATTTGGAAGCATGACAGAAAAGCCAAGTCCTAAAAAAAAAATAATAATAATAATATGATGTGGACTCTAGTCTCAGACATAAAAATTTCTACTGTGTCGGTTTAGGAAACTTATTTAACTTTTGAGGTTCTGTATTTAACTTACACTATAACTATATTTTCTAACTTCAGAGCTGTTGGGAATATCAAATAAGTATATGTATGTAGATAGATTTTTTTATGTCAAACTTTCTTCAGATGTAAAGTATTATTATTAATTGACTTATATAGTGAAACAAAAAATATACTTTTAAAAATATTTATTTATTTTATTTATTCATTTTTGGTTGTGTTGGGTCTTCATCACTGCACACGGGCTTTCTCTAGTTGCAGTGAGCGGGGGATACTCTTCATTGCGGTGCGCGGGCTTCTCATTGCGGTGCCTTCTCTTGTTGCAGAGCATGGGCTCTAGGCACATGGGCTTCAGTAGTTGTGGCATGCAAACTCAGTAGTTGTGGCTCGCTGGCTCTAGAGCGCAGGCTCAGTAGTTGTGGCACACGAGCTTAGTTGCTCCACGGCATGTGGGATCTTCCCAGACTAGGGATCAAACCTGGGTCCCCTGCATTGGCAGTCAGATTCTTAACCACTGTGCCACCAGGGAAGCCCCAAAATATACTTTTTATTATGATATATTTTTTGATTCACATTTTATATTTTGGTCTTTAGTTACAAGCGTATGTGATGAATTCCACCGTTGAAAACACAAAAGAAATACTCTAAGTTAAGTCTTTCTGTCTTTTGATGTGTATATCCTGTAGGCCAGTGGTCCTAATTGGGGGGTGGGGGGAACCTTTATAATTTTGTCTCTGGTAAACCCAACAGTAATTTTACTAATTACCACAGCTCATGCTGAGAGCTCCTTACAGTGAGATAAGATCACCCAAGAAATTAGACCACTAATACTAACCCATACTTTTTGGCAGTGTTTGGATTTAGAGTTGTAAGTGTTCAGAAATCACATTAGTCTATCCATATACTGCACTGAAAACATGGAATTTGGGCAGAAATACCCTGCATTTCATTATATAAAGATAAGTTTTTAAGTTGTGTTCTTTTCCTTAGAAAATGGAATAAACTCTGCCATCTATGTTGGGCTTTAAAATATCACCCACTAGAATGGATGATTAAATTAATGGGAGAAAAACTTCTTGGAAAGAATGCTAAATTCTGAGCCAAAATGTAAACATCAGAAATAGTTCTTAGTTTCTAGTTCTTGCCAAATTGGTGGATTAGCTCAGACTGCTGACTTCTCTTAAAATCATCTCAAGAGAAACAATAGCATTCCAGGCACTAATAATAACAAAATAAAATGAAAACAACAAGAAATGTGAGAAACCCATGGATAGACTGAAGGCTGTTTGACCTAGTATGGGGACCTGGGGTTCTGACTGCTGAGGCAGCAGTAAGAGGACAGATTGGATAGTTAAAAAAGAACCTAAGCGTTCAAATCAAGCAAATTTTTAAAAGTACAACAGAGCAAGCCCTGAGTAACAAAAAATAAGGAAATAACACAAGTAGAGATAGAAATAAGTTAAATGGAAAACAAAAGAGAAGATTAACACAAGAAAATCTCATCCTTTGAGAAGGTAAAGTAAGGAAAGTAAGTTAGACTGACCTCTGGCAAGAATAATCAAGGAGAAAGAAAAAAAGGGAAAGAAGAAATGCCAGAACAAAAAGTGTAGGACAAAAGGGGGAAATACTATAAACCCAGCATAGATTGGATTTATAATCATAAAATAAAGATTATAAAATAAAATATAATCGTAAAAAGTTACAAAATATGATCATATAATAATATGGATATAGGAACTGTTGTAGTCTAGAACCAAGATTTCTTTCTAGGATGTTCTGTCCTGACCACTGGAACCTCTCCTGAAAGTGCTTCTTTCTTAGGCTTTCCTCCCTGATGGCCCGAGTTTCTATTTCTAATTCCGTTTCTTAGAAGAGCTTCTGCTTCAGGCTACAAAAGCTATGGCAGTCTCTCTCCAACTCTCACCCTCCTACTCATTCTCTCCAACTTCCTCCATTCCTGTTGGGCAGCAAGAAAGAGAAATGGGAAAGTAAGGGATCGGGACTGCACTGCTTTGGAGTAGCCATGCAACTTGCTCTTCTCACTGTAATTCTAAATGCAGGTTTCCAAAAAAACATTATCACATATATTAGTATGGACTCATATATAAGGTGCTTTATGGGTTAAACCTACTTTGTAATCTTGCCTGGGATCCTAATCACCATATGAAGTCATTTCAGCTGAACCTCTAGCTTAAGGGTTTCAAATTTTAGCTGTCAGATTTGTCCAGAAGTGCAAAATGATGCTTTCTTACAAATGAGAATCCTAATGGAATGTTCACACTAGAATAAGATAATTCTGGGAGTGGGTGATTCAAGAGGAGGGACAAATGAATTCAGGGAAAGAATACTCAAGACTTAAGATTGCCTAGGTCTCACTGGGCCTCCAGAAAGACCACAATGATGTAAAGTATTGTTTCTATGGGAAAATATTATAACCTACTTTGGTAGGCTAAATAATGACCCCCTAAATATGTTCATGTCCTGTCCTCAGAACCTCTAATGTTACCTTAAATGTTGTCTTTGAAGATTAAGTTAAGAATCTTGAGATGGAGACATTATTCTGTATTATCTGGGTGGTTCCAATGTAGTCACAAATGTTCTTAAACAAGAGAGACAGGAGGTCAGAGTTGGTAGTAGTTCATATGACAATGAAGCAAGGGTTGTGAGTGATATGAGGATGGGGCCATGAGCCCAGGAATGCAGGTGGCTTGTAGAAGCTGAAAAAACTGAGGAAATAGATTCTCCTTTGGAGTTCTAGAAGGAATGCAGCCCTAACAACACCTTAATTTTAGACCTCTGATCCCTGTAACTGTAAGATAATAAATCTGTGTTATTTTAGGCCACTGAGATTGTGTTTGTCACAAAAGCAATCGGAAAGGAATATACCCACTGACTTCAAATGAGCCTTTAAACCCATCTGTGATAAATTGCATTCTCCAAAGGTGGCTGCAAAAATATCTCCCATCTCACATACTCTTCTGCAATGTCATCTTGCCACTTCCCCAACACTATGTGGAATCTATTCTTTTCTCCCTCCTCCAAATCAGGGTGGACCCAGAGACTGCTTTGATCAGTAGATTATGGTGCAAGTGATACAATGCCTCTTAAATGGCCTGGCAGCTTCCGCCTTCTTCCTCTTGCAAGCTAGGTACCATGAAAACAGTGCCACTTTAGGACTGCATACTCAGGGAAACTCAACCACATGGAGAAGCCCTGAAGCATGGCATACCATGTGGAGATAGAGATGCTAAGGAACCTGAGCTGTCAGACATATGAGTGAAAAGCCATCCAGGAGGTGGATCTTCCAGACCCAGCCACCCTGGCTGATCCCATGTGCAGCAGAGACAAACAGCTTAACCAAAACCTTTCTAAATATTTGATCCACGGATCATGAGCAAAATAGAATGATTATTTTAAGCCACTAATTTCGGGAGTTGTTTGTTACCCAGCAAAAGTTAACCAAAACACCACCTTTTTAGTGAGTTGGTGACTATCTGTCCAATGAACTGATATATATAATGTCTTCAGTGGCTATTAAGAAATGTTATGTTGTTGGCACTAAATGACCCCTGGTTAAAGTCTGTACATATTATTTCAGCTGTTATTTCTGCCAGATTGCTATATCTAATTTCACAGAGTTCTAGTAAGAAATAAAATGAATAAAGTAAACCTGCTTTGTAATACTGAGGCATTATACAAATATTATTTTGTTACTCTCTATGCAACATTGGAAGAACTGGAAGTTGCCTACGGCAACCAGAAACACTGACTTATTCTACTGACTTAATTATAGACAATTTCTAAATTAGGCTCTGGTCTATAGATTTGAGGGTGACTTTAGGTCTCTGCTACAGAATTAAGAACATAGATTTATGTGGCAATAAATTTCCCTGCTAATTCAAAATATTTTTCACTTCTGGCTTTAAGGTTCTTTTCCAAAGAGAAGCCTCTATAAATCTATTTTTCATGATTCTGTGTTTATTGCCATCTTGCTTGTAGATTTTTAATTTTTCAAAAAGGTGGATGGAAACATTTAGGATTGACGTTTTGAATGCCGAATCATGTAAATCTACAGAAGCATAAATATTCTACCACTTCGGATAATTTCTACCATGATTTCAGATCAAGTAAGTGTGTCTGCTCTAAGATTACACTTGTTTGTATTTACAGGTTGTCTTGGCTCCTTCAGAGCTGGATTATTCACTGCTGCTCGTCTGTCAACTAATGCTTACCCTGACCTAAGGAGCTGTGTCAATGGTAAACACCTCTACCATCAGTTTAAAAAACAAAACAAAACAAAAACCTGCAAGTAAAGTACCCCCATATAAATATAACTAATGTTTAAAAATCAACAAATGAGCCCTTGAAGGGCTGCAAGGCCCAGCAAGGAGGTATTCTCAAAATGCATTTGAAGGAATGTTTTTAATTTTTTTTTATTTTTATTTTTCTGGCCATGCCTCGTGACTCTAACACTGGATCAAATTGGCCAGATAATTATTTCTTTCAGTATTTATTTATTTGTTTATTATTTATTTAGTTTAAACTTTTTATTGAAGTATCATACATATATGTATGTATGTGTACAGCAAGGTACATGAAAGATGAATTTTTTTCTTTTTCTTTTTTTTTTTTGACCACATCGTGTGGCTTTTGGGATCTTAGTTTCCCCACTAGGGATTGAACCTGGGCCACAGCAGTGAAAGCGCTGAGTCCTAACCACTGGACCGCCAAGGAACTCCCTGAAGGAATGTGTTTTAGATGTAAATGCTGCTGTTTTACTTAAAATGAATTTTCCACCTAATGTTTAAATTGAAGTGTTCCTTGTTTGCCAAGCTTTAGGTCATTGACTTCAGAATTTTATTCCCAAGAGCTTTAATTTGGCTGTTGTTGCATAATCATGTACTTATGACCAAATGTTGGAGTTGATTAATAGGTCAAAGTGGAACCACGTTTATTTTTCTGACTTTTGGCATCAACAATATAAATGTGGAAAATCTTGTGATATCAAATTAGCCTTTTCCCCCTGAAGTTCACATAAGGCCTAGTGATAATTCTCATAGATTATTTGTCTCTAGTTTGTCAATTTCCTGACTTACAGTCAGAGAGAAAAAGGTGAGATGGCAACATGTAAACTGGGATGTTTGTCCAGTGAATATTTTAAATATAGCATTGGCATTATTGAGATATTCATTCATGTGCATTTTCTATAATTCAAAATTAGTTGTAACTACGCAAGTAAAACAGTTTGCCTAAACGTGTATATTTAATTCATACTTTATTTTTTCAATTTACCAAAGGACAAAAAAATAATTTGATAATTTCCTGATTAGCCTGTTTTCTGTCATTTTAACTAATACTTAATTTTCAAAAAATTTGATTTTATGAGGACTTTTTTGAAAAGTTCAGTAATTAGGTTTTAATTAGATTAAAAAATTTTTTTGTTTGCAAGTAACAGTTTGCTTTGCTAACATAAGCAAAGGAGAATGTAAAGGAAGGATGGAAGGAACTTGCAGATGAGCTAGGAAGGCTGGAGAAACAGGTGTGGAATCATGCAGGAGCCAGGGACCGTTGCAGTGTCTAGTGAGGTGAGAGTGACCACAAATAAGTCAAGACACAAATGGGCATATCATTTAAGATAGTGATAAAGTGCTGTGACATTTTATGAAGAAAATGTCCCTCCTTAGGAATCACAGTATTCTGCTACCTGTTTCCCAATGTCTGAAAACCATTTGACTAGAATTCTATTTATTTAAAGCAGGAGAATAAATCTGGTCCCTGTTATTCTATCTTAGCCCAATTTGGAGGTTCCAAATTTTTCTATTGATACTACACTATTTCTATTGATATTGAGTAGTTTTATTGTTCTGCTTACCTCGTGGAATTGTTTTAAGGATCAAATAAGGTAATATATGAAAAGTATTAAATTACAGTTATAAAGTACTGTATATATATGCAAATATAAAAGTAGCTCCCTTTTACAAAATATAAAGATTTGTCTAATGGATCCACTTTTCTTACTGAAAAAGTATTTGAAGGAATGAGTTGTAATTTTTTTCCATTGACCATAGGCTTTGTGCACAGGATTCTATTAAAGGGTGTATAATTCTATTTTACCATGGCATGTGGTAAAAATTAAATAGATATATATTTCCTTCAGCCATTCCAGACCAGTGTAATCCTCTGCCATGCAACGAAGATGGATATATGACCTGCAAAGATGGCCAAGCTACATTCACTTGCATTTGTAAATCAGGTTGGCAAGGAGAGAAGTGTGAATTTGGTATGTACAATAAACCCAGCTGGCTCATCTGGATTGGCCTCCTGAAAAGTTCTCTGAAGGTTTTATTACTTTAAAAGTAATTTATTTCCTCCTTTTTAGATATAAATGAATGCAAGCATCCTTCAAATGTAAATGGAGGTTGTAGCCAGATTTGTGATAATACACCTGGAAGTTACCACTGTTCCTGTAAAAGTGGTTTTTTTATGCTTTCAAATAAAAAGGACTGCAAAGGTAAGAGTAAGAAGGTAGACTAAAAAGGTATTTACTATGTGAGAGCAAAATTCAATTAGAGGAATTTCCCCAGGAAATTCTTGGAAAACTCTTAGGTGGTAAGTGCTTGTAATAAGTATACATTATCATCTACCTTGAAACCTTGTGATACTATGGGACTGCCTTTGCTTTATTGTTTATAGAGTATTTTTTTACTCACAGAGTATTTTGTTGTCTTCTTATTGTGTGTGCATGTGTACATGCACGTGTTTTAATGAAGAATTTCATTATATGGTGATAAAATGAAGTTTTAGTGCAAGTCCTTGCATACTACAGTCTTTGCGAAATCGTTGTTTATCCTTTTTCTTCCAGACACTATAATATTATATCCTTTATTCCAATAAGATAAACGGTTTACAAATAAATCACCACAATCCTTAATAACTTCTTTCACTGTATTTTATATTTTCTTGTCAGAAATACCTTTCTAATTTCCAGTATAAACCCTTCATCTTGCACCTCATTTCCTGTTGTGGTTTTGAAAAAGATGAAGCTCTGGTTTTCCTTCTCTTTATACATCTAAGATCACATCACTGGTCATAACTTTTTTTCTTTTTTAATTTCAGACTTAAATAATTCCAGTCAGTTAGTTTAGCTTTTTAAGTCATTTTACTAGTGTATTTCTTTTTTTTTAAATTATGCTTCTCTTTCCCCCAAATTTTACCTTTCTTTTTTCTGCACAATGTCTTTTCCATTAGACTGCTTTAACTACCTTTACTAAATCTTCAAATATAAGTGCTAGGTACGTGGATGACTAAAAATGAAATTCTCCAGCCTGGAGTTAAATTTTGCCTTTAGAAAATGGGAGCAAGTTATTCTTTCTTCTCTCCTTTCCTCCTTCCCTTCCTTTCTTCCTTCTTTCCTTCCTTTTCTTCCTTCTTCCCTCCCTCCCTCTCTTCCTCCTTCTCCCCCTTCTCTTTTTTCTTTCTCCCACCACTTCTCCTCTTTTTGTGATGAAGTAAAAAATTTAGTAAGTTAAAATGTAAAGTTTTCTTTTTCAACTCTATTCATATCTGCTTTGGTAAATCCTTAAATTGAATTCATATTCAAGGAGTGGTCTGTCCCTCACTGTATTGTAGTGTTTAGTCTAGCATAGTTTACTATAATATCATTTGAAGTGCAATTGAGTGACTCTAAGGTGAACTGTATAAGCTAACGATTTATTATAAGCAGTTATCCAATTTCAGATTATATATGTTTCTTGTTTGCCTATTTGAAGGTGTCTGAGGTTAAAGATTTAGAATATCAATATCATTAAAACACCAGTTATAGAAAACCATTATAATGAAGGGATACCTTATGCATTCCACAAGCAAATAATACCCATTAAAACTTCTACATCTAAATACTTGGATAGTCTATACTGCTAAAGAATTTGTGATTTATATTTTTAATTAATAGGAATTTAATCCTTATCCATTGAGTTAATACACCTTAACAAAAAGTTCTCTTATAAATGAGTGTCTCTGATGATCAGGACATATGTTCTTGTATTCTTCATTTACATAGTCTTTTATCCATGATACCTAAGTAATAAAGTACAGACCTAGAAGAAGAATATGTATACAACTGTTACAATAGAGCCTTTGCTAAAATGTGGATATGGCTGGGATTAAGCTGCCAGTAAATGTGCAAAAATGCAAGAATAAAACTTTTCATCAGACATTAGATGTCAGTGTAGAGTCATAAAATGTACATGCTATAACCGACACTCATATGATTTAAATGAGTCCTTGTAATATGCCTCAAACCAAATAAATTTAGTCATATGTTTTTACTTTCTGTTGAAAATATGGATTTTATAGCTCTTTTTAGAAAAGTAAGTATTTTTTGAAGTAATTGTAGATTCACATGCAGTTGTAAGAAATAATAAAAAGCGATCCCCTGTACCCTTTTCCCAATTTCTCCCGATAGTAAAATCTTACAAAACTATAGTACCTTATAACACCCAGGATATTGTCACGAATACAATCAACATACAGAAAAATTCCCTTACCACAAGGAATTGATTCATTTATTTTTGTGCAGGTCATTTTAAATAGAGAAATGGCTGAAAATTTGGCTATTAGTCTGTGGAAAAATTAAACTATCAATATCAACTTTTTAGAGTAGAAAATATATTTTTCATTCTGAGCTCACCTTTCCTCAGAGAGTACAAATGAAAAGAGTTCACTAATAATTACACCTCTATTGAACTATTTCTGTCACTTGTTTTGTTTTTCTCACAGGTGCTTATTCAGTAACTAGTTCCAATCAATACTTCGTCTCCTACTCTACTATGTAATATAAACGCATCTGAAATTTCTGGAATAGTAATTTAACACTAAAATTTACGCTGAATTAGCTGCACTTTATAAGTACTTTAACACCTTACCCAATCCCATTTAAAATTTGAATCACTCTTGAATACTTTAAGCCACAATAGTAGTATGCAGATTTAGCTATTGTCCATTTCCAAAGGAAAGGTGTAAGACTGATGAGCCATCTCATTTTTACTGTTTATATTTGTGATAATACAGAGTAAATATGCTGTTAAGACCATATTTCAGAAACATGTATTTAAGAATACATATTAAGAATATGATGAGTCTCTTCTTCCATTTATTTTCATACTGTATCCTGGTAGATAAGAAAAAAAAGTGCTTTTTTTTCTTTTACGTGACTACAAAGGAAATAGCAACCATCAATCAAATTCCCTATGTATTTGTATAAAGAAGTCCTATTTAGTGAACTAATATATGATGATAGATTTAATATTTTGTTATTCCCAGGCCACTTTGTTGTCTCATTAGATATATTAAACTAGATCCAGGAAACACAAATCAAGGGGTCTTTGCTAGTATCTTCTGGTATGGGAAAAATGTTTTTTAATATACTGGTTTCATTTATAGATGTGGATGAATGCTCTGTGAAGCCAAGCATTTGTGGCACAGCTGTGTGCAAGAACATCCCAGGAGACTTTGAATGTGAATGCACTGAAGGCTACAGATACAATCCCGTATCAAAGTCTTGTGAAGGTAAATTTCTGGTGGTGTCATTGGTGGTGAAGAGGGTGTTTGCACCCTGATTTGATGTGAGAAGCATTGGTTCTTTAGTAGTATGCAATCTGATTGGCCCTCTAAGCTGTATATGAATCGGAGACCTCCCATATATGATAGAAGCAAAAGAACACATTTTTAAAATTATTTATTTATTTATTTACTTACTTTTGGCTGCGTTGGGTCTTCGTTGCTGTGCACGGGCTTTCTCTAGTTGCAGCGAATTGGGGCTACTCCTCATTGTGGTGTGTGGGCTTCTCATTGTGGTGGCTTCTCTTGTTGCGGAGCACGGGCTCTAGGCGCCCGGGCTTCAGTAGTTGTGGCTCACGGGCTCTAGAGCGCAGGCTCAGTACTTGTGGTGCACGGGCTTAGTTGCTTCGGCTTGTGGGATCTTCCCGGACCAGGGACTGAACCCGTGTCCCCTACGCTGGCAGGCGGATTTTAACCACTGTGCCACCAGGGAAAAAACACATTTTATAATATTCAAAGATAAAAAGAACTTCTAGCTCTAAGGAAGAACACACGCGCAAAAAGAAAGGCAAATTTAAAAATCATGTGGGTGTTACAACAAGGGTGGTTAGAAACCTTCGGTTTTATACCAAGCTTTTCAATGATTTTCTGTGCGTATATCAGTGTGCCTTTTATTGTAAAATAGTAACTGACCTAGTTCTATTATAATTAAATACATGTAAAAGAAAGTCTCTTCATAACCAAATGATAACCAAGCTCTAAAACCTTAAGAAGTACTGATTAGTAATGTTAGTGCCTGTGGTTTTGGGAGAGCCCCTTGGAGCTTATGATTACTTCATTTGGCTCCAGTGGTGCTGCCATGTGTGCCTCAGGTAGCTTAGATGTGTCAGAGCAGGGGTCCCCAACGGCCGGGCCTACACCAGTCCACGACCTGTTAGGAGCAGGCCATAGAGCAGGAGGTGAGGGGCGGGTGAGCAAGCGAAGCTCCATCTGCCGCTCCCCATGTCCCCCCATCACTCACGTTACCTCCTGAACCATCCCCCCACCGTCCGTGGAAATATTGTCTTCCACGAAACCAGTCCCTGGTGCCAAAAAGGTTGGGGACCACTGTGTTAGAGAGATTTTTTTAAAAAGCATGGATATATATAAATTATCTCCTTTGAATTTTTTAAAATTTCAAAATGAATTTAATACCATGACTAAAACTAATCAAATCAATAATTTTTCTATTGTGGCAAAATATATATATAAGATGTGCCCTTTAACCATTTTTAAGTGTACAGTTCAGGGGCATTAATTACATTCATACAGTTATGCAGCCATTACCATATCTGTTCCAAAACTTTTCCAAACAGAACTCTGTAACTGTTAAGCAATAAATTCCCCCTCCTCCCTTTCCCAGCCCCTGATAACCTCCAACTTACTTCTGCCTCTATGAGTTTGCCTAAATTGATGATAATCTTAGAATAGTTTTTTTTTCAACTATTTGTACTCCTTTTGAGATTTTGATGTGTTATAACCTTATACACTCACTGAAAAATATCCCCCCAACCCACCATTTCTACTCTCCCACCACTCCAGGTGGAAATTACTGTAGTAAGCCCTAAGCATTTGCAGACTTATTATTAGCCAACTTCATCATCAATATTGTAGTTATATTCAACGAATGACAGATTTTTTTAAAAAGATGTAAATGTGAAAATGTAAATATATTTATATATAAATATATATTACTTTATTCCTCTAGTTATACTATTCAATTTTTATGGTACTGAGGGTTCACTAATTTGGGGGGGTCTATTTTAAGACATTTTAAGGGAGAACTTATATGCTATAATAGTATTTGAGTTTGGGGATTTTCAAAGATCACAGGGTGTATTCATCAAAAAGGTCAAGGATGGTAGGTTGCTCTGAAGTGTACTTTAGCTGAAGTATCTTATTACAGCTTTTCAAGAATGATTTTCTTAAAATATGGAGTAGGAACAGGGACCATATAGAAGATTTCACAGTATGGGAGGTAATAGCACAGTGAGGTTTTTTGTTTTTTTTACATAAGAAATAAATATATGTCCTTAAATTTATTGTCGCCAGTAATCGTTGCATTATGGAAAGTGAAATTTTCTTGATATGATCATTTAATCTCCAATTACATTAACCTTCAATTAAAAGGGATCTTTTCTTCCTTTCCCTTCCCTATCTTCCTATCCTCCCCTCCCTCCTCCTCCCCTCCTCTCCCCTTCCCTTCCCTTCCTTTTCTTTTCTTCAAAGCAAAGAGTTAAGAAGTAGTGTCAATGGAATTCATATGATCAGATGTGACAGTTACATGGAGACTCTCAGTCTTTTTTTCTTCAAAATCATAAAATTAGTATAATTGTTACATCTTTATTAATTATTAATTACTGAAAGTTATTCATTAAATTTGTTGGTCAGGTATATAAATAAATAGAAATTACACTTGTAACTCACTTAAATTTCCATGGCAAGTGATTTGTGATTTGATGTCAAAGGAATGTGATTTGATGTCAAAGGAATTTCTTTCACAAAGGATTTATTATCATTGATTATCTCATACTAAAATCAACATAGTCCTTCTTCTGTGAGATTGAACATTTAGGAGATATTAAAATTTATGTTCTCTTTTACCCCAGATGTGGATGAATGCTCTGAGAACATGTGTGCTCAACTTTGTGTCAATCACCCTGGAGGTTACTCTTGTTACTGTGATGGGAAGAAAGGATTCAAACTTGCTCAAGACCAGAAGAGTTGTGAGGTAACATTTTGCAAGGCTAACCTTCCCACCTCTTTTTTAAAATGAAAGAACCAGGTACTTATTTCCACACAGTTGAGGTAAATCAAGAGAATACAGATGTCTATTATAACTGCTATAGTTCAAAGCAGGCTATGAGTCACAGTCCATTTTACTAATTTTGGTCATGTAAGTGGTAAACATTGCGGATAATTAGTGACTGGATTAAAAAAAAGAAAAGCTGCAGGGCCACAGTTCAGAGAGTGCTCATCTGTATAGCCTGTACATTTATAAAATGCAAAGTGTATGTTTATTTAAGAAACTAAGAAAAGCTGAGGTTTATACTCCTCTTTGTGAGAAAAAAGTCTTTCATAGAACTTTAGAGAAAACATTTTCCAGTGTCTGCTTTTCTTTATCTCACTCTGACAAGTTTGATCATGCCGCAGGCATGTTAGTACTTGCAAGAGTGCTCATAAAATCTCAGGTGGAAACAACTCTGTCAGAGTAGGATTTAGTTGGGGTTTAAGTATATGGAAATTCAGAGAGGTCAATTTTGTTAATTTGTATCTCTCAAAATTGCTTTTAGTTACTAAGATTCAATTCATAATTGATCCAGAAATTGAATGTTGGGGGTAGGTTCTAGTTCTTCTTCCATTGTAATAAATAGGTCAACATTTGAAGCTCTTTTTTTTTTTTCCTAAATAAGGATCACATGTTAGTGATCTTTAGTCAAATTCTTGAATCTCTTTTAATTTTTAAAAGTTAAAGTGAAATTTCAAATGCTTATGAAGCAGATAGTAAAAAAAGCCCTAAACTAAATAATGATTTAATCATGAATTTACACACACCTCTTTATCTGCTACCCAGAGAAAGCTGTGTATGTCCAAAAAATGTAACATTTCATGTTATGCCACCTACTTGGTAAAGAAAGGTAAGGTAAGCTAGTTGGCATACGTAATAACGTTGGTAGTACTTCATTGGACTGTATTGTGTTCATGTCTATTTTGTAATTTGGTTTTCTATTATTTCAGTATTTGTTGTAGTTACACATTACCATCTACCTTGGAATAGATTTATGGAAGTTCTAAGAGGAAATGAGATATTATTTCTGGACTTAGATTTAATACAGTGCTGTTTACACAGTTCCCCCCAGAATATCCCTGTATGTATGCCCAAGAACTTCTCCCTTAAAAACCATTCCATTTTAATATTTGTTTTTGCTCTTAGAAGGAAAAAACCTTGATGTTACATCAGATGACTCTAAATCACTTTTTTTTTGGTGAATTCCTTGGAGATTACAGTGATATCTTACTTTATATTTAACCCATTCCGGTTTTCCAGCATTCCCTTTACTATCTAGATAGCAAATTTTTGCTCAGAAAAATTTTGGCTTAATAAGACTTTAAAACGTGTATTCTTGGAGATTATACTGATGGACTATACAAGGAAGTAAAAGATATTGCTTTATTATTACCATGGGTGTTCTTAATTTATTTTAGTGTATCACAGAGGATACATTTGACAAGAACACTAGGAAATAGAGAAAAGATGATACCCTGACACAAACACCAAGCAGTAACCTATGCTTTTTGTTTGTTTTGTTGCCTTTTCTCCAGGCTGTTCCAGTGTGTCTTCCTTTGAACCTTGACAAAAATTATGAATTGCTTTACTTGGCAGAGCAGTTTGTAGGGGTTGTTTTGTATTTAAAATTTCGTTTGCCGGAAATCACCAGGTGAGGTACCAATGTCAATGATAATTTCTAGAGATAAGCAGGTCAGGACATAAGAAAAGAAGTGACTGAAAGGTTTAAAATGTATGAAATTTTATTATCAGATAAGTTAGGTATATTATCAGTCAGATGATATGAGGTACCCCAAAGTTCATTTTTATCTTTACACGTAATTTTCATGCTTGAATCATTTGGGGTCGTTCTAGGCTGATTTTCTCCAATGATCATTTTATCTTAATCCATAGTTCTTCCTTTTCTAGTGAATACATATTTACTAAGAAGCTGGGAAAGTAGATTTAATGTATTTGTGAAATTTTCTTTCTTTATACATGTTGTTAAAAATTAAGTAATGAGAAATATTCAAAATACTGCTTTTAGAATATAGTTATATTCATAATTATTAAGGAAACTATATATGATTGCTTAAGTAGTATTTTAAAGGAATGCATCGCATGATTTTAGTTGACTATCTGGGTACTTTATCTGCCGTTCCTGTAGTTAGTCTGACTTTTGGGAGGGAGTAATTTCTTCTATTTTTGAGTCATGACTCTAATTATCAAATTTTCTCAGAGCCATACATTGTTGGAACTAGGAAAAGAATTTCAGAATTTTGTTGGAATAATGGAAAGGGAACATTTGAGACTGATTATAGAGTACAAATTTTAAAATATTTTAATTAGATAAGCATGAATATTTAATTCATTAGATATATGAGTGATTATTCATTAAATAATTCAACTCAATCCATAGAAATTTTACCATTAAGGAACATTGAAATTTATTCACTGATTTAATTGTGCTCTTTTGACACTCTCGTTTCCCCCAAGTTGTGGTTTTCCCCTTTAACATCTCAGAGCAAATAATATCTTCTAGTGATTAGATTGTAGACAACCTTTCCTTGCTATGAGAGTAATGAGAATGAGAGAGAAGAGTTCATTATTACATACCTTCAGGCACTTTCAGAGGTATTCATTTTTCACAATTCACAAATGCTTGGGCTGTAACATTGGATCAAATTGGATCAATTATTTCTTTCAGTATTTATTTGTTTATTATTTGTTTAAACTTTTTATTGAAGTATTATAAATATATATATATATACACACATAGAAATATACATGTATCTTACATGTAAGCTTCATGAATTTTTATAAGCTGCCACCTGTGTAACGAACACAAAGAACAGCTAACACTTTTATATATTTTTTTCTTTTTTTGCAAATTCCTTCAGCTCTGTTTCCCATGATCAAATACTTACCCTACCCCAACGTTAGCAGATTCACTTTTTTTCACTCTACAATACTTCTGAAAAAGAACGAATTGTTCCCCAATATAATGAGTCAGTATGCTGATGTATTCCAGACAGAAAATGTGCAGAACACGACTCTTTGAATGACTGGTTTAGCATGATTTTACAAAGAGAAGGAAATTATCTCCATAATAGGATGAACTTCTATAAGATCCTGAGAGTACATAGATTTGGATTTTGGCAAGATAATAATGCTTCACATCAGCAAAATGTGATGAATATGAAAGAGAATAGAAGTCCCTACTCTAAGCAAAATGGTTCTTTTTAATATGAGTTCAGTAAATTCCTACTACATTGTTATCTACCCAACATACTTTACTCCACATTTACCTCTTTGTAATATTTTCTTGGAATTCTAAAGACTAAAAAGTTTATTCTATCACTTTTTCTTTTTCTTTTTTTTTTTTTTTTTGTCATACACGGGCCTCTCACTGTTGTGGCCTCTCCTGTTGCGGAGCACAGGCTCCGGACGCGCAGGCTCAGCAGCCGTGGATCACGGGCCCAGCTGCTCCACGGCATGTGGGATCTTCCCGGACCAAGGCACGAACCTGTGTCCCCTGCATCAGCAGGCGAACTCTCAACCACTGCGCCACCAGGGAAGCCCTATCACCTTTTCTTTGTTCCATTTGAGGTAGATTTGTGCCCCATTGCAAGTGGTGCCTCTATCACTATACTATTATATGTGGAATAAGAAAGAGTGTGGGATTCTTTCTTGCCTTATTTAGTAATTATCTGAATTCTTGATTTTTTAACTTAAATTTCCTTTATTTTAACTTAACTCAGATGACTAATAGTTATACAACTATTTTTCCTATTCCCTGTTTATCTTTTTTCAGTCATTTTGCTTTGCTGGTTCCTTGGAAACTTTAATGCTAATTCTCATTAAAGTATCCTAAGGGCACTGAATTGATATATATTATTTTTTAGTCCAGCATACTTAAGATTTTTTCCTCCCCTGTAGTAACTACATACATATATGTGCAGAGTCTTAACAGCAACAGGTGTTATCAGAGCTCAGATAGCCCCAAACGCATGACTATATCTTTTAAGCTCTCCTTCCATGTACTCTAGTATAGTAATTTATGCAATTAGAGTTTGGGGGAGCTTTTGAAATTAAATGAACAGATACATTTAAAAGTCTTTGACTTTACCTTCTTTTACCACACATGAAGTCTTAATTAAGCTTGCAATCATCCAGATACTACCTTGTGTATCTCTGTGACTGATTCCTTCCTGACATATATGAAATCATAGGAAAATATGTTTTTGATGGATAAACTTCAATCATGGAATTGTAACATCTTTTACTAATCACATATGGATACAGCAAAAAAAAAAAGGAATCTTAATGTCAGATTACATAGTGTATAAAAGGCTCCAGGAGAGAGACAATATGCCTAATATTTGTACATGAGTATTCCAGCATTTTAAAGAGTGCCTTCAAAACAAATGCCAAAAGATGAAAAATTATCAAAGCATCTTTTCATTGGGAAAAAAGATTCCACGAATAAGCAAGAAGGTATAATAACTTGATTTTAAACACACATGGAGCCAGAGATAATACAAGAACAGCTTAGTCCTGCCCTTCTCTTTTATTTTTTCCAGGGAAAGAGTTGACTCTTTCAACGTATTGCTGTTTGCCAGTACAAGAAAAAAAAAGAATAACATAGTCTTCAATATTTCTTACTATTAAGTCTCTCTCTTTGTCCATTGTTTAGATTTTCAGCTGAATTTGATTTCCGGACATATGATTCAGAAGGTGTTATCCTGTATGCAGAATCTTCTGATCACTCAGCTTGGTTCCTGATTGCACTTCGTGAGGGCAAGATTGAAATTCAGTTTAAGAATGAATATACAGCCAAAGTCACAACTGGAGGCAAAGTTATTAATGATGGTTTATGGAATATGGTACGTTTTGCTGAATTCATGAAGAATCTTTCCACTTTGATGCAATTTGTATAAAATCATTGATCATTTTTTTAATAGTGATACCAAAGCAAAATAATTTTGGGTTTATCTGATGTTGTGTGAAGTATATTCTACATGCTGTAAATCCCTGAAACAGCCTGAGAAGTTATTATCTCTCAATATATTGCAGATTTCCCATAACTGAAGTTGTTTTCAGTTATTTGCTTTGTTAAAGACAACTACTCTGTCCTTAACTTTTTACCTTTTTTAGTGGCTGTCACTGGGTGAACAGTGATATTGCTCCTATAGGTCAGGGGTTATTCTAAGACAACACTGATCAAGGACAACTACACTGGATAGCCATCAATATTTTTAATGTAAAAGAGAAATACACATAGTAGCAAAATAAAAAATTTAATTTAATTTTAAATATTATCATGTAGGTATAATCAGTTTGTACAAACAGGATACACTAGCTGGTACCAATTATAGTGCTTAGAAACTAGCATTTTTAGATAATCCCTAAAAGTGAGTCTTTATTTTAATAATCAAGAACAGCACTTTAATTTACTGTATTAAAATGGAACTTTTCTTGGAGAAGGAATTACTTGGAGAAGGGATTACTGTTAGTCCACAGAGGGGAGAATTCCTTTCTGCAATTAAATCAATGCTACTTTCAGCAGAGAAGAGCAGAGAGAAGAATGTTGTGCCCCAAACAGACACTACCTAAGCCTGTGGGAACTGACAAGAGGTCCATGTTGAGCAGCCATGTAAAGTCATCACTAAATTATTTCATTCTTATATTTATCCACTCTTGCAGTCATTTACGCAATAAGCTTTTAGTGAGCATGTTTAAAGTGCTACATCCCTGAGTTCAAGGCTCTAAAACTATAGCAAGAGTTTGTCCTTGCTCGAGGTTAGTACCTCACAGTTTAGTAGCTGATGCTGCCTTATGAACTAATACAATATAATGTGAAATATGTTACAGGAAGGTGGTAATAAAGAACAGTTGGGTGCAGATATGGTTCACCGAAAAGGGGGCTGTCTGTCTTTTGGCAGCCATGGATTTTGGGCTCCTAACTCTAAAAGAATAGTGTCTTCACAAGATCAAATGCAACTGTCAGAGAAGTCACTAAAATTCTCTGACTTCTAATGCTTATTAGTGTATCTTTGTTACTACATCTTTCCTACTATAGCTCTATCTAGAATATTTGATGCATACAGCTATACCTCCAATGTGCTGCAGAATACATTTTAATGCCTAACGTCCCTAAATCACCTATCTAAAACTGCTAAAATCACTTTTGCAGCAAAAGAGAGTGAACAGAATTTTTTCTAATGAGTTTATACAAATTGAAAATATCAGCTGTTTGAAGGTGAATTTAGATAAATTTCTAGGTAGGATATAATATGTATAAAGAAGAAGGTAAATATTTATCTGTGAAATTATCATGAGTTGCAAGTAGTGTTTATTAAAGAACTGTTCATGAGTGATATTATTAAAGACAGGATTCGAGGGCTTCCCTGGTGGCGCAGTGGTTGAGAGTCCGCCTGCCGATGCAGGGGACACGGGTTCGTGCCCCGATCCGGGAAGATCCCACATGCCGCGGAGCGGCTGGGCCCATGAGTCATGGCCACTGGGCCTGCGCTTCCGGAGCCTGTGCTCCGCAACGGGAGAGGCCACAATAGTGAGAGGCCCGCGTACTGCAAAAAAATAAATAAATAAAAAGAGACAGGATTCGGGATGGATGGAAGGTAGCTGTTCAGTTGCATTTATTTGTCTCCTATGTTTATGATTCTTGTTAAAAAGAAACTATTATTTAATGATATGCCCATGTTTTAACTAAAACACTTACATTAAAATCTCCCTCTATAAACTGAATACAAGTTTATATAAAAAATAAAGTTTAAGAACAATAAGCAAGTCAGAGAAAAACTTGACTCTGGTAATAAACTTGGTGCTGGCTGTTTTTCTTTAAATTGTAATTCAATATTGTAACAATTTATGCATTTTACGTCCCCGAGCATGGTAGTTTTACTAGCTTTTAATCCTGATGATTTATTAAAGAATTATATACTGTTTCAAACAAATTTATGCAGCACAGAAATTATTTCAAATAAATAAATACTTTAAATAAGTATTTTAATTTTAATTAATGACAAAGTGGTTAAGTCAAATTAATCTGTAAACTGGACTATGGATTATTTTAAAATTTTAAATAAAATACTTTAAAAATAAGAAATTAGAATTAAAGCATATAACAGAATTGTTTTGTAATTCAGATTTAAAAAATTGAATGTGTAATGATTAAGTCATTAGAATGGCTACAACCTGTAGGAATAAATATTGCTAGTTTGTAAGTGATTATTATATTTCATAGTTGGGTATAATCCTAATATTGGTGGGAAATATATAATTTGTATAATAATTTCATTTATTCAACAAAATATTTATTGAGCACTTTATGTGCTATTCCTTCTTCTAGGTGGTAGGGATACAACAGTGAATAAAACAAAGTCCCTGCTCTAATGGAGCTTGCATTGTGGTGGTGAGATGAAAACCACAAATGCATCAACAAATAGACATGTCAGATAGTGATTAATGCTATGAGAAAAAAGAAAAGCAAGGCCAGGCAATAGAGAATGATGATGGTGAGTGTGCATATGGAATCAGGAAAGCCATCTCTGATGAGATTACGTTAGAAAGAGACTTGAGGACACAAGACCGGAGAGCTTTTTGGGGGAAGATAATTCTGTCACGTGAACAGCAAATACAGAGTCTTAGGCTAACTTAGATGATTTTGAGAAGTGACATAATCTAATTTGCATGTTAAAAGATAATCCTGGTTAGGACCTAATGGCTTTGTGGAAACTAGACAGTAGAGAGTAAGGACAGAATAGGATGTGGGGTTAGGAGACTATGGCAACAACACAGTGGAGAGAAGATGGCAGCTTTGACTGGAGTGTTGATAGTGGGAGTGGTGAGAAGTGGTCAGATTCTGTATATATTTTTAAGGTCCAGCTTTCAATTTAAGGTAGATAAAAACTTTTTGGTATTCAGCATAAAGAGGGCTTTAAAGGCCCTGAGATTGGTTATTGTCAATCTGTCGTTTTAAACTCTATCACATCCAATATAATGCTCTAATTATTATATAAAAAAGAAAATAATTTTTAGAAAGTAATATGTATTCCCATATGTAAATGCTCAAGTTCAAGTATAATATTTGTCAAAGCTTACTCCTATACATAGAATAACATGAAAGCTACAACTGAAGACATGCTTGGGGGTGTTGTATTGGCAACTGAAAAACCATAAGTGCATAAATGGTATTGCCACTAGTAATAGTAATTTTACAAAATGGTGAGAAAATCTTGATAAATATCCAAACAAAACAAACATCAGTCTCTTCTTTGTTTACAAGATTATTACATTCTTGAAAAATTCAGTGAATGCTGAAGTGGTACAACAGATATTTAGTGTTTATATTACACACAAGCACAGGTAATTATAAGCATGAGTATACCCTACATGAATATCTACTAGGAAGGTTCAGAAAATTTGTAAGATATTGGATATTTTATTATTTATTTTGCATGACTATCCTGCATATTGCAGGGTGTGTCTAGCATCTTGCAATGTCAGCATACCACTTACTGTGAAAACTAAAAGTGCCCACCACCCCCAAATTTGCCCTAGAGTGGGGCAATAAAGCCCCCTTTAAAAATATTTGCATGACTAGAGGGATGAACTCTGGGGCTTATTATAGAGGTTGAGAAGAAGAGGATCCAGCAAAGAAGACTGAGAAGGGGTGTGAGGAGAAGCAAGCCAGACGGAGGTCCTGGAGGCTAAGTTAAGAACATCTTTCAAGGAGGGAATAATCATTAAAATAAAATGATGGTGACTGGTTATATTAAGGACAGAGCCTTGACCAACTTTAAATCTGTAAATGTTACCAAATTTATTTTATTTACTTTAGAGCATAGATTTTTCCTTCCCGTAGTAGTGCTTTAATATGCCTATTGTTTGGCTTCCCTGATTGATAAGTAAACGAAGAGTTTGCATTTAGAGTCCTACAGTTTTACATAAGGAGATTGCAGCAATGGTTCTTCAAATTGCCTTTATGGGAAGATTTTTTTTTAAAATATTTATTTATTTTATTTATTTATTTTCCTTATTTTTTTGTCTGCAACACGTCTTATTTGCGACACACGGGATCTATGTTGAGGCATGTGGGATCTTTTTGTTAAGGCACGCGGTCTCTTCGTTGCGGCGCTCGGGCTTCTCTCTAGTTGCAGCGCGCGGGTTTTCTCTCTCTAGTTGTGGCTCGCGGGCTCCAGAGCACGTGAGCTCTGTAGTTTGCGGCACGTGGGCTCTTGTTGAGTCTCACAAGCTCAATAGTTGTGGCGTCTGGGCTTAGTTGCCCTGCAGTATGTGGTGATCTTAGTTTCCCGACCAGGGATCAAACCCTCGGTCCCTGCATTGGAAGGGGGATTCTTTACCACTGGGCTACTAGGGAAGTCCAGGGAAGATTTTTTTTTTTTTAATTGTTGGTTACCACTACTTCCAACCGTTTTTAGAAATCCAAACTACTTTCAAAATTGGAAAAAACCAATTTAATTTAATGTGCTTTCTTATGACCTCAACTATTTTTGAATTTTGAAATAAAATATAATTTGTGCATAATGAACAGAATACTGAATGTACTAACTTCTCTTAATTTATATTAAAATTTTATTTACCTTATTGATTTCATATTTATACTATCAGACAAATGCAAAATAAGGGCACTTAAAAGTTTTCTAAGATTTTCTTTTTTGCAGTACGCGGGCCTCTCACTGCCGTGGCCCCTCCCGCTGTGGAGCACAGGCTCTGGACGTGCAGGCCCAGCGGCCATGGCTCACGGGCCCAGCTGCTCCGCGGCATGCGGGATCCTCCCGGACCAGGGCACGAACCCACGTCCCCTGCATCGGCAGGCGAACTCTCAACCACTGTGCCACCTGGGAAGCCCCCACTTTCTTTTTTTAAACTGTTAATTTTATGGCACACTGGTGTTGAAAGATATATATTATAAATGGGTGTTTAAATATAATAGAAAAATATTGATTTTTAAACTTTAAAATATGGTATTGATTTAATTTTCGATCAAGAATTACCACACTAAAACACATTTTTATCACCTTTATACTAATGTGACATTTCAAATGTATTGGAACAAATTAACAAGTACAGTAAAATGATTACTTTGGAAAATTATATACTGGAATAATAACAGGATTTTTCAATCGTGGTGTTTCAAATGAAATGCAGTAATGTTTGGTTGCTTGATAATTTTTGTCTTTTTAATTATAGGTCTCCGTGGAAGAATTAGAACAGAGTATTAGTGTAAAAATAGCTAAAGAAGCTGTAATGAATATAAATAAACCTGAAAGCCTTTTTAAGCCTACCAATGGGTTTCTAGAAACCAAAGTATACTTTGCAGGAATACCTCGGAAAGTGGAGAATGCACTCATTAGACCGGTAAGGATCCAAGCTTATATCGTTCATCATGGGTGAATTCCTTCATCTGTAATAGATTTGAAAATGTGTTTTTCTGAGAGTCAAATGAAGTTATTTTGTTGAACATACCAACTGTGAAAACTTGAATTGAACAAGGAAAAATAACATTATCAACCCTTGAAATTATATTAAGGAAATAAGAAAATGAATGTAGTGTTTTTGAGCCTATTTAAATTCCCAGCATTACTCATGGAGAAGTAGATTTTGAAAAATTCTCCGAGTATCAGTTCAACGTTAACATTATAGTAGTCCATACTCAGCCATTAAACATATAAATACATATATGAGTCCAAAATTACATGATTTTGTAGAAGCCTGTCAAAGACCTTTCTTAGGTCTGTTTTAGGACTAAAATTTGGGAGATAAGGATAGCACATGAAGTGGAATGTTTTAAATAGAAAAATTTTTGGTGGGAATATAACTGCAGCCTGTCATAAATTGAAGTTAGATATAACAGATGATTTTCTGTATGTGGTATTTGACTAACTACCATGGAAAAGGTTTCATGAAGGAGACTAATCAATGACCTTGAAGAGTTTTAAATTTTTCATTTGAAGTCATGGGTCTGCCAATTTTACACTTGCTGATTTAACTTAAATATTGACCATTTTGTATCCATCTTTCAGTTACCTTAGCTTTTAAAAGATTTCTGTGATATGATATAAAACCTGAATTAGTTAACTCATGTCAGAGTGAATATACCTGTCCTTTGAAATTGATAAATCAAGACATTTAAAAAGTAAAATAAATTATTCAAAAAGAATCAACTATTTATGAAATGGCTGCATGTCTTGAATGTGGCTGGTTGCTTTGGTGAGACTGAAGAATGCAAACACTTTTGTTCCTGAAGAGGCTTAGTATCTGACGACAAGACAAACCTAGTTGTAAATGCAGTTAAAGAAAAACAGAAAGCAGCTTAGAACTCAGGGGCACAGCTAGAAGCATATATGGAACTCGAGAGCAGAAGAGTTAGTGCTGGATGATGCAGAAGAGGCAGGTGGGGCTTGAGGTGTTAAAAATCACTAGGATCCCAGTGGAGGTCTCTGATGGCATAAGCTCACTTTTACTGAAAAGGACTGTCCATCTGAAGGACACCTTGAACAAAATTTAGATAAAATTCAAAATATGTTAAGTACTTTAAAATGTCATCAAAGAAAGAATTTTGCCTCTAAATGAAAACCTATATCTTATAATCAATTAAGCCACTTCATTTATGAGTCTGTCTTTTTTAAGTTTAAAATGCTTTCATTGATCTATATTTTAAATTGTTAGATTAACCCTCGTCTAGATGGATGTATTCGAGGCTGGAATTTGATGAATCAAGGAGCTTCAGGAGTAAAGGAGATCATTCAAGAAAAACAAAATAAGCATTGTCTTGTCACTGTGGAGAAGGGTTCCTACTATCCTGGTTCTGGAGTTGCTCAATTTAGCATAGATTATAGTAAGTGATTTCCCATTTTATCTTTCTTTTCTCATTACTGTTTAAATTTATTCATTAACAAACAGCAATAATTCCTTCAGTAAACATTGTTGAGTACTTACTATGTGCCAGATATAGTGTTAGGCTTATTCATACTGTTATATATTTTTAATAGAATTTTTCCAAGTATATTGGGAGAAAAAATGGAGTTGAATATGCTTATGTTGTTATTTAAAGGTTATTGGCACATAATCTGATTAATTTTGGGTAAATTAAATTTACCTGTTTTAAGGTTCACCAGTTTCTCAGTTGTATTGAGTCTACTGATTAATGCATCAAAGGTATTCATCTTTATTTCTAGCATTTCCATTTAATCCTTTCCTAAAATATCAACCTCTTTGTTAAAATTTCCCATCTGTTCATGCGTGTTGTCCATCTTTTCCACCCAAGCCTTCAACTTATTAATCATAATTAAATTCCTTGTCTGACAGTTCCAATATCTGTGTCATATCTAAATCTGGTCATATTGATTGCTTTTTCTCTTGACTGTGGGTCATTTTTCCATGCTTCCTTCTGCATTTAATAATTTTTGTTTAAAGGTGGGTGTCAGATAAAACAGTAGAGACTGAGATAAATAATATTTACATTTGGAGATGAGCACAGCTCTCCTTTTGCTAGACACTTAATGAGGGGACTTGAATCAATCTAGTCAAGAATTGAGCTGCTTCGGTTTTCTTGTTTCCATGACTACCCTTCAAATTCCTTTAATATACCTTGTGCTTAGGGTAGCGGCCAGAGGATTTTTCTTAATAACTGATCCACCCTCAGCTTTAGATATTGCTTTCATTTGCCTCAAGAAAGTGTCTCTCTCTGGTCTTGTTTCACTCCCAGAAGTGCTCTTAGTTGTTACTTGACATTTGCTAGCAATTTAGAGGGGTCTGGGGGTCAGAGGAGCATTCTCTAATGTTCTGGTGCAGATTCAGTCTTAGACAGGTGTTACCATTCCTGTGTCTCAGGGGTGTGGACTTTCCACTATCCCCCCTCCTGCCCACCAGTAAGGGAGATATCTAATGGTTAGGACTCAAGGTGTATTCCTGCTCCTTCCTCAGGGTAAATGATTTTTTGTTGTTGTTTTGTTTTTTGCTATTTTCATTCCCTAATCTGTAGGTGCAATGGGACTTTGATGTGACCTAACAGCAACAAGGTTTTGCTGCCTTTCCCCTAATGCTTTAAGTCTTGCTTAGAGCAGACAAAGAATGATCTGGGTGAGACTTTGTGCCTTTTCTGCAGTTTGCTGTTCCTCTCGCCTTGGGCTTGTACTAGGAAGGAAACTTTCTCTAATCTCTTTCTCTTCTCCCAGTTTTTCTCTTGAGCACCCAGTAAGATCCTTTGAATGGGTATGAATTTCCCATGTGTTTGCGGTTTCCCTGGCTTCTATATTCTCACACCAGCCCCTACTTGGACTTTAGCGTTTTGTTAAGATTTTTACCTACATGCTTTTTACCAAATTGTATAGTGTTTTTTGTCTGCCTTGGGTAAGAGAGTACTCTCCTCCTGTTTCTCCCTCGAAGCATCTGTCTTCCTTTAGGTTTCTAGTCAGTTGTTCTGCAACCTCGGCTCTTGGTGATAGTTCAAGAAAAGTTGTACTTATATAGATAATTGGTCTTTTGTTGTTTTAAGAATGGGAACGAGTACTCTCCACAGTTTTCTATAGTCTAATAGGAACAGGAACTCTTGCCAAACCGACCCCAGGTTTTTACCTTTACAAATAATACTTCTGGGATATCCTTGGACATTTATCCTTGTACCCTCATGTGATTAATTCTGTAGGAGAGAATCTCAGATTCTCTCCATCAAAGGTTATGCAAAGGTATAATTCCTACTGTTCAATCAGATTCTCTTCCAAAGATGATTTATCAATTTGTACTTTTACCAAGAGAAGAAAGTTTGTGCTTGGGATTTGTTTCTAATTTGAGAGTTGAAAAATTAAATCTTGTAGTTCTAATTATTATCCCAGTTTCTACTGAAGTTGAATATCTCACCATATGTTTATTAGGTATTTGTGTATCTTAATTATTTTATTGGCGTCTCTGTTTTTTTGTGTTTTAGGAGTTCATTATTTGAGCTACTAACAGTTTGTATTATAAATTTAGTGTTGATTTTGATATCTCTGATTTAAGAAAAAAACATATTTTAAATTTTTTATTTTCAGCCTTAAAAAGTATTGCTACAGTTTTAAGAAAGCATCTTACACTAGTGCTTTCTGTTTCCTAACATAAATTAATACATCTTTAACTTTAGCTCTGTTCTGTATATGAAGGTATTTTTTTTTAAAAAAAAGTTTAAATTGAGTTGATGACTGGACATAGGCAAAAATTAGGCCCACAATTTGTTCAAAGGACAAAAAGAAATCTCTGGAAAGAGAATGAAAATAAGAGTTTTATTGCACCTGAAAGAAACTACTTTCATAAGTAATTAGTTATTTCACAGGTAATATGAAAGTGACCTACTTTATAATTAATATTTAATGTTACATTATAATTTCTGTACATTTACATGTTCATTTTAGTTTGAGTTTGTTAATATCTTAGAGTAAATTTACTTACTTCAAAATGATTATATGCATGTTTTTTCTCTTGCGTGGGAATTAAAGGATTATAGTGAAAAATGTTATAGTATTAGATGTGGCTAAATGGAAGAACATCTTGTCAAAGGAAAATTATTTTCTCCATTCACATTCACCTTTTTAAAGCCTCCAAGTAGTATTTGGGCTATTGTTGTACATTACTTTATGTTGAATGACGAAGACTGCATTCAGATTGTAAACTAATATTTTCAGAAATCAAACTATTTTGAAATCATATTAATTCAATAAATATTTGTTAAGGGACTGCTGAGGAAGACAGTGATGATAGAGACATGTAGAGCTTGCCCTCAAGTTGGGTAGACAATTGACCTAGTAATTAAGAGAAAGAATGTTAAGTATTATGATAAGAGAATCACACAAGAGCTCCTATTAGAATTTCAAAGTTAACTATTGACTTCAGAGTATTTCTCTACCACTACACCATCCCACACCCCTATGTATAGAAATCATACTTTGCTTTCCCACTGCTCTAATCTGACCCCTATATGGAAGAGAAGTGGGGCGGGGGGTGGCAGCTATACCCAAATTTTCCCTCAGAAATAGTACAGTAAATGTGTTGAACTTTCTTCTAATGTGTACTTTAAAATACAACCACTCTGAGATTTGACCATGGGAGAATATATAAGACAGAAGGAAGAGCTATTAAAGAGCAAATGGAAAAAATCGTAGTAATCCTGAACACCACAATCCAGAATTCTGTTGTAGGAAGAAGAACAAAAGGATGAGGCTCCATCTGTGTTTCTTGCCTGCCTTGAAAACTGTTTTTCTTTTGCTCTGTTGGGCCTTGGTTATATAGATCATTGAAAAAGAGGACTAAAATCTTTAGTATCACACAAAGATGGCTTTGAGTATTGATAAGATTATACTTAATTCCTTCTGGTGCACCTTAGGAGGACATTGATCCTGCTTCTGTTTCATTGTTTAAACAGAGAATGTATCCAATCCTGAGGCTTGGCAAGTAAACGTGTCCTTGAATATTCGCCCATCGTCGGGCACCGGTGTTATGTTGGCCTTGGTTTCCAGTAACACAGTGCCCTTTGCCTTGTCCTTGGTGGACTCCGCCACTGAAGAGCTTCAGGTAACTTTAAACCTTTATGATCCTTGGTTTGTAATTTTTTTTTAATCCGTAAAATGGATAAAATTGCAGTATTTACCTCAAAGTGCTATTTTGAAAATTAAATAACTTATATAAGCTATTTGGCACAGCCTCTAGCACATCATTAAAGATTCAATAAATATTCATCATTGTTACTTTTTTTGCTGGCTTATTT
Organism: Stenella coeruleoalba; assembly: GCF_951394435.1. Classification (NCBI taxonomy): domain Eukaryota; kingdom Metazoa; phylum Chordata; class Mammalia; order Artiodactyla; family Delphinidae; genus Stenella; species Stenella coeruleoalba. Next base: position 102,219,579 of record NC_137150.1, read on the forward strand.
CCAAGGTTTGAACCAAGAAGTAAAGGGATGGGAGGGGGGAATGGAAAAGCCTATTGCATCTATAGCTTCGATTAGGCAGACTCACACAAAGGTTGCTTGGAGTCTTCTCTGAGTACCCAGAGATCTGCCCTTATTCAGAATCTTTGAAGTATCATGGGAATTTGTATGTATTAACAAAATAGAAGTGAGTCTGACTGCAATCCACTCTGAAATGTTCAGTGCCTAATTATAATGTTTTGTGTTTTCTGGCACTCTTAATCTTTTTCTCCCATAAGTAAATTAGGAAAGACTACAGAAAACTAAAACCAGTCTATTTGGCTTCCTGCTGGCAACTCTGCCTTGAAATTAGGAGAAAGCACAGGAAAAAACTCTTGGATAAAAGAAAACATGAGAGTTATCAGATCTGTATTATTCAACTTCTATTAGAGGCTAATAGTTCTGTCCTTGTGTCATCCACAGTGGGGGGATTCCAAGTTACAGCAAGCAGCTTTCGTTTGTGCCGCGGTTGGCTTGGATGCTCTCTGTGGCTTTTAGAAAGAGACATATAATTGAATAATGCCTGTAGTGATCAAAAGGGATGCTATTTGCCACTTAAAGGATGGATGGGGGCAGTTTCTGATGGTTAACTGTAAGCAACCTAAAAAGATCCTGCTGAGCTTTTGTCTCCAGTGACCACAGGAGCTTGCTACATTTGGGTTTCAGCTTTTTTTTTTTGCTTGTTTGTTTTGTTCTTTAAGCAAAATGGAAATCCTGCCTTCAACACTACATTCACACGGTAGAGGAGGTTAACAAGTGCCATGTCTTTGATATTTATTTTATCTTTTCTGTGTTTGTCTTCATGGCCACAGCCCCCTTTTTTTTTGGTGTGTCAGATTGCCTTCTTATGATCTGTGAACAACGTTTCATAACATTATTCCACATAATATTGATCATTCTGGAACATTTTCTCAGCTGACTTTTTCTGAGTTCAGGATATGCATGTGTATAACACAGTAACAGATTTCCTCAGCTAAGCTGTATTTGGGAAGTATAGGCTTCATTTAGCATTGGTATCTTGGATTCCTAAGTAAACACTTCAGACTATCTTTCTACCATCTGGGAAGCATCATAACAACCGTCTCCCTCGTTTTGATTTTATTTTTTCTCTCTTTTTATATTTCCTCTACATGCTGGGAAGCTAGATGTATAGATGACTCTCAATAAGTTGAGTAATTTAGTGTATCAGCAGTTTGAAAAGTTCAGAAAAAAAAATATATATATATATATAGAGAGAGAACCTTCTGGTAAATACTGTGTAACTTACTGCTGGCAATCCTGGTTTTTCTTTCTCAGAGACTTCATAAAATTTGTCCCAAGTCTACAGGATTTCTTGTGTGGCACAAATAAACCTTTCAGTCTTGCTGGCATGTGCTTACTAAAGCACTTCAAAATTTCCAAGTCTTTTCCCCAACAAAGAATGATTCAACTCCTTCCTTTTCCATATGTAGGTTTTGAAATTAGGAAGGCTCATAAACAGAAATGTATTGCTTAAGACACTACTTTAGTTCCCATTGTTGGTGAGACAATGCTGTTAGTTTATTGAATTTTCGGAACCTGCTATACATGTACATCTTAGCTAAACCTGGAGATTTTAAAACTAATGTGTATTTTAAAATTATGATTACAATAATAGTAGTTTTTTCATTTAAATAAATTTGAAAGCTCTATCATACTTTTCCCCACCTCATTGAAATTCTGTTTTTGAATTTCACAAACTAAAGTCTCTCTTAAGCAGCATTAACGTTAGTACTTGTTATATTGAGTCTTTGCTCTGTTCTTCAGGATATCCTGGTATCTGTTGAAAATATGGTAATAGCTCGGATAGAGGCCCTAAGTCTGTGCTCTAATCAACAATCCCTTCTGGAAATCAGAGTCAACAGAAACAATTTGGAGCTGTTGACTCAAAATAGAAAAGACAGCTTCCACTCTGAAGACTTTCAAAGACAATTTGCCATCTTGAACAAAGCAATGAAAGAAACAGTGGCCACTTACTTGGGTGGCCTTCCAGGTATCTTCTTACTTTTTCTTCAGTTTTAAAAAGTATATTTTTAATGAAATTGATAGTATTTTAAATATGTAATTGTAGTAAAACAGCATCTATCTGTCTATCTATCTATATATATATACAGCATATGTAGTTAGAGTAAAGGGGCATCAGAAGGGAAGAGAAAATTCCAGTATCCATTATTCTTTTTCTGGGGGTTTGCATGAACATTTTATTGGTACATTTTTATTTAATTTATTTAATGGTAAACTGAAACTAACCAAGCTTTGCTGCATTTGACTATCCTAGCCAGAAATGATTTATTATTTCATTTTATCCTCACAGTTATCTTCTGAGTTTAATATTTATTCTTCAATTCAACCATCAGTCACCCAATATTATTAAGAACCTATGTCTCAGGCAGTAGGGACACAGCAATAAACAAATGGATATGATCTCTCCTCTTAAGACCTTTACAATCTAGCGGCAGAGGTACATATTAAACAAGTGATTAGGAAAATATAAAAAAAAGATTTCATAACTTCTATGAAAGAAAAGTAGGGGTTACTATTAGAGCCTGAAAATGAGGCTTGATCTGGTTATGGGGGCCAGGAACAAGCTCTCTGAAGAAGGCAATAAGATACAAATCTGATATTTGAAGGATTAAATGAAGTTAACCAGGTGATGAGGGTGGAGACTGGAACTAGTATGCAGGTAAAAGTGTCCATGGCAAAATGGAAAGGGGTTGACATGCTTGAGGAATATATAGAAGACCAGTATGGTGAGAGCACATTGGGCAAGGAGTATGGTACTGCAAGAGGAGGCTGTGAAATGGGTGGGTGGGTGGGAGGTTTGTAGACCTGGTTCAGGGTCATGCATCTTATTATTAGAGCCTTGAGAATCATTAACAAGTTTTAGACAAGGAAGTGGTCAATCAATAATGAAGTTTAAAAGAATTTCCCTGCATAATGGATGGAGATGGACAGGTGGGAGACAAAAGTGGATGAGATGAGTTGGGGGCTACTGAAGTAGTTCAGCTGGGGAAGCAGTAATAATAACAGTAGTGACAACGATACAGCCATCGTTCATATTTAGTGTATAATAAACAGTCTGTGCATTGTTCAGAGTGCTTCAATTGTATCAACCCACTTGATATTTAAAGTAGTCCTGTGAGGTAGGTACTATTGTTATCTCCATTTTGCAGATGAGGAAGCTGGGGAGGCTGCTGGACTAGGGTGATGGCAGTGGAGATACTATACAATGAATAGATTGGAGATGTATGTGAGAAACAAAGTTAATAGAAATTAATGATTGAAAGAAGCTCTTAGGTATTTGGCATGAGCAGTTGCATGGGTGAAGATTCCATTTACCAAGATGGGGAAAACTGGAGGAAAAATAGTTAATATTGGAAAACATAAAATTGCCATCAACACTTTTCTTTAAATGACAAAAAAATTGAGGCAGAAAGTTTTTTAGAAGCATTTTCAAATACCATTTGCATGCTATTCTCATGGGGAGAATTCTGAGTTTGATGTCTAGACTTCTAGTAACCTTCATTAAGTTACTTTAACTGCTCAGTGTGTTCATTTCCCATATATGGAAATTTTATCTGGGTTTTGGGGGAATAGAAGTAAATAGGCTGTAGGAAAATTCCTTGGCGGTCCAGTGGTTAGGATTCGGTGCTTTCGTTGCCATGGCCCGGGTTCAGTCCCTGGTCGGAGAACTGAAATCCTGCCAGCCATGCGGCGCGGCCAAGATATACAAAAAGAAAAAAGAAGTAAATAGGCTGCAAAAGTTATAAATCAATGGATTGATAGATCCATGGATAGATATAGATACATAGTTACATTAACGTGATTAATTATTAGGAAGTAAAATTACAGTTCAAATGAATGAATTCTGCATTGAAATCCACCTACTACCTTATTCACAAATTAGTTGAATGCAATTTTAGGAAATCAAACAAACAATGAAAGAGTTCAAAAGAAGTGAAAATATCAGAATTTCAGTGGTTCCAGGACTTTGGCAACAGCACTGAGAACTGACTTTAGGCAAGATGTGTTTAGAAAAAGAGTGAGGAAAAATTGAGGAGAACTGGAAATTGAGACATTGAGAGTGTGAACTATGGGATGGGTAAATTGATTGTTATGCAAAATAGATGTGTTAAATTGCATGTTATGAATTGAAAATCAGGGGAAATAGATGATTCTGAGGATATTTATAACAGTGGTATAACCTATGATAGTCAGCCAGACTTGAAAGGTTTTCTTAAAAAATGCTATGAGCCCATAGAAAAGTATGGACTTATTCACTACATTGGCAAGTTAGAAGTGGGACATTTGAAGTATATATTTTTTTGCATAAGACACTGAGGAGGAAGAATAAGGGCTGAAGAATATCCATTGGGATTAAAATTTATGGAGATGAGATGCCAAAAAAAGAGGAAGCAAATAGAGAGATGGATGTTTTGAAGATGAACCACAGTTCTTAGGAATCCAAGGGTGTCGCCTAAGTATTAAGTTTGATAAGGAGAGTAAAGTGTAGAAAGGCCTAGAGGCCCTATTTACTGAAGTATTATTAAAACTGTTATTTTTCAGAACACCAAACATTACATAAAAGTGAATTCCCTATCACGACCTGCTATCGTATGCTCAGCAAGACACTATTTCGTTGGAAAATATAGAATTCCAGCAAAAATAAAAGAGATATATTTATTGTGGCATTTAAAAAAGATTTCCATGTAACTATAATTTTGAGTTGAAAAAATGACTTAATAATGCTTAAACTATTGCTCAGATTTAAAGAGGAAATAACAAAGTAGAACATCACAAGGAAGAATACGCTATTTTCTACTCTTTTTAAAGTATGTTTCTTTACCTAAGGTTTGGCTGGAACTGTTTACGCAATCAGAGGAACTCATGCTATGCTGAATTCAGTGCCAAGCACAATACCTTATATACACAGGAGTCACTTAATATGAATTTATTGAACAGAATTACATTATTAACTTTTCCTTTAGGATTAGATTTTGGTTGGAAATGGGCAGTCTGAATAATTCCTCTAACTATAAGCAAGTAAGATGCTAATCCTGGGCTAATATTTTAATATTCTGTTTTTACAGATGTTCCATTCAGTGCCACACCAGTGAATGCCTTTTATAATGGCTGTATGGAGGTGAACATTAATGGTGTACAGTTGGATCTGGATGAAGCCATTTCTAAACATAATGATATTAGAGCTCACTCGTGTCCATCAGTTTGGAAAAAGACAAAGAATACTTAAGGCATCTTTTCTCTGCTGATAATATCTTTTTCCAGTGTGTAATTATACTTATGTTTCAATAATAGCTGAAGGGTTTTACCTGTGATGTGCAGACCTTGATTATTTTGTGGTACTTTAACCTGGAATTTTAAAAAGGTCCTTTTTCAAGAAAACAAGATTCTCTTGTGATAAAAATTGCATTAAAAAATTCTTCTGTTCTGTCTAGAGATTAAATAATGAAACCTATAAAAATTTTTAATTTGAATTTTTTGCTACAAATGACATTTCTTCATTTTTACGTTTGTAAAATTTAATTTTATCATCATAAGCTAGTGTTTAAATATCTTTTTTTGTGTGTGGGGGGGAAGGCAAGGAAGTTAAACCTTTGTTGGAATCCAAACAAAAGTACACATGACTAAATACCACTGTTACCAGTCCCTCCCAAGTCGGTCCCCAATAAAGGACCTTCTGCCTGGTGTAGCTTGAACCAATAGAAGGAGACTGAGTTGGGTTCAGAAGCAAAGGAAAGCTTTGTTCTCTGATGAGAGAATGGAAAGGTGGGAGCTCCCGCTCTAGAGCACATGCAGCACACTCTCTCCCGACAGGCCGTGGGCGGGGCTGCTTTACAAGGATCTCAGCAGGAGGGGGTGGGATTCTCCCCGGGCTGGCACAGCTGTGCTGCTCACGCTCCAGATCGCAGTGCCTGGCGCGGCATCTCTGCACATGGCCCGCCGCCGCCATCTTGAACTGAGGGTCCTGCTCAGCGCTTCTGCACATGGGTCCCCAAACTAAGGTGTTGGCACGGTTGTTTCTTAGGAGGAACTCTGGTCTGAAGGGCAGGTGTGAGGCCTCAGCATGCGGCCCCCTGTGAACAAGTGAAACTTGACTTGAGCACAAAGGAAAAGAAAAAGGTTAGACTTTATTTTATTACCAAGAAATTGTTAATGGGCTTTGCTGGTGACACTATTGATCAGAGCAGATACTTTTTTGTTTTCGTTTTTTCCTCATGAAGGCAGAAGAGACATTGGCCTATTAAGTATGAATCAAGTGGAAGCCCTTAAAACTTTATTCCAAAACAGTCCCTCAGGGGAACCAGTTAAGACTTCATCTTTCTTTCACCTGGTTTCACATTTGAACCAGTAGCTTTACTGAATTAGAAAATAAGTGGGACAAATTTTCATGAGAGCAACACATGAATCTTACTGTTTAGTAATTGGATTTTATGAGGATGAGATTCTAGATTGTGTTAGAATGCGTGTAGAAACCTGGGATGGGTACTTTCCTTAAATTTGGTTGTGTGGGTCACACAAGCTATAGATTAGAAAAGGCAGAACCTAAGGATGGAAAGAATGAATGAGAGAATGAGTAATGTGGACGTTCATAGTTTTTCCTGAATCAAACTTCAGTTGCCAGAGTTAGTTCCTAGAATGTGATTGTTGAAGAACAAAAGGAACTATGAAAACTAGAACAGATTTTAATGAGAGGATAACCACAGAGGGACACAGTTAATATTGTGTCTTTGTAATATCATATCTTTAAAGTAAGGAGGTAAGATTGCTAGGTACTTGCTGGTAATGCATTTCAGGTGGAAGTTTTATCCCTCTCAAACCTTCCATTCACATTAGGTATGTAGCAGATGCTTCACTGACAGTTTTAGAAAATAAACCTTTTTCCACTATAGATATTTTACATCATGTAAAACATAATTAATTGCTGATATTTTTAAAACTTATATAAATAATATCTCTTTTCTATCGCGTCTTTGAACAGAACATAAAATTACAAAAATATACATGCAACTCTTCATGCAAAACAGTAGTTTTTTAGGAAAGACAAAGTTCAAATATTTGATTAATAGTTATGGTTGAGTTGTAGACTGATGCTCAGAAAGAGAAGAAAAGCAAAAGTAACATGTATTGAGTGTTTGACATGTGCCAGAAATTGTGCTAGATAATCTTTTTTTTTTTTTTTTTTTTGCGGTACGCGGGTCTCTCACTGTTGTGGCCTCTCCCGCTGCGGAGCACAGGCTCCGGACGCGCAGGCTCAGCGGCCATGGCTCACGGGCCCAGCTGCTCCGCGGCCTGTGGGATCTTCCCGGACCGGGGCACGAACCCGTGTCCCCTGCATCGGCAGACGGACTCTCAACCACTGCGTCACCAGGGAAGCCCTAGATAATCTTATTGGATGTAGCTTCTCTCCTGATAACCATCATGGACTGTGGTTGATGAATTTCAGCAAGCAACTATTGATAATTACAGTGGTGTAAAAAAGCAAGGAAGTAGTAAAACTGAAAGTAAATGAAAAATTTAAAAAAGGAAGAAAGGGAAAAATGAATTTTCTTTGGGGAGGAGTTCTCTGATTCTCATTTAATTATGCCCAGATACAAGGATAGCTATGGAGATCAATTTCACATTTCCCATGAAAAACAGAGACTTTCCAACATGGAGTGATCTTCATAGAGGCTCCAGAGACTCATTTATAAACTATATCTATCTTGAGATGCACTTACATATGACTTAGAAAGAGAAGGGGTCTAGATCTTTGATCTTGATCTTTGCCAAGATATACCGATTCCTACTTTTAAAGAGTAGTAGAGAACAGTGGTTTCATGAAGGCCAAACAGGATATTTGGTGCTATTTGAGCTTTGTGTCATGAAAAAAATCTAAGTGACAGGGTCATTGCAGACTTCCCCTAGACCTTACCATTTGCAGAGATGGGTTACATATTAGTGAAAATAATGGTTAATTTGTGAGAACAGAGTTATTCACCTCATTCTCCTGTTGGAAATCGTACTTGCAGTCTCAGTCACCATATGTGAGTCTTACAGAGTATTTCCAATTTTCTTTTCATTCTGGAACTGGTATTATTGCTGGAGAGAAGACTTTTTTTGTATGTCTGTTTAATAATTGCCTTTATTTCTTTTGGAAATCCCTTAGGCCTTTAATCTCTATGGTCAGTATAGAAGAAGACTGTGATATTTAAAATAATTTCACTTCAGATGTCTTGATATTGCTATTAATAACATGAGCTTGGGAGAAGACAGGGACTCTGGAACCTCTAGGGACAAGTGTGATAAATTTCTAATTCGTCCAGCAACAAATATTCATCGAGCACCTACTCTGTGCATGTGGAGTCAAAGGTAGTAAAATGTCTGATGAGCTAAGTTCAACTGAATAGGAAGTGATAATACTCAATTAGGCCCATGGTAGACCTCAAACTCCTGTTCCTTGGAGTTACAAAACTGGTCCTTTTTAGGTCATCCTCAGAAATTGAAGCAATAAAACTTAATCATTGCTCCTATATAGGAGTAGTTTGTTTTTTACAAATGAGACTGAATTGACAGTAATCTTGCACATGAGTTACTTGCTATACCAGGCTTCAAGATTTAACAGAGAACTTTTATTTGAAAATTGGATCTTCTCCTGTAGAAGAGGCATTGGTCAGAGGTTCGTCCAGTGATGTGCTTGGGTCCAGTCCCAGCCCATGGCTATCTTGTGTTCATGTTTGCAAAGTGTGAAGGTGAGGGGCAGTTACATGGGAGGCACTCTATGAGGCTTTCTGGTACATATTAATATAAACAATGCAAGGCCAGATTACCAAAGCAGATTGAACCAAGATATGTGAAGCTAAGAGGGTCAGAAATAGAGGGGAACTGAGCTTAGAGAGGTTTGAAACAAGTAGCAGAGCACTGAGGCTGTGAGGTGTTTCCTGAGCCACAGTCAAACACTTCTGCAGTGCTCTGGACCTGCCATGGTTTAGCAATTGGCTTGTGGATAAGAACAGCATCCAGTGGACTTACAGACTCATTTTTTGCTAACCTACTTCCCACAAGAAGCCCTCTCCAAAAATAACCCTAATTCTATGAGAGAAATAATATGATAAAATTTGCAGTTTACTAGTGAGACATTCTCTTTCTTGTTCGAGTTTCAAATGGTGGAATCTGAAATCTCATTCTGTAACTAGTCTCCAGATGGAAAAACCACTTGCTTAACTCTGATGTTTCTCTAAATTGGTTTGAAGAGAAGGAAGATTGGGACAATATCTAGCTGACATAAGAAGGATCTAACATTATTATCTGGAGTTCACAAATAATAAATATAAAATAATAATATTTATATAAATAATAAATATAAATGTAATAAATATAAAAATGCAATTAAACAAAGCATATTGAACACTGGGACTGAGGCTGGAGCCTTCAGAGATGAGTATCTTCATGAGCCAACTTGGCATGTACAAGGTAGCCACAGAAATTAAGAGCTGGGTATAGAAATAGCACAGTCTTAGACTTCTTTGTATATGTAGCAAGTTGTCAGGGTAATATTCAAACCCAGGATGTCTGGCTCAAGAGTCCACAGTCAAATTCAAAACTTTATAGTGCACCTGTATTCTTACTAGTTATCCGATCATTTAGTAAATGTTATATTGTTGGTGTGAACAAATTCTGTCTCCAGCTCTACATACAACCTGGTGTCTCATTGAGTATTAGCTGACAATATTATCAACTTAATGGTTTTGAGACAAATGTGTATTATTTAATTCAATTAAGCAAATGCTGATAATGATTCTGAAAACTTACATGCAGTGGGCCCTCTGTATCTGTAGGTTCTGCATAGGCAGATTCAATCGGCCAAGGATGGAAAATATTCAGGAAAAAATAATTCCAGAAAGCTCCAAAAAGCAAAACTTGAATTTGCCACACTTTGGCAACTATTTACATAGTATTTACATTGTATTAGGTACTACAAGTACTCTAGAGGTTATTTAAAGTATACAGGAAGGTGTGCATAGGTTATATGCAAATATGAAACCATTTTATATAAGAGACTTGAGCATCCTTGGATTTTGGTATCCTTGGGGAGCTTCTAGAGCCAGTCTTCCTTGGATACCAAGGAACTACTGTAATTAGAACTCTGGGCTAGATACTGTCCTAGGAAAACAATGGAGAAAGTGCCCTACTCCTGTTGTCAATATATTCACAGTCTAGGGGATAGCAGACAAATGGAGAAGTAATTCAGATATGGACCCAGGTTTGGCCAGAGCTTCAACAAACAAGCATTTGCAGGGGGTTATGGGGAGGAAGAAATGAATTTCAAATGGAAATCTAATAAGGTGCTATTTTGAATTAGGCCCAATAAGATAGATATGAATTTCCATTAGTTTCTCTGCTTCCACGTCCTGTTCTCCACAATGTTTTCAGATGATCTGTCACACAGAGATCTTATTTCACTATAATCCTCAAAACCTCTTTTGTTTCCTTATCAGTCATTGCTTGAAGTACATATATTTAATCCTAGCTTTCAAGGGCTTTCATCTTTAAACCAGTGGATCTCAACCCAAATGCTTATTAGATTCACTGGCCCCATCCCAGACAACTAAATCTGATGATTCCCCTGGTTAGCCAGAGTAACAAGCCACAGATCCAGGCTCCGAGTACCTCTCTAACCTCATGCACCCTTCTCCCCATTCTTTTGTCACCTGTGTGCGTGTGAATGTGTACACACACACACACACACACACGCGCGTGCAAGCACGTGCACACAAACATAAAGCAAAAAAATGAGTTTGAAATAGGGACAGGAGGAAAGGATAGAGAGGAATAGGGGTATGTATGTGTGTATGTGCACAAAGCCAGTAGGAGAGAAAAAGACAATGAAGAAAAGAGAAAATGAGAGAAGGTAAGGATACAAAAACAGAGTCAGTGAAACATTTGGTAAGATACAAAATAAAGAATAAAGGAGAGGAAAGAGAGGAAGCAAAGAATACAAAAAGATGCTGGGTGAAGAAGGTAAGGTAGAGATAGAGAAAAAAATACAAAAAGAAGTATCTACTTTTCTGTAGACACTTAAATAAAAGTAGGCAGTGACAAGTTGAGATCTACAAAGAGATTAAAGAGAGACAGAGATAATGAAGTAGCAATAGAAATTTGAAAGAAAAAGGTGAAAGAAGAAAAGGTGAGAAGAACGAACGGAGGGAGGAAAGAGAAACAGAGAAGAAAAGACCAGGTTAAATACAGAAAGAGAAAAAAATTAGGTTGAGCAAAGGAAGATGAGCCAAGCATCCAGAAAGGAGAGACAGAAAGAAAGAACAAATTACAAAGGGAATGAAAGAGGGAAGGAGTGCCAGAAGCAAAAACAAGAAAGAGAGGCAGACATAGAGATAAATAAAAAGATGAGTATGTCTGAGAAAACAAAGCAGGAAATGAGGAAAATGATAAAAATTAAAAGGGAAACAAGTTAAAGAAATGAGAAAGGAAAGTTATAGAAAAGAGAGACATAGAGACAAAGAATAAGGGATAGAAAAACACAGAATGAGGCAGGAAGAAGAGGCTGCTCAGCTAGTTCATCCAAGGTGAGGATGGCAACCATAACTTGGTGTGGAGATGATGTTCTGTGCCCTGGAGTTGGAGCTCTTGGCCAGGTAGCTGCTAGAGAGTGTACACCCCAAAGTGTCCCCAAAATCTGTCATCAGTAATCCTCTGTAGAAGTAGATAGGGGTGATGATCTTCTGACATTCTGCCAGGAATGGGGCTGTCAGTCAACTCTGTTCCCTGTAGCAGGTTCTCTTGAACGTGGTCTAAACAGCACACTTCTGTGTCTGCCACAGTCAGCTCTGACTGTTAGAAAGCTCTTTATATTAAACAAAAATCAGACTCTCTATACTTAACACTAAATGCTCCACTGCTACTGACATAAACGAGTTAGGACCCCATTGGTTGCAAATAACAGACTCAACTGGAATTAGCTTAAGCAAAAAGAGAATTTTTTGAAAGGTATTTGGTTAACTTATGGAATTCAAGGGATGAAAGACTGTTCCTGGAGATTGGATTGCTATAGTGAACTAAGGAAATTTCCTCAGTGTTGTTTCTCTTCGCTGTTTCTCTCTGAGCAGCTACATTTTGCTCTAACAATACCTACTGGTGTCTTCAGTTCTTCAGTTACATTATGGAACATGGTTGCCAACTGCTTCTGAATTTACATGTTCAAGTCACATACAGCTCAGACGTGGCAGAGTAATAATCATTATTACCTTTCAGTCACAGTTTCAGAATTCCAAGGGAAAGATCTGATTGGCTCAGCCTGGGTTAGGTGCTCAATACCAAACCAATCAACAATGGTGTGAAGGCAAAGTGAGCTTACATTAAACTAGTGGTTCTCAAATTTGGCTGCATAGTGAAATCACCTGTGGACCTTTAAACACACTGACCACTCACCTCCTCTCCTCCACCCCTACCCCCAGCCTCTAGACTCCAGCCTTCAGCCTCCAGGCTCCAGCCCAGGATTCTCTTTTAACTGGTTTTGTGTGCAGTCTGGGCAATAGAGAGTTTTAAGACCCTACGGGTGATTCTAAGATGCATCACAGAAATCTGCATCTCCCATGAAGCAAGGTGGGTGGGATGGGGATGAGAGTCCAGGCAACCTCAAAGAAGAGGTCCTGGCAACCCCTTGTAGATACCCACTATGAAATAAAATTTCCTGTTGTTTTTCAGGAGTGTTCTTATTTAAGTCATTCAGTAGAAGCTATATTTCTAAAACCCACTTTTAAAGTGTCTTATTTTGCCATGTTTTTGATAAAAAGATTTTATGAAAAACATACCCAAAATTCCCCCTTCTACCATAGGAAAAGTAACTTATTCTAGTATGTAATATACCTTTTATACCTTATGAAAAATAATGGTTGTATTAAAAAAACTCACATTAAGTATACTTTTCATACAGAAAGTAAAAGTCTGAAAATGTGTATGGTTCTAAAACAAACCAAATTTTTGGCGTAAAATATAATCTGGCAGATAACTCTTTTTTCTAAATCATCGTCTTCCATTGTTAAGAAAATACTGCTTTGGCAGTGGATCTGCTGAGGCAAACTCTTCTACGAGTTTCATGCTGTGCTTGTTATGGCTCTTAAAAATGTTCTAAAAACAACACTTTTTGGATTGAAATATCAAATTTTCTCTTGAATTTATCTTTATACAAGTTTAGAGAGTCTTGGTAAAACTTATAGTTCTTTTGCAAATTATCACACTTCCTGATTTTATTGTTTTATTTTATTGTATCAGAAGTTTGGAATATAAACAAGTTCTGTCTGTAATATTGCATAGGTATATGTACATGGATTTCTAGATGAACTGGACTATGTTACTGTCAAAATTGTGACTTTTAAAAACTTACTGGGAACTCAGCAATCAGATTTTAAAGATTTTGGCATGTAGATATGAACAAATATCTCAAATCTGCCATTGACGAAGCTGCAATCGGAAACAAAATTACTTTAGATAATCTCCACTAAACATGAATGCTCTAAAATTGAGGGAAAATAAACAAACCTCTGTACTTCCTACAGATGTTTTTATTGTAAATACAATATATGGTGACATAGTGTTGGAGGAGGAATCAAGAGGACGTGACCCCCATTTGATCCGAGAGCTGGACCTGGGCAATTGGAGGCTCCTCATGCCCTCCCCTGTGCTTAGAATATACACTGTCCACTGTTCCCACAGTGGGAGCCATTTGCAAGAATGTAGCCTTGAGAGATCAATGTGTTGTTGAGACCATCTGGATGGTACACATGACTGAACCCAGTTGAGGCATCTTCAGACACTCTTAAGGTTTTGGCAGGTGGGTGCAGAAATCACTTGTCTTGCAGCTGCCTGAAACTATAAGTAAGTAAACTATAAATAAGTAAGTTCCCTTGCTTATTAAACCTCCCACCTCTGCTTATTAGACCTCCCACCTACCAATCTGGAGTGGCCTGCCAATTTCTTTGGTGTCTCCCTGCCCTCCACAAACGGGGCCAGTTTCAGATTTCACCCGGACAACTCCCTCCAGTTATTGCTAGTTAGAAACCTCCTTATTGAGGTTTCTAACTAGCAATTGGCAAGCTAGGCAGGAGACCCAAGAAATGAATACTGGGAGAGAGGCATTGTTGGGGGAAATTCTGGATTGGCCATTGACCTCCATGTGGGGTAGTGGGGGTGTTCTGTATGTTAGATGCTTGTGGACTGCTATGTGAGTACACGAGTGCCCTTGAAAACACCAGCTGGTCTAGTGCACTTGTTTGAGGAACTGTGTAGAGTGCACTGCAGCAGAGAAAAGAAATACATGGCTGTCCAGTGAGCTGTCCTCTGCTGTGGGTAGGTCGCTGAATCCCGATGCCCAACTAGAGGCTGAAGCTCAGGTTAGAAAGTTGGAAGAAGAGCTAAGGTTAGAGAAGGGGATGTGCAGGTGTCCACTGCTCTGCTAGTTTAGGGGCTGGCAGACAAGGTGAGAGAGCAGGATAAGCAGTTGGAAACCTTAGTGTGTGTTTTGCAAAGCTAGGAGGGTGCAAACTGCCATAGATTAAGGTCCCAGACCTTGTGATAAAGCCTGATTAGGACCCTAAGGGATGGAATCCCTGGGAAAGTGAGGAGAGTGAAGAGGAAGATGTTGTGGTAATAGTGAAATGGAAGAAATATCCTATGCCCATCTGACCCCTAATACAAAGGAAAGCAAAAGCACGGCAACAATGATCCCAGGCAGCAGGACAGCCCCCAATTCAAGAAACATTCATGATGAGAAAATATTTTCCCTCTGAGCTTATTGATATAGTTGCCAAGTTCCAGCAAAAGGCCAGGGAAAGTATCCAGGCATGGTTAGTGTGGTTATAGGATATGGGGGGCGATGGCATTTCTTTGACCAGCAGGAAGCAGAGAAAATGAGCAACATCACCTGCCCTCCAACAGCACCTGCACGGTGCTGGGTGGGAAAGGTGTTCAAGGGACTCACTCCCTTATAGATTGGATTATTCTATCCTGCAGAGAGGCTTGGCTCAATGAGGGGGAATCCCTGGTCATGTGGAGCCCTGGAAATATACAGAGGAGGTACAATGAATTCTTAGGGTGTTGGGAATGAGACAGGCCACCTACATCCCTGTCTTTGAAGGCCTTGATAAGGCCACATTCACTGCAGAAATGAAAGCCAAGCTACTCCAGTCCACCCGCAGTACGCTGATGTATACTGATGCTGTATGGGACTCTGATATCCACACTGAGTTCAGGTGTGGGACAAGACATTTATGATGTTGGGAAGACAAGGTGGGAGAGCAGGATAAGAAGTTGGAAACCTTAGTGTGTGTTTTGCAAAGATAGGAGGGTGCAAACTGCCACGGATTAAGGTCCCAGCGCTTGTGACAAGGCCTGATTAGGACCCTAAGGAGTGGAATCTGGGGAAATACAAATTCCAAGAATGGGTACGGGCTAGGGGAAAGACCAGAGACAGAGGGAGCTCGGAAAGCCAAAAGGCTATCCTAATCGGCTGTAAAGGGTCTGGTAAAAGTGACCCAGAAGCAAATGTGGTTTGACTTCATTGCTGTCAGGACCACAGCTAAACAGATAGATTGGTAACCCAACACTTTGCTGGTCAGCTTGTGGAAAGTTCAGACCTTCCCCACCTGCCTCTACCATCCCTGATGCTCTGCTTGCTCCAGCCTCAGGGATACAGTCCTATTAGAGGTGGGTGCCTCCCATAGCTTGAGTATAGTATGCAGGCCAGCACTGCCTCCAGGTGAGGGCCACTGAAGCTGAATGTACTCTAATACACAGTCTCCCTCAGAAGTTTTCTAGGCCTTCCTGTGCCATTGATGGTTACCAAGGGCAAAGGGTTAGTCAGGAAGATCCCTTTACTAATGAAAATTGGGCATTCTCCCCCATGAGAATGCCCCAAACCAGAGAAAGTATTGGACATTGGTATCCTACAAGATCTAACCCTGCAAACCTCTATTGGTGGGTTAGAGCAATCAAACCAGTGCTGAAGGAAAATGCCAACTGGGAACATAAGGAATAGAAGAAACTATCCAGGAACTGCACCGAGTGGGTATTGTACACCCTGCCCCTAGTGCTTTCAGCAGCCCGGTGTGGATGGTAAAAAGCCAGATGGC
Source organism: Stenella coeruleoalba (assembly GCF_951394435.1). Classification (NCBI taxonomy): domain Eukaryota; kingdom Metazoa; phylum Chordata; class Mammalia; order Artiodactyla; family Delphinidae; genus Stenella; species Stenella coeruleoalba. The sequence continues at coordinate 102,235,775 of NC_137150.1, forward strand.
AGTGTTGGCAAGGTTTGGTTCCTGCTAAGGGCTATGAGGAGAGAATCTGTTCTAGGCTTCTCTCCCTGGCTTGTAGATGACCATCTCCTCCCTGTATCTTCACATCTTCTCCCTTCTTACATGTCTGTCTCCAAATTTCCCCTCCTTCCAAGGACAACAGTCACATTGGATTAAGCCCCACTCTAACAACCCCATTTAACTTGATTACTTCTGTAAAGATCCTGTCTCCAAATAAGGACATATTATGAGATAATATGGGTTAGGACTTCAACATATGAATTTTGGGAGAGTACAGTGCAATTCATAACAGAAGGTTTTCTGTAGCCGGGCATTAGGTAAAAGTTTTGATTTAGAAAGAAAAGGCATAGGGTAAATCAACAGCCATTCAGGCAGTAGAGTCATGTTTTTAGGTTTTAGGCAGTCACCATACCCCCAAGTTTTTAGTTAAAATGTCTTTTGGCTTGAGAATATCTGATCTCAGTAATTATTCTATAAAAATATAAAATTAATGTTAGAGTAGAAGTATGTGTATGAGATGGGTAGAGAGAAATGATGGTGGTGGGGTGTTGAATATGCCCTGCTTAACTTTTTAAAGTTTTTGGCTGCGTTGGGTCTTTGTTGCTGCGCACAGGCTTCCCTAGTTGCAGTGAGTGGGGGCTATTCTTCATTGCGGTGCGTGGGCTTCTCATTGCAGTGGCTTCTCTTGTTTGGAGCACGGGCTCTAGGAGCGCGGGCTTCAGTAGTTGTGGCTTGCAGGCTCTAGAGTGCAGGCTCAGTAGTTGCGGCGCACGGGCTTAGTTGCTCTGCGGCATGTGGGATCTTCCCGGACCAGGGCTCGAACCGGTGTCCCCTGCATTGGCAGGCAGATTCTTAACCACTGCGCCACCAGGGAAGTCCCTTAACTAGCTTTTATAATAAATCTATTATAATAAAAATCCTCATGTTTAGCAGCTCTTCATACTCCTGTCTTGCTTTATCCACACCTCTTCCTATCCCTATACTACCAATAATAATTAAAACTAGCTATAGGACATAAGATGCCTTTCCTAATGAAAGGAAGACATTTCCTATTGTTAGAGTCTAGAGGCTACTAGCTGCAGTGAGTGAGAACTGAAGAGACTGGAGACCTAGGCTAAGAGTGAACCACCTTAGCTCCCAAGAGTCCTTAAAGTAGAGGTAGTGGTGAAATGGGAAAGCGACTTTGGGGGGTGAGGGGACCCCTGATTGGCAGCAGTTTAACAACCAGTTGGCAATATTCTTCAATACTCAAAAATCGACTCTTGCCAGCCTGTCCGAGCTGGCTCCAGAACATCACCCTCAACAATTTCTCAAAATGTGTTTCCAGTGTAGTCATCCAAAGCCAACTCATTATTTATTGTATTCATTTCTGGAGGCTGCTGTAACCAATTACCACAAAGTTGGTGGCCTGAAACAGCAGAAATTTATTCTCTCAGTTGTAGAGGCCAGAAGTACGAAATCTGGCAGAGCTGTGCTTTCTCTGGGGGCTCTAGAAGAGAATCCACTCCTTACCTCTTCCAACTTCTGGTGGCTGTCAGCATTCCTTGGCTTTCTTGACTTGTGACCATATCACTCCAATCTGTCTCCATCTTTACACTGCTTTCTCCTCTGTGTATATCTTTTCCTCTGTGCATCTGTCTCTTTCAAGGATGGATTTAGGGCCCATCAGGGTAAGTCAGGGTAATCTCATCTCAATATCTTTAATTTAATTACATCTGCAAAGACCTTTTTTCCAAGTAAAGTAACCATTCATAGGTTTGGGGGATTAAGACATGGCCGTACCTTTTTCTTGGGGGTGGGGTGGGTGGAGCACCATTCATCCCATTGCATTTATTATATTTCTAAAATCCGTATTAAATTGGTGTTAAAATTTGAAAGAATGGAGAGACTGAGAGGAATATCATGTTAGTATTATGAGCATGAATTCTGGAGTCATACTATTTGGTTTAAATGCCAGTTCCATCACTAACTAGCTGTGTGAACTTGGGTAAGTTACTTATTGTCTCTGTGTCTGTTTCCTCATCTGTACAATGTGATAATAATTGTGTCTAGCTTATTGGGTTGATGTGAAGATTAAATTGCCCATAATAAGTGATATACAAGCATTTGTTATTGTTATTTTTATTATTATTAGAGGAAGTTTGGCTGAATTCATGGAATTTATTAAAATTGTGGCATCGCAATGGTTGAATCTTACAGGACCAGAAACTTGCCATGTGAAAGTCCACAAATAGGTTTGAAAGGAGTGATTTCTACAGATCCAACTTTATTCACTGATACATTCCAATTTTGTCTCAGGCCTTTCTTGAAAATGGTAACAGGCTGTTTTGTTTTACCTGGTTCCATTTTTGTGCTGAAGAAGAGACTGTACCTTCCACTTGATCGAAATCTGTCCCTTTGTTTGACAGTGCCAGATTTAGAAAAAGGGTAAAATTTGAAAAGCTTGAAAGATGTATTTAATGCTATGTGTCTACACCATCACAATTTTCACCAATACCATTAGAACATACATTCAGATTCATTATGGTGCAAGAATAGAAATGCTAATCTACTAAGCACTCATGTTAATGTTCATTTAATAAAAGAAATAGATTCTGACTCTCTTGTAAATTATATGAGGGGGAAGGTAAGGAACCTAGGAAATAATTAACTAGCATAATTCAATTAGATGCAGTTCCTCTAATATTGCTTCCTGCAGGAATTACTTTAGAACATTGATATATTGTGGTTCTTCTATATAATTTTCAGATAGCTGATTGTGTGGTTTAGAAAGTAGAAAGAAGACTCTAGAATTTCATATTCAAGCTAGCCCTCACTTGTAGACCATAGATTTATTCAAATAAAAATTATTTTCCATGACCTAGTCCATTATATAGGCAGTTATTATTCAATGCTTTGTTCTTCCGCTTTTTAATTTTTAAAATCACTTTTATTAAAAACAAATATAAGGCCTCTTCGGGTGGGTAGAATGGGAGATGCTAAATAACTCAAATAAGGAAAAAAATCAGTTTAATTAATAAAACTGTGTTTTTGATAGTAGTTTTTAAATCTGCTTTATTATTACCTACATGTTTGACTGGAAACTGGAAAACATCAGGCTATTAGATTTAGAAAAGTGGTCTCTTGGCCATGTTGAGGTTAAGTCAGGAAAAGAATGTGTATTTCAAAATTATTCTGGTGACTTTCTATTACTCTGCATTCATGAGACTACTCAGTAATACTTCAAATTTAAGAAATATTTAACTCTACTAATTTCATGATAAAATGTACCACATATAAAGTGTATCTTAGGGCTGAGAAAAGAAGCACAGAATACTTATTATGAGTTGGCCAAATTTAATAATATGATTAAATGCTTTCCTTTTTTGTTCTTAACAACCTGGATTTTAAAGTAGCACTTTGCATCCACTTTCTCTCCACTCATGCTTTCAGTTTAGTGCATAAATAAAACCCATGGTAATGAGGGACAGATGTGACAAATTGCTACACGTCCTCAGTTCCTTTTCCTGACTTCTACCTTCTTCCTTACCTGCAAAATTCTCCTGTCAGAGGACAAAGAGTAAATCCTTATTATAGACAAAAAGGGCTAGTCCTATTGTTAATCTCATTTTGAAACAGACTACTTCCCTGGCCAGTCATTGCTTTATGTTTAAGTTCTCTGGAGGGTTCCCATGATCCTTCATAACCTTTTCCCCTCCTACTGTCCCCAGCCATCATCTCTACCTCATCAGGTCATTTATTTTGTGGTCCTTCACAGGTACCATTTAATCATTTGTCTTTCTTTTGCTTTTGCTTATTATGTTTTTCATTCCGCTATGAGAGTCCTCCCCATCTTTATTCAGACTTTCCCAAATCAATCCATCCATTCTCCCTTGTAGCACTTAACCACATTTGTATATACTTCCGTGTATACTATTTATTTACAATGTCCTCCCATAGAGTATAATTTTTATGAAAGGAGGGATATTACCTGTACCCTAGTACCCGGCATTTGGTAAGAAAAACATTTTTTTTTTTTTTTTTGCGGGACGCGGGTCTCTCACGGTTGTGGCCTCTCCAGTCGCGGAGCACAGGCTCCGGACGCGCAGGCTCAGCGGCCATGGCTCACGGGCCCAGCCGCTCCGCGGCATGTGGGATCTTCCCGGACTGGGGCACGAACCCGTGTCCCCTGCATCGGCAGGCGGACTCTCAACCACTGCACCACCAGGGAAGCCCCAAAACATTTTTTTGAATAAATAAATTCTATTGTTTATATGCACTTGCTTTACTTTCTTTCCAACTAGGCTGCAAACATTTATGTAAAGGGAAAACACTAATCTTTTTGAATCCACAGCTGCTTCTAGACAACCTCCCTACCTCCTAAAATTCCAATGACTTCATGGATACTTGAAAAAGCTAGGCTCAATAAAATCATTGCATCAATGAAGGTTAAAGGGAGAACAAGGAATAAGGTAAAAAGAATGAGGTGTGTGAGCTTTAGTAAGTACTTTTGTAGCATGCTGAGATTAGCTATATCATGCTTCACCATCATCTTGTCTAGAAGAGAGAATATCTTGACAAAGAAGTTTTTTGGAGCTGAGTGTTTATAGCAGAACAGTTGCAGGAGATGGAGGGAAACATTGAAGACTTCTGTTTTTGTGTTCTGTCCCTAAAGAAGCAAGAATGAGCCATCCTTACTCAAATGCAAACAAAATGATTTAGGGTAAAAGGCATTGCACTCTAAAGAGATATTACCAATTTACGGAAGATATTGACATGCAAAGATGCACCCTATTTTCCTCCTCATTCTTGGAATTTCATGTCCCAGGCAAAACACATGACTCATATTACAGTTGAACAGCCCACATCCACAAATCTTGCCAGAACTGTCTCAGAGGAAATCCTCAACTTTTATATCAACCTGCACATGTCATTATTTTTCAAATACTTTTACAAAAGGAGTGTTTCATCATTACTTTGACATCCTTGGGAATAATTCAAATGAATTCTACTCAGTCACACACACACACACACACACACACACACACACACACACACAACCCTCTAATTATTTACATTTAACAGACTTGTTTTTTCCCCTCCTGACTTAAATGCCCAATATCCAACTACATTTTTTCCTTTTGTATATTTTCTATTTTTGCCTATGATACTGCTTTTTCTCTCTTTCTACCTTTGAAGATAAACTCATATTTCAGTCAATTTTTTGTCAAGTCAGTAAAGTCAAAACAGAGCTGTAACACATTTAGCAGAACACCTCATGTTCTTTGAGCATCCTACTTCTCTTCTTACTGTCTCATATAACCTTGACTCCCTGCTTTTCAGACTTTCACCGTTGCTCACTACTTTTTTTTTAATTGAAGTAAAATTCACATAACATACAATTAGCTACTTTACAGTCATTCAGTGCCAGTTAGTGCCTTCACAACGTACTCACTAATTCTTTCACTTCTCTCCAGTTTACCCCCTTTGCCACAAATTTAACAGCCTTTTATTATCTCTTCATGCCTGAGCTCAACACTGCACCTTCAGCCCTCACCTAATGTCTAAATTCCCTGAGAGGACAGAGACCCCACAGTCTTCTCAGCCTACCTAGCTTTTCACTCTCTCTCATCCCTTTCTTCCCAATGCAGAGGGAAAGCAGCGTTTCTCCTGCCCAGGCTTCATCCTGTCCAATGTGCTCCTTTCCTATTTCCTCCACTTTGTGGGTACGCTATGCCACCAAAAACTGAATTCCTGGCATTCTTAATCAGTAATTTTCTTCTGCCTATTTTCCCTAGTCTACAAGCTTATTCATGATTTCTCCATTCTGAAAAAGACCTTTAATCAAGTCTTATCTCTTGGCTGTTACCTGTTTTTCTCCTTCCCTTCATCACTGCTAAACTTCTCAAGAGAGTAATCCAGATTCTCCTGCTCATTTAAAAAAAAAATCTTATGTTTACAAGATAACCCACCACCCAACTCAGCTATTCCACTAAAACTGCTCTTGTGCAAACCACCATTGATCTCCCATTTGCCGAACTGAAGGTCTTAATTATAATTCTCAAAGATTTTTTAACCAAATTTGACCCTGTTGACCAGGGCCTCCTATCAGATCTGAAGCACTCTTAGGTTTTGGATTTTGTGTCATTTCTCTCTCAGGATTCTTTTCCAGCTTCTCTGAAAAAAAAAATTTTTTTTTTTTTTTTTTTTGGCAATTCTGGTAAAGTCATCCTTTCAATGTGAATTTTTCCAGATCTCGTCTTCCGTGGTTGATGTCATAACTTCTCATGGCATCTCCTGTCTTCTCTTTTAGTTGATTTGCAAACTAGAAAATCAGCTCTGACAGCATAGGAGAGTGAACTTGTGTCTTTGTGGGGTTTTGGAAGCATAACCTGAAGTTTTTCACCCTAAGCAGAGAACCACTTTGAAGTTCTGAGTTTTATCTTAATTCAGGTAGATTTTATATTCTAGTCAATATTATATCCACCATCTTTTAATTAATAAAAGTTATAACTAAGATGTCAAATGAGGTAGTCTGTCTTTGGGAATTATTAGTATTATATTATTTTGCTTGAACCTCATCCCATGTCCTATGAGTCCCTCTCCATCTCTCTGGGACCTGGGGGTGTGGTATGTGTGGGTCTTAGGGAGGGTGTTCAAACTTTCCTTAGTCACCTCTGACTTTGAGTTCCTGCTGCTTCTGGTGTAGTTCATTTTATATACTATTACATTATCCTTCTAGGACCATCTGTATCTGTGAGGACAGTATCAACCAGATGATATAGAAGAGGAACTCTTTTTTCCAAATTTTCCTGAACATGGCTGGTACAATGAATTTGAAAGTGTCGCAGAGTTACTAAAGGTTTGGTGCTACAGGGGAGGAAAATAAAACCCTTTCCTCTATGCTTCTAAGTTTTTCTGGCTGGTCTAAGAATTAAATTGACATAAGAAATGATAGCAGGAAAAATCAAATTTAATTTTATATGTACAGGAGTGTCACATCCATGGGAGGGTTAGAGACCCCACATATATGAGGGGTTCAAAGACAGAAAGGTAAAGTGAATTATATATGCCACCCTGAGATAAGAAATAGGATAGGGGTCTGGGGCTTTCAAGAACAACTGGGTCATTCATAGGGTGATAAGTAGAAGAGCAGATGTTGGATAATTAGATGTTTGCCCTGCCATATATATGGGCCACTTGGATAAAATTTATATCTGATCATAACTCTTAATCTGGGAAAGAGCAATTTAAATTCTCCTACTTAATTAAAGAAGGGGCAGAAGTTTCTCTTGAACCTGCAGGGTCTCAATGCCTTTAGCTTGAAATAATCCTCATGCAAAAGTTTTGGGGCACATTTGGGGGAGGCTTGTTTTGAACCCCTTCAATGCACCAGATGTCAGTTAAGTGTATCATTAAAAAAATAACTACAAATTGATACTAGCCATTCCTATTCATAAAATTTCTCAGTTAACTCAACATATGATACTTTTTCATTTGCCTCAGATTCTTCTCTCCCTAATGTTTTTTTTCTTCTTCTAGATGTTTCAGGAATCATTTCCACAACCTCTTCTTGAAAACTAAATTCTTTCAGCAAGAAGTATCTACCGTGAGATTTTTAATTATTTTTTTTCATGGCAAATGCTTGAAATTCTTTACCATAGAGTAAAATGGATGCTCCAAGAGAAAACCCCTTTTATCTCCTGTGACTTTAGTGTAAATTGCTGCACTGCTGAGTTTACTCATTTTGTGCTTATTCCATTTGGAGAGTTCAAACTCTTTAAAGATGGCTTCCAAAGATTTATCTCTGGCCCCAACTTATGGTGAGCTTTTATTCTGTATCTTTAGCATATCCCCAACACATATCTGGCATTGCAAAATTAAATAGAGCCCGAAATTGCACTTTTATTAATTCCTGCAAGTCTTTTTTTCCTGTTGTGTTCTTATATCTTAAATAAAACGATCATCATTTACTTAGGCACTTTCTCTAAAATCCTCATTCATCTGTGACCTCATACTTCTTTCTCCCGTGCTCCCCTCATAGTTTATTCATTTAGTTACCAAGTCTTATCAATTCTACCACTAAAATATTTGGGGGATTTTTTACCTCTTCTCAATTACCACTGTAGTTCTCCTGCCCTAGGCTCACATTGGTTATATATTTGGGTTATGCATTCACCTCTTAGGTTTCTTTTTGCCTCAACTTTCTAATCTCCTTGTATTCGATTCACTGTTTTTTTCTTATTGTTTATATTTTGAAAATGAAGGTCCATCAAGTTATTTTTGTGCCTTAATACTGTCTTTGACTACTACTTAGAGGAAGAAATTCAAACTCATCTTCTTACCTGTGTTTCCACTGTCATTCTCTATCTTGAATTTCTTCTACGCAGTGCACAGTTCAGCTACTCTGGATGTGTTTATTTTCTGAACACATTCATTGATTGAACAACTTGTGTATGACAAGCATTATGATAACTGTTGAGGACCAAAGGGGGAAAAAAGCACCAAAAAAAGTTTCTACTCTCAAGAAGCTTCATTTTAAGCTTCCGCTGATTTGATCATGCTGTTTTCTCTGCATAAAATATCATTCCCTCACTCACCCCTGCCAAACTTCTATTCACTGTTCAAGTCCACACTTAATGCTATTTCTGTGAAGACTTTCTGTTTTACTCTAGAAAGGATGAATCATTCTGTCTGTATTCTGACCAAACATTTGTATGCTTTTGTATATTTTTGTTGATATGAGCTCCTTGCTCTTGTATTGCTGTAATCATTTGCTCTCTGGTTGTTCATTATCCACATGCTTGCTCTTTTTATTTGTTCTACTCAGTGATCTAGTCTCCACTCTCTGACTGAAATCTCTTCAGTGGCTTCCATGGCTCCTAGATGAAGATCAACATTTTCATGTTAGGATTCTACTTTCTGCACAGTCCGGCCTACATTACCAGACTAGTCTCATACTTGCTATTCCCCCATTCTTTGCTCTCAAGTCACTCACTCAAATGCCTTCTCAAATGATTACTCACAGGACTTTAGCACATGTTATTCCTTTACTCTAAAAATCCACCAGAATCCTCCTTTCACTTTATTTAGCTTGCCCTGACTCTGTCATCAAATCTCAGCTTAATCATCATAGATCAGTTTCTCCTATTATATACTTCATAGCCTTACCTATTTGTAATGATTATTTATTAATATCCATCTACCTTACTAGTGTACAATGTTAAAGCAGAAACAGTATCTTTTTTCCCCTCACCTTTGATCCCCAGTTCCTAAGAGAATGTTTCTCTCCTTCCATCTCTCTCCCATTCAATATGTACATTGAATGAACAAGAACTTATTTATTTTGTAGCAAGATTGTAAGCTCCCTCCTTGAGAACAAGACCCATGGATTCCTCACATGGGTATCCTCAGAATCAAACTCAGTGCCTGAGTCAGAGTCAAACATTTATTTCGGGCATACTGTACTGAATTAGGCTTTAATTATTTAACACAATCATGAATGTGTAGTCAATGACAGATGCATGGTGTTTAGGGATCTGTAAATGTGGTTCAAATTAACCCACTGAAGTACAAATAATAAAATAACTATGATGCAGATTATAATGCAGTTTTATATGTTTTCATTAATTTCTATATCTTAGTTAATCTTAATAGTTTAAAGTGTATATTGTTATTTTTCTGGCTTTCCATAAGGTGGTAGTTTTCCACTGTACTGTCTTTTCTTAAGCATTAATCTCTGATATAAAGCTTCAGTGGGACAAAGCCATATTTAATTTCCCATTTTCACCAAAGACAATCAAGACCTATTTCCCTTCTTTAACATTATTCAGTGGCTTCAGTTATAACCAGTCAATTTTTAAAAATTAAATAATCACAAATGAGGGATCATTTTGTGTATTCTTCTGCATTGTCTAATTACATTAAATTCATTCTGGAGTTAGGAACACTTAAGCTTGTTTGAAAGTTCTCCCATGGAACCAGGTGAGGGTTTGCTCCCCACCAATGCAGAGGACATGTGTGCACGTTCTGAGAAACTGGATAGGGCATGCAATAGAACCTGTGCGTATGTGGTATACCTTACAGTCTTCATGTATCCCTTCCATTAACACCATAACACTTGAAGGGTGGAAATGACTTGGACTTTGGTAACAAAGGTCTAGGTTCGCCTTCCATGTTACTAGCTATATGACTGTGAGTGAGTTACTACCTTTTGAGCTTCAGTTTTGAAATCTTTGAAAAGGGGATAATATACATATCAAAATATCATCGTGACAAGTAAATGAGCTTTTACACGTAGAGATTTAAATACAATGCTTGGTATATAACAGGAATTGAGTAAATGTTAGCTATCTTTTTAAAATAATAACAGTAATATTGTTTTTAATCATAATTAGTTAAAAAAGTTATCTTAAACTATTCTAACCAATAAAACTACCAATGGCCAAATCAAGGTTTTATTCTTCAGTAAATAGTTTAATTGTTAATAACTTTTTCTATGTCACATTTAAGTCTTTTCTGTATTCAAAGACAAGTACATTGTTGGTTCAGGATATGTCTCCCTCTCAAGGTTTCTCTCAGTTTCTTCTTCAAGACCCAAGAATGAGGCTCATCATGTTTTCCTCCAGATAACTGCTGTAGCCTGAGCTTTGGTGGGTTTTGTCCGTACCATGCATCTCTTCTCTTAAAAGAGGAATCTTCTAACAGTGGTGAATCATCTTCAGAGTTTTGTAATCTTTAGAGCTGTGGAGTGATACTTCTTTTCTATTAAAATTCATTGAAATAAACTTCTATATAAAATATTGGAAAATTTATGAATAAATTGTGGAAAGTTACTTTATTAAGTGAAAAGAAATTACAAATCGAGACCCAAAAGTTAGATGGAAAGTTATGGTCAGATACAGTAAAGCAGAGATGGATGTGTGCAGAAACAAAAATGAAATAGACATGCAGCAAGAAGCAGAGGGAATAGTTCACAAGACTTCGGAGGCCCAGAGAGAGAGAGCTGGATGATCTGATTCTGGTTCTTCAGTCCTCGTTAAAGATGCTTGTCTTGCTCTATGTATAAGATAGCTTTTGTCTTAGTTTGGGTTCTCCAATCTAAGGGGACATTAAATAAGTTGTGAAATACACTTTGTGATAGGTCAGTTTCTTCAGTATAAGGAGACCTTAAACAAGGAATTCATATGCAAGTAATTTATTAAGGAAGTGCTCCCAGATAAACTGGTAAGGGAGTGAGGGAAGGTAAGCAGCAAAGGTGCTATTTCAAGCAAGGGTGGTGACAGCTTGATCCAGCAGGGGATTTTAGAATGTAAGTTACAATGCACTGTTTGTCCTGACTCAAGGCAAAGTTGCTGGGCTTTCATATTCCCTTACCAATCATTCGTTGGCTTGCAGCCACCTTGGGAGGCAGTGGTGGTTGTAAACTCTCAAGCACTTCCTGCTCTCTGCTTATGCTGGCAAAGATGCTTCACTAGCTCAAGGCCCTCCTTTTAAAGAGGATGGCTGGAGTAGTCTCCAGAACCATAAGAGAATAAATCTCTGTTGTTTTAAGCCACCAAGTTTATGGTAATTTGTCACTGTGGCCACAAAAAACTAATACAGATTTTATTACAGAATCAGTAGACAAAAAAATTACTCTATCAAATGTTACATAGCTTTCTAAGTGCTTAATCTCATATTCTATAACTAATCCCATCGTGTTCTTTGGATCACTCTTTGACTAGCACTGTACACTTATATCCATACAACAGATGCCCTTCTTTGCTTCAGCCATCTCAAATGAGTTTCAGTTACTTGTAGTCAAAAGAATGTTGACTAAAGATTGCCTCCATTCTTCCTTGTCCTTAAGACAACAGACATTTATCTATAAAGCTGACCGATACTCCTTCCTTGATATTACACCATAGCCAAATCTACTGGAAACAATTCATCCCTTTCACGAAGGTTGAAGATGCAGGAGACTTTCCATTTGTAGCCCTACCATTGGCAGCTGCCCGTGATACATCTATTGTATCAAAACACATCGTGGCTGAATTAAATTTTTTTGTCAAGCAGTTAAGAAATGTGTGGACTGGTCCTAATGTGGTTCCACATTCCTTAATTATTAAGTCCTTTAAGAGTGTTCAGTATTTCTCTAGGCAATCTATTTGTTTTATCATGTCTATTTATTGGGTTTGTTTTGTTTTCCATAATAGACACTCATAACCAAAATAATAGTGCTGATCTTATCTTTGGGTTAGATAATTTCTATCTCTACTCAACACATTTTATTTTTTTCTCTTTCTTCATTAGGATATTTACTTACTAGGTCATTTTTTTCTTTTCTCTCATATACAGATATCCTTTTTTTTTTCTACTAAATTTCACCAGAACAAACTTATTTTTTTTTTTTTTTTTTTTTTTTTTTGCGGCACTTGGGCCTCTCACCGTTGTGGCCTCTCCCGCTGCGGAGCACAGGCTCCGGACGCGCAGGCTCAGCGGCCATGGCTCACGGGCCCAGCCGCTCCGCGGCATGTGGGATCTTCCCAGACCGGGGCACGAACCCGTGTCCCCTGCATCGGCAGGCGGACTCTCAACCACTGAGCCACCAGGGAAGCCCCACAAACTTATTTGATATGAACTATTATAAACTTATTAATGTGTTGTAGAATGACACTATGTTAAATGGAAGGAAATTATAGAATTAGTGACAGCTTAAGACCAAAAATTTCAATTCATAGCTATGCTCTTTCTGATTTTATATCTGTTGATAATTTTATGTTTTCAATCTAATAAGAAACTTGTGATAGGTGCTTTTTAAAAATATGTCACCACACAGATATTACATAGTTATTGATCATATTCCCCACACTGTACATTTCATACCCATGACATTTATTTTGCACCTGGAAGTTTGTATCTCTTAATCTACCTCACCTCTTCTGGTTGGTGTTTTACAGAGAAGGGAAAAGAAGAAAGTAAACTAGGATTTTGTCTTACGAAACTGATTGGCATATTTAAATTTTATAATCTGAAATAATATGTTTGATAGTACTTGGCGTTTCTTAAAACAATATATAAAGACAACAGAGTTTAAATGAAATGACCTCATTTCTCTCTCTTTATGCAATCAATTAAAGGCAAAAATTTCACCAGCTCATTTAATACTTTCTAAAGTGAAAGAGTCATTAACAGAATTGCATTTCTCTGTGGTCTTTGCTATATTTAAATTTTTGTAATGTGTTTTTTCTGAAAAAGAATTTTAAAGGCTTTAAAAGAACTTTTGTATTTCAATCTAGAATCAGTCCCTTACCAACTTGTGTTTTTGATTTCCATGTTCTGACCTTGGAAGAAAAATTTTAACTTGTAAAATATAAATTTGTTAAAATAATCTCATTGTGATCATGATTTGAATGATTATACCCATCCCTCAGTATTAGAGATGATATTGAAAATTAACTAGAAGAGAGTTGGAACTAATGTTTGATTTTGTACTTTTGAAAATAAATGCAAATGATGTGAGAAAAGTACAATATCATGCTGTGTGTTTAATATTTCCAATTTAAATTGCTCTGATTTGCCCCATATGTGCAAATAATATGGGGCAAACTGGTCTATTCCTGTTCCCAGATTTTTTTTTAGTGAGATAAAAAAGGAACTATGGTTATAAATTACCATTTTAACTGTAACTTGTGATTTTGGAAATAATTACATAAAGAACACAATTTTGAACAGTTGATAGGTGTTTTAGAAGAAGATCTGGCTATGGGGTAACATTAAAGAAGGCGCTTTGGTCAGCTTCACGTCTGTTGTCTTAACATATGATACCCAGAATATTGAACAGTTCTGAAATGGGAAATATTATTAGTTCCCTGTGGTCTTCTCAGCTAATGTCAATTTCATTCTGAATTCAAGCACACACTAACAAAGCCCGCTGGTAAATAAGTTCTTGGGCTTAGATTTATGGTATGAATTTATTACAGTTTACTCTTTCTAGGCTCTTTTTGGGAAGATGAAGTTTATCAGCATGGACCCAAACAAATAGCACATTCTTTCTCTTTTGGGACTTTCACACTACTTTAAATAAACTGGTATGTGCTTGGTTTACCACACGATGGCGCTAAACGAATGCCTTACAATGAAAGCAAGTTTTTTTAAAAAAAAGGTTGTTTTCAAACTGTATAACCTGACAACTCAAATTTTCCATTAAAACATGAACGTGACCTAACTCGGTTTTCCTATTTCACAGAACATTTTTAATATTAAAAATATTATCAGTATATGCTCTTTATATTGAGAATTCCCCCTCTCCCACCGTAGACTGATAGAATTATTAGTAATCAGTGAAAGCAGGTAGATGTTAACGGCATTGTTGTTTTGGTTCTATTTTTAGTAAAAAGAATGATCATCCATTTATATTGAGTAGTAAAATAGTAGTGTTAACTTTTTGTCAATCTATAACTCTTCCAAACCTCATTTATTTCATTATTTCATTACTGTAAAGTGTTTTTTTTTTTTTTCTTTTCCTCTTGTATTATTCTCAGGACACCCCTCAGAGGTAAGTAATAAAATAAATAATTATAATTTTAAAGATGGAAAATATATTACCTAGATATTAAAATTTCAAGACAGGTGAGAAACAGTGAGTCTTTTAAAAGGGGACAAGTTTGAGGCCAACATTAGCACACCTATCAACCAAACTGAAATAAAACCAATTGGTAGGAGTACACTTATTTTAAAAAGAAATATGAGACAACAGAAAGCAAGTAAAATGAATGTGATTATTTATATTAGAGTTAAACCTTATATTCTATTTTCTACTCTGATAAAACCTAGGTTTAAAAAAGATAAATTCATTCCTATATTCATACGTTTTCCATGTGACACATTTTTTTCCCTTGCTGTATTTCAAGCACCTTATTAGTTTGAGTTGCTTAAAATGCTTCAGTCAGTTCAGCCTGTGGCAGATAATCTGTTTGTGAGTTCATTCTGTTAGGAAAAAATTCCTGCTAGTCCATTTAGGTTGCCCTTTGATTAACAGAAATTCCAAACTTTTATATAATCTCTGTATACCATCTTGCTCTTTATTTCTACTCATATTATCCCATATCCTGTCTTATTCATTGTTTGACCCCACTTGCCATTATGTTTCCTCAGCCTCCTTGGATAATAGAAGTCAATCATTGATATGAATGCCTCTAATTTTTTCCTAAATCTTCCACAGTGGGAAACTAAGCACAGAACTCCTAGTTGTCTTGTGGTTGCTTCTGAGAATGAACAACTATTGACCCATTTCTCTTTACTGATTTATTTGGAAGTGTAAACTATACTATATGCAAAATCATAGAGGTTGTCTATTAAACGAAAAGGAAAGCTTGTCTATCTGATTTCATCTCTGGATAAGTCCATTCTCTGTTATTTAGCTGGCTGACTTAAATCACTTTTGTGTGCAGAACATCAAAGGTACAGAGAAAGGACTCATGTAACAAATTGCACCTTCCCTCTTACCTCCTTCCCCTCCTCGGTCTTCTCTTTTTCACTCTTCCTTTTGTCTCCCTTTCTCTCTCCTCCTCTCTCCTACCTTACTCTTAAATTTGGAATTCTTAAGTTCTCAAAAGCAGACAAGAAAGACAAGGAATAAGGAGGGGAAACACACAATTGTCAAATTACAACCTCAAGGGACACAGTAATAAACATCGACCTGAAGTTATTTTGGACTTTACTGCATGGTTATTATAGGCACATACAAACCATATGTAAATAAACTTGTGACCCACTTACATATTAATCTTGGAAGTCATAACTAACTTATTAAGGGCTGCTCAGTCTGTCATGAAATTTCTCTGTCCTCAGCATGAAAGATTATCCCTATTAAAAATAACATCAATATTTTCATTTCCATAGCTTTAAATATGGAGCCAAAGTAAGCATTTGTGAACTGCTGCTTCATCCTGTCATCCTCATCTATTTGGCCGTGATAATTACACTGCTATAACCAGCTTGAATTCTCTTTAGTTCTAACTCTAAAATGACCCATGTTACTATGATGAATATGTGTTTTTATGGACCTGGCTTCATTTCCTCATCCTCAGGATCGGGTGATTGTGTTTCCTCTCTGGATGAATTAGAGTAGTATGTTTGAGATTATATTTCATTAGTTTTATTGCTGCTTGTTAAAGTTTTATTATCCTCTCTGTTTTATATTTCAGGCTGGCAACACTTGCCAGCATGCTAAGTGACTTGATATATACGAATCATAACTCTGTGACCTAAGTATATGCTGTCTGCAAATATAATGGTGTCTTAGAAGTGATATTTTATAATGCTGTTAAACATATGCATCCACAGAATAGCTATCCCAAATTAAGGAACTTTATTTCAAATTTTCTTTCATCCCAGTTAAAGTATTCAGCATTTTTCTTAAGTGGTACATAATATACTTTAAATAAGAGTTCATTCATTCTGAATGATTTTCATCCATTTCACATAATTGTTATCTACTATGCAATTATAATTCTATAATGTCTATAAAGCAATCTTGCACTTAGGTAAAATCTGAAACCACTTGGTGCTACTTAGGTTGATGTCTCTTTACTCAGCTGAATAAACAGTTAAGTGGGTATAATGGATAGTTACATATCACATAATTGAATTAGAGCTGGACAGGTTGAATAGGAAGTACATATTCTACCATAGTTACAACCCCTATTCCTTCAAACTCAAATACTGTGATTTCTCATTCTGTAAATGAAGATTAAGAATGTAGCACTCCCTGATACATTTATAGTAATTATTAAAATGTGTGCAATTATCGTAGAGGACATGATTCAAATAAACTACCTGAAATTAGATTCCTTAAGGGAAAATTTGCTTAAAATTTTTTCTATTTTTCAGAAAAAAGAAATTTTTCTTAGTTTTCTGGTAAAGAGACTGTTATCTGCAACCACTGTCAATAACTTAGTCTCTTGAAGGAGAATGATTAGTTTATGAATATTTATTAAGGTCCCATTATGTACCAAAGGATATTTATGTATTTTTATACTTTATGTAATTGAAACTAGTAGTTGATATAAAAAATTTCTACTTAGCTAGATGTTTACCACCAGTAACTTAAAATTCCTTGGACACTTTAGAAAGAAAAGGAGCATATTCTATGTTTTTATAGGTTTTTTCTTTCTTGGTAATACTCTAACACTTAAAAAATTAAATAAAATTTGGTTAGTCATTAACTTCTCCTTACTCATTTTTTTCTTGACGTGGACCATTTTTAAAGTCTTTATTGAATTTGTTACAATATTGCTTCTGTTTTACATTTTGGTTTTTCGGCCGTGAGGCATGTGGGATCTAATTCCCCAACCAGGGATTGAACCCACACCCCCTGCATTGGAAGGTGATGTTGACCACTGGACCACCAGGGAAGTCCCTCTCCTTACTTATTAAATTCAAAATAGGACAAAACACAGTCTGTGAGAAAAGGAAGCAACATGGAAATGTCAACCTACTAGTTCTTGGGGTAGATAGAAATCCCACACTTGCCTCCTGTTGAGTGGCAATGCAGAGCCATAGATCCATCCGTGAGCACCTAGCACTGCACTGTGTCCCAGCATTTCATCTCAGGTGCCAGGGAAGCATTGAGGACAGTTGAGTCTCCAAGGTTAGAGGACTCTTGAGGTCTCTGTCCTGTGACTTAACTATGGAGATTTTTATTGTTTACCACTGTTCCAAAAGCCCAAGGGGTCCTAAAAGAGAATGATCTGCAGACCTCCCGAGAATTCCAGTTGTTTTCTCAAGAGCCTGGAATTTGAGAATACAATAAAACATAATAAGTAAATTATTTGGAAACTAAGTATTCACATGTGATGGGAACAAAAAATGGTAATGTGTGAATGCTTACGCCTCCCTACTTTTGTCCCCTCTTTTCTCTTTGCCTCTGGCCTCCAAGGAAAATTCTTTCAGTTCTTATGTTACTTTGATGCTGCTTTGGGCCATTAAAATAAAACAGAAAAAAAAAAAGCAAAAAATAAAAAAGGGAGGATGGAGTATTTACTTTGGGAAGAGGAAAAAAAGAACAGCGACTGGAGGAGAGTGAGAGAGGAATGAAAGGCACAGGTGCTCGCGGGATGGTGGGGCTGAGTCGGGTGCTCGGTTGGGAGTTGAGAGTATCAGAGAGGAAGATTTTTAGGAGTTGCTCTATCCATGTGGTGGGAATGTTAAGAGTTATAAAAGTTGGGAAAATGGATATTTAAGATGATTTGCAGTTTTTAAAGTCTGTTTCCATCCTGTTGCTATTTTATAAAGGACATCTTTCAATGATTTGAATATCTTTTAATTCCTTCCAGTTACTCAACAGTTGGCCCTCTGTATCCAAGGTTCTGTATCTGAGGATTCAACCATGGAAAACATTCAATAAAAAAAAAAAAAATCCTGAAAGTCCCCAAAAGCAAAACTTGAATTTGCTGTGCACTGACAACTATTTACATAGCATTTACATTGTACTTACAACTATTTACATATTATTTACAGTGTATTGGGTATTAGAAGTAATATAGAGATGATTTAAAGTATATGGGCAGATATGCATATGTTATTTGCAAATACTGCACCATTTTGGTATTGTGGGGGTGGTGTCCAGGAACAAATCCCTGGAAGTTATGGAGGGATGACAGTATTATGTTTCTTTGACTGTAAGTCTGAGCTGAGCCTGAATCACCTGGGCTTGGTTGTTACTTGGGTTACATTATATTTCCAGAAGACATCAGGTTGCCAAATGTAAGAAACTCTGTGGTCATTTTGCTCATCTCCTGGTAGGGAGCTTGCACCCTGCCATCTATCCAGAGAGTGAAAGGATGCAAGGATGATTGGGTCACTTACTTACTCTTTACCATGGTAACCCAGGCCCCTTCACCAGACATACGGTTTTCTAGCATCCTTGGAGTAAAGTTCAAGTTAATGAGTTAGAAGACTCTTGGAAGAGCTAGAAAAACTTTTGTTGAGTGTAGGAAAGTGAGCTTACAAGAAAAGATGTGGAAGCAGGCTTGACTCAATGTCCCTGAGTTGAACTTCACTCCTCAGTCATACTGCAAATTGTGGAGTCTTAGGGATTCCACTGAAACCTTCACTGAGAATATCCATTGCTCTGTGTTTCATATAGAAGGAAGAGAGGCTGTGATAAAAAAGAAAAAATAAATTAGTGATTGTGCTTTTCTCAGTAGCAGAAATGGTAACAGTGATCTTCCCTTGTCACTTCTCATGTTGGTCAAGTGTTAATATCACCCTTCATTTTCTTCTTGCTGTCCCCCCAATGACTGAAAATTCAACATATTCAAACCCAAGCTCAAGCTTTTCTCTTGTGAAATTTCCCCTCAGACTTACCTTGGCATTATTTTCCTGTTTTCTCAGGTTTGGAACTTAGATATCTTTAATTGTCATCTTCACTCTTGTCCAATCTTTCATGGCTGATCATTTCTTTATTTTATTATTTTTTTTATTAGGTACAGTTAAACATATTATTATTTTAAAAAATTTTAAATTTATTTTTGGCTGCATTTGGTGTTCATTGCTGCATGCGGGCTTTCCCTAGTTGTGGTGAGTGGGGGCTACTCTTCATTGCGGTGCGTGGTCTTCTCTTGTTGCAGAGCATGGGCTCTAGGCATGCCTTCAGTAGTTGCAGCACGCGGGCTCAGTAGTTGCGGCACACGGGCCCTAGAATGTGCAGAATTCAGTAGTTGTGGCGTGTGGGCTCACTAGTTCTGGTATGCAGTCTCTAGTGTGTGTGGGCTTCAGTAGTTGTGGTTCATGGGCTTAGTTGCTCCGCAGCACGTGGGATCCTCCCAGACCAGGGATCAAACCCGTGTCCCCTGAACTGGCAGGTGGATTCCTAACCACTGTGCCACCAGGGAAGTCCCCATTTCTTTCTTTATAATGTTTCTCAGATCCTGATTATTGCCAGTGATATGATTTCACTCAGGGTGTTCCTCCAAATGTGGATGTCTGCCCTTTTCTTCTCTATCCAATTCTTTTAAGAGCAAAAGTAAGTCTCGTCTTAGAGCAGTGTCTGCTCCTCCCTTTAATGCTCAGGCCTCTCTCCTTTTCCCATATGTGCTTAGTAATTATTATATTTCTTGTGGGAAATGTTGTGAGGTTTACTAAAATGTATTATTTTCTATACATCTGTCCTATATGCTTATTGAATCCTATATGCTGCAAAAATTACTATGCTTTCTTTCTTTCCTCAATGACTGTGTTTTATCCTTGAGTATCTCTTTAAATGTATATTAAAGTGCTGGGTTCATAATACATTCTCATTACCTGTTGAATTTAAACAAAAAAGCAATAATTTGGTTGTATAATGCAGGGTAAGAGGTGTAGTTGAGCAAGAGGAAGGGACTACAGCCATACGTCTCAAACTTTTTCTCGAAGTCCTCCTTGAAGCTGAGGAGAGTGGTGAGTGTCCCAGGTGGCAGAAATGTAGCCTGAAGCATCTGTATCAAATATGTTTGACATCTCCTGTTTAATCCTACAAATTCTGGGGACGTATCCTTATCTCCATGATATCAGTGTTTGTTTTAATATAAAAACAATGTTTTAAATTATATACTAGTTTAATAATTTCTTTTCTGACTCTGTGCCTCCCAAATCTTCCAACAAAATTGATGATCCAGGAAGATTTGCCTGATTAGTGGCATTTCTCATCCTTTCAAAGATATCTTAGTTTGAGCTGTTAATGAGGCCAGCACTATGCAGGAAATGCATAGCATATCAATGGCTATTAAACAATAGTGGGGAATTATCACTTACAGAGGTTTGTATATATTTTCACTGACTGAAATTGTGACTATAGTAGCAGAGATTTAAAATTGAAAACCTTTGTTTGGCTCATAATAATTCATGTTTTATTTATATACTATGTGCTCAAATATAATTACCATTTCAGTATATATCTTTAAAATATAAGATCTAATTAAAGTATGTTTTCTATAAGAGTTTAGTTTTACTTCTAAAGAGATCTATGTGAATGTAATGATTGAATAAAACATTTCTTAACCATTTAAAAAATAAAACAAAAAACTTGTTTTGCAAGTTTAGGACAGAAGTAGTATTAGAACTGAGTATTGATATCAAAACTGACTTTTACAAATAATATACATATAATATGGTAAAATGCTTCAATTTTATGCATTTAAAATATTTAATATTTGCATTTAATTATGCACAATATCATTAATATTGTAATATAATTATTATTTATAATTATTTTAATAATTGAATTTAAATAATTATAAAATTATACAATTAAATAAATATCACAATCATTAACATTATACAAAATTAATATTATGTTTAAATCTCATTAAACCTTTTTTATTTGCAAATATGATTGCAGTTATTTTAGTTATGGCACAACTACAAATAAAATGAAACATTACTGAAAAATTAAATAAATTAAAATGAATATAACAAAATGCACCATTAAAAATATCACCAGCATTACTCACTTGGGAATTTCATATTAATAAAATGTGTTAATTTAAAATAATTGAAATAATTTAAATGTGATACTCATTTATTGTAGACTAGTTTATTAGACTGGTAAAGTCTTTGAAAATTTTTGTTTCAGTACTAACAAATTACCCCAATGTCTTCCCTCAAATTCCGTTTGAGTATACTCTCCTTGGTAAATATTTTCTATTTTTACATTTAAGGTTATGTGAAAATATATTAGATTTTCAAATTTTTCAGCTATAAAAATTATGTTCAAATACATCAATTGTAAGTGGTTCCAACATTCCATAGCTCTACAGTGTTATTTGCATCTTTTCAGATAGAGAGACTGATGCTGAAAAGGTGTAAATGAGACTCATTATTTCAATTTCTGAAAAGTAGACAAACATGGACTTTGATGCTGTTTGGAAGCCTCTAATCTTGCTCTTCACACCAAGGGCTTTCAGTTAATAGCCTGTTAAAGTTACTTTAATTCACTGGGATTACCAGTTTTCTCAGGAGTATTTACTTGAAGTAATCAGTGCTTAAAGCTATACTTAACAACATTTTCATCTCAGTCATAATTTGGGGGATTTGGGGAGGAAAGTATGGCATTATAGCAGTTACCTTTATAATCTGACCATGAAGATACCTGCCTACTCCACTCACAATTTCACACTTGGATTATTTTATTTATAGAGTGCCTCCTTTGAATAAGGGTTTGTAGTAGCTTAATGTTTTTTCCCCAATACCTAAAATATTCTTAAAACTAAAATCCGAAAATTTTGGAAATAATAGTTTGCAATATTTCTTATTCTTTGTATGCATTAGTTCTTTGATCTTTTCCCAAGTTACCTCTTTGCGATTGACAAAAACTTTTGTAGTATAAAAGTTTTCTGAAGATTTACATTGTTTTTCTAAAATCAAAGTATTTAAATACATATATTAAACAATTTATATTTAAAATACCTTGGAAATTAAACAGGTTAAGGCAATTCATCCTCCACCAGCCAATCAATAACGCTTACTGAGCTTCTGTCTGGTTTAGAACTGTGGTGATTCCTCATTTGATTTAGAACAGGGTCTCTACTTGATCAAATGTTACAAGAACACTTCAGGATGGTTGCAGGGCATTTGTCTTTCAAGACTGTTAAACTAGCAAACAAGAAGCCCACTTAGGGGGAAAAAAACCTCTTTTTTTTTTTTTTTTTTTTGCGGTACGCGGACCTCTCACTGTAGTGGCCTCTCCAGTCGCGGAGCACAGGCTTCGGACGCGCAGGCTCAGCGGCCATGGCTCACGGGCCCAGCCGCTCCGCGGCATGTGGGATCTTCCCGGACCGGGGCACGAACCCGTGTCCCCTGCATCGGCAGGCAGACTCTCAACCACTGCGCCACCAGGGAAGCCCAAACCTCTATTTTTAATCATTATTTTATATGAAAAATTATTGTTATGCCTAAGAATCTGGTGTACTCATAGTGATATTTTTCAATGATAAGCATTTTTCAATGTGTGAAAATTATAAAGCTGAGAGAATGAGAAATTAGAAGGTGCTTAAGATCTCTATTTGTTTTTCCCCCAAACTTCCTCCCATACTAGGCTGTTTCTAACTTCAGTTGACTGTAAATATAAAGTTTGTAACTATACATAGTAAAACTGATACCATAAGGTTTTATATATTTTATGGTAAATAGTGTAGTCAGTTTTCCTTACAAACTCAGTGACTTCATGGTTTACAATTTCTTCTTAATATAAGGCAGTTGTTCTCAACCTTGGCTGCATATTAGAATCACCTGGGGAGCTGTTAAAACATACTGATTCCCTGGCCATCATAGATGTTCTTTCTTAATTGGATTAGGGAGGAGCCCTGGCATCTGTATATAATAAAGCTCACAGGGTGATTTAATACACAGTTAAGATTGAGAACCACTGGTGGGGGAAAGGGGTTTTATTTGAATTATCTGGAACAATCCCATCACTGGTCATAGTACTCTATCCTATGTGCATAGTGACTCAGCATATATTTTGAAAAAGCTCTCCCACTAATTCTAATCTTGCAATAGACCCCAGTGTGAAAAATAAGTTCCTTCATGTGCTTAGTTCTGCTGTGCATTTGCAGGTCTTTGGAAAAATAATTTTGGCAGGAGTTCGGTTTATTAAGCCACATAAAGATCGTCAATGTCAGCAAATCATCTCTGCATTTCATGGCATATTAACACTCTAGTTTGATTTGTTATTACAGTTACAGCTGAGATTAGGAACATTTGGGATCAGACCACAGGACACATATTTTGATGGAGAAAATAGGACAAACTTAGAGGGTTTATAACAGTGCTGGAGCCCTGTCACCAATGTAGACGAGTTGCTTGGAAGAGCCATCATCATAATTGTATCCAGAGTGAATCCTGTGTCTATTTTTCATAAGCATCTCAAAATTTTATTTAGAAAGCTCTTCCTGTTGGGTCACTAAATACTCTGAGACCTTTGTCACTTCTTATGGCCAAACTCAATCACTTCGGATCATTCAACTTTTCTTACTGTTTTTATCACTATCTGATTAATCTGAACTTTTTTCCATGATAACTTGCAATAATAAAAAAATTTGGAGAAGAAAGTTTATTTCTTTTTCATATTGAATTCAACACTTGTGTACAGATGAGAACATGTATGGTTAATTTTGTGTGTCAGCTTGTCTGGGCCGTGGTGTCCAGATATTTAGGCAAACATTATTCTGGGTGCTTCTGTGAAGGTGTTTTGGGGATATTAACATTTGAATTGGTGGACTTTGATCAAACAGATTATCCTCCAAAATGTGGGTGAGTGTCAACCAATCAGTTGAAAGCTTTTTATAGAACAAAGACTGACTTCCACCAAGCAAGAAAGGATTCTGCCAACAGATTGTCTTTGGACTCAAACTGCAATACTTCCCTAGGTCTCCAGCCTGCCAGCCTACCTTACAGATTTTGTACTCACCAAGCCTGCACAATGGTGTGAGCCAATTCCTTAAAATCTCTCTCTCTCTCTCTCTCCCCCACCTCTCTCTCTTCATACATACACGTATATTTTTGATTCTGTTTTTGTGGAGAACCCTGACTAATACAGGCCATACTTAAGTTGTGAATAGCATGGTTCTTACTATATTCTCATATGCCACAACTCCTGATCACTGGACTAGCAACATGAGAATTCCATGGGAACTTGTTAGAAATGCAAACCCTTGGGTCTTAGACCTACTGATTCAGAAACTCTATGGTGTGGCTAGCAATCTTTATTTTAATGAGTCCTCCCAATAATTCTGATGTACACTAAAGATTAAGAACAACCATCGTGGGCCATAGGGAACTTTAGGAATTAGCATTACCTACCTTTAACCTCACTCTGACTCTTTATTTAGAGGTGTCCCATCTAGGTAAGAAGAAGCATAGTGGGAAGCAGCATAGCACAGGGATATCAGCTCGGTGCTTTGTGACCACCTAGAGGGGTGGGATAGGGAGGGTGGGAGGGAGATGCAAGAGGGAGGAGATATGGGGATATATGTATCTGTATAGCTGATTTACTTTGTTATAAAGCAGAAACTAACACACCATTGTGAAGCAATTGTACTCCAATAAAGATGTTAAAAAAAAAGAAGCGTAGATCAGTGGTTCTTAAAGTTGACTGTACTTTAGAATAACCTAGGAAACTTTTGAAAATTCTAATGCCTAGTCTGTAGCCTATACCAGTTATGAGTAGTTCTAAAAATTGCCCAGATGATTCCAATGTGCAGTCAAGTTTAAAAACCAGTGGCATAAATAAAGAAGCTACACTTTCTGCTGGGAACAGAGAACATAGTTATAGTGTCAAAACGTCCTCTGAGTAACTGTAAATTATGAGATATAACAATATAACTAGTATATATTTTTAAGAGTTTTACATACTCATAGTAACTCATTTAATTCTCATAACAACCTTACAATTATCTTCCTTTTACAATTGAGGCACTTGAAATGCAAATAGGTTAAGTAACTTGACCAAAGATACAGAAAGTAGCAGGACAGGAACTTGAACTCAGACACTCTGGCTCCAGAGCTTTTGCTCTTTATTATTACCTTGCAAATATTAGTGAGTGTCATTGAATACATGTTTTTCCAGCAGCTGGCTCACCACTTGAGGAATGCTGGCATTTGCCATCTTTGCTAATTTGCCTCACTGATCTACACAGGCATTAAAAGACATTTCTAACTAAAGGCCAGGATATAAGTCACCACTCCTCAAGCACAGGAACAAAGATAGACTCCTGGAAGATATCTCAAACTGGAAAAAAATCTGAATGACATAAAACGTTTTCTGTATTTAGCCCAGAGGAACAAACTGAGCAGGTTCTGGTGGGTGACAAGGAATTGTCTTCTGATTCATGTTATTAGCCTGGCACTGGCCTAGTCTCTTCATTAATGGAGCAGTGTAATATCATCAGTGATGTATTTGTGTGGAAAAATATACACCCACAGTTCAGAAAGGTTTTAAATCAATTGTTGCATGCTCTCATTCACAACTAGTGTTGTGTGTGATACAAAGAAAAATAATGCATTTGCGTTATATGCCTGTTAAATGTTGGGACTTTCTAAATATAATATCCATTGAATCTATTTAATGTTCACCATGTTAGTTAAGTCTGGAACTTTTTCTGTTTTATCATTTCACACATAATTAAATTTGGGGTCTGGCCATAGCCATTGGTTACAGTATCATTTACAGATGTCTCTATGACAGGTTTTTAATTCAACTTGCCAGTATCAGGGTCTGATTTTTGGGTAGGAAGTAAAAAAAAAAAATCAAAGGAATAGTTGAAGAACAGCTACAGTGACTTCTTTGTGGACTTCAAACATCAATCTGATTGATTTTGTGAGTTAATGCAATCTTTGGGTTACCTGAGAATTTTAATACAGCAGTGATTGTTTGATTACACAATATGGATTTGTCTTAAACGTAATTGCAGGCTATCTGTGTTGCTGGGTGGTAAAAATGTGCTGAGTAATTCCCTTTCTGTGAAAGGAAAACTCACAGTCATGAAGCTTGGTGCATATCTAGTGATTTAGTCGCAAGCTCAGAGAGAATAATGACTCTTTTTCTCAGTTTAGAGATGACACTTGGTTCTTATTAATGTTATGGGTGTAAAACTTACACTTTGCAACATTCTTTAAGCACTTCAGAAGGCTTTGTTATGTTTTGTTCTGTTTTTATTATATTAAAGTTAGAGAGCTTTTGAAGAAATTGATTGGTTTACTTTGAAAATGTATCATTTCTTCAGCGACCATTAAGCAGATGTAGAAATCTATTCTTGGCAATCACATCACAAGAATTTCTATGAAAAAATCTATACTGGAGAAACAACTGGCCTATTTCCTGTTAATTGTAAAATTATTGGTTGCAGAATAAAGACTAGCATCAGTGAGGTGATTTTTTCCTTAATAAAGCTTGAACTTCATCTGCTGTTATTTGCTGACCAGTAAAAATCTTTAAGTTATTGTTTTTGTTGTAAACTCTGTGGAACAGGGCCTTTAATAGTATGAAATATAAAAACAATATAAAAAGTATAAAATTTCACCTCAAATAATAAGAATCCAAGGGGGTACAATATATACAAAGTAAATTCACTTTCACAATTCATTTAACTGCAATTGTTCTGTTAAACCTAACACATTTCCCCTTAAATAGGAATAAATAATACCAGATAAGAGACCACCTACTTATTTTCTATTAGCTGTTACTTAATTTAAAAGTTTATAAAAGGAAAGGATACATATTAATCCATTAATAAAATGATTCTTTTATATTTATGTGTGTGTGTGTGTGTGTGTGTGAGAGAGAGAGAGAGAGAGAGAGAGAGAGAGAGTTTTTAATTATGGTAATTTAACCATGCATATCTTTCCATAAAAAGTTAGGTCATGGTAAAGATAGAACTGTACACACTTACCACTGTGTGGGAATGGACACTGTCTCTCAGACCTTTCTCATTTCTTTGTCTTGATTACTATTTAGCAGAAACTGACACATAAAATGATGCTCCTGCAATGGTAGCCTAAACCTTCTTACCGATTAAGATAGTTATTTAGTTCTTAGGAAAGGAAGATGTATGTGTACCATGAGGAACTGCTCTCATTTTCTAAAGGTTAGCCTAAGAAATTCATTCCCACATCTACATCACTTTTACTTACTCCAAGTCAGGAAAAAGGAAGAGGTCATGGCAGATATAATTAAGTAAAATAATGTATATAAAAGTATACTGTAAACAGCAACACGATTTTAACATTTGAGGTATATTTTAGTCCAACCCACCAAAACTCACCACAAATACCTCTGACAAAGCAAGTAATCCATCTGAAGGGACTAGAATATTAATATAATCTTTCAGCAATGGTTTGAGGCAGTAGACAACTTTGAAAGGAGATGATGAATTTCCTAAAGAAAATCTCAGCAAATATATTATTTATACTGCTTCATCATATTTCTCTCATCTCTTCCTTGTCTTTTTTCCTTATGTATTAGCATTTTTGTACGACATTGTCCAAATTAGTCTTCTGAAAACATCAGCTCCTAAAGATTAATAAATGTTAAAAAAATTCAAATATAGTTTGAATTAAACTGCATTGTCCTTGTAACAGTAGAGTTTTTAGTATTCTAGAACAGACACCTGAGATGCATAAGCTTTAAAAATAAAAGTAAAGGACAAATATTGAGCACAAAGGAGCAGATTAGTGTCCCGGTTAAGAGCCATTATTAAGATCCTCTGTTCAAATCCCAGCTCTTCTACTTACTAATGCGTGACATTTGGCAATTCACTTGTATGTGCCTCAGTTTCTTCCCCTGTAAAATGGGACTAATAATGTACTTACCTCACACAGTGGTTGTGAAGATTAAATAAGCTGCCACGTAAAATGTGCAAGCCTTAGCTCT
The DNA here is from genome assembly GCF_951394435.1 of Stenella coeruleoalba. Lineage (NCBI taxonomy): Eukaryota > Metazoa > Chordata > Mammalia > Artiodactyla > Delphinidae > Stenella > Stenella coeruleoalba. Next base: position 102,264,165 of record NC_137150.1, read on the forward strand.
TTTTAAAGCAAAATTAATTTAAAAATCACTTTAAATTGATGTGTATAAATCTGGGGAAAAAGGTAGAAGGAAGTTATAAGATTTTATGTTGTAGTTGGGGAGAAGGGGGTGCCGGCTTCTTTCTATTAACTATGGAAATCTTCAGGGAGGAAGGAGGAATGCTGGGAAGGTCGATATTGTGGGCTGCTGTGAGTTTACAAGAGAGTAGAAAAGAGAGATAGGCATTGAAAGCTAGAGATAGATCAGTGTGAATTTAAATGACAAAAATGGTGTTAGTTTTAATCAGAAATGTTATGAGAAATCATTTTAAGGGCATGGATTGAGTCATGCTACAAAAAAGAGACAACTATGGCTTTGGTAGTGAGAAGAAGTTTTGTATATAGAATTACAGGGGTAGAGTGTGTGTGTAGAAATAATAGAATTTATAATAGATTATATTACACTCAGAATAATAAAAATAGTAGAATTTATCATGTATATATATGTATGTGGATAGATAGATAGATAGATAGAGGACAGTTATTTATCACACTTTAAGGTTCATTTACTTGGAAGTGACGTTTTTGATAACTCCCGTTTCTTAGACTTCATAGAAGAAAAGACCCAAATGGATTAAGTTTAGGTAGGATGTGACTATAGGGAAACTCCTACTCTGCGTGTGCAGATCAGCCTAGACAAAAGTTTTCATGGCATCTTTCCGTATATTTCTTGTTGGTGGTGGTAAATAAAGTTACCTGAAAACAAGTTATAATACCTAATCAATGTGGCATAATTTGATAAATTATAAAACAAGATCCCTCTAGTTTTACTGGGTAATAAATATACTAATTGAATCATAACTTATTTTGTATCAAATGTCAGTTGATATTAAGCATGGCAAGACCATATAACTGTCAAAATTTAACAAAGTCATAAATTTGAGGCTACTTTTAAAGGCTGATCCATAGATCCAGCTGTATTCCTCGATCTCCATTTTATTGGCATTTTATGGTAGTTTCAGAAGCGTGGAGGCAAGTGTAAGTAAAATATAACTTTTCCATTTTTCTAAGTTGCTTAGGATGAATACATCGGAGAGCCTATTCAAACTGTACACAGAACTTTAATAGGTGGGAAATGAGAGTATCCTTGTTGTAGAGAGACATTAGCACTTGGGGAAGAATTATTTCATAACCATCATCTATATCCAAATAACTGCGTAACATATGGGCAACCACCTCTGTATTGTGTGGGGTGGGGCAGGAAGGAAGTGAACAAAAGGGGAAGATGTGAGCAGTACACACAAGTCCCAGAGAACATCACCTAACAGGATGTAAAAATCCATGTTCTAAGAGAAATGGGGTCAAATTTTACCAGATTTTGACCAGCATAACTATTCAAGGTGAGTCTCGTTCAAGGTATTAGGATGGTTTGCTCATCAGGTGAAGATCAGATTGGCAGCAATCAGAAATCCCAGGCTGGAGTTCTGCCTAAGACTATTCATCTTCCTCTCTCCCTCCCATCCATCTTTGAACTCTGGGAACAAATTCTAGGACCTTGAGATCCAGATGAAACATTGGTAGCACACTGTTGGTAGCGCTGAGAGATAGATGAGATGGCTGCTGTGTGATGGTGGTGAGTAGTAGGGCTCTTACCTTCAAGCAGCGGGCAGGAATTGCATGAGCACAATAGACCATATCCAGATTTTGTTTGCCACCATTGAGCAAACTGATAAATTCCCATTAGGCTTGGCTCACAGTAAATCTTAAACTGATCTGGGTTGAATAGCTCAGGTAAATATTAATCCTGATAGGTGCTGATCAGGAAGAAGAATGTAATATTAGAGGTGATGGGTGTTAAGGTACCTTCTGATATTCAATGGCTCTCTTATCCATGTGAAATGGAAGGGTTAGAATTATAGAAACCAAATTGTGTCCTATTTTCATCCTATTTTTATCTTCTTAGGCAGGGGGAGAGAAAATTCCCAACTGGTTCCTGTATACTTTTTCCTTTTCAGAGGTCAGCATTATTATTCACAAATCAAAATTATTGTCTTTCTACTGATAGACACTAATTTTTTGAGATGCAAAACAATCAGATATGGGAAGTGTAAATTTCATAATGGCTACAAAATAGAGAAATGGCTAAACAATTCAAAATAATCAAGGAAAAACATGTTTTTCTCTTTACTAGTAAGTAAATACAGTTGTATATGTTTCATATACCCTAGTTAAAGATTTCTATTTTATCTCAGTAAATTTATACTTGAAGTTATAAAAATGATCCTGAAAGCCTTTGGTTTCATTTTGGTTCTAAATTTCAGTGTGATTTTTTTTTTTTTGGCCCCTCCCATTGCGGAGCATAGGCTCCGGACGCACAGGCTCAGCGGCCATGGCTCACGGGCGCAGCAGCTCCGCGTCATGTGGGATCTTCCCAGACCGGGGCACGAAGCCGTGTCCCCTGCATCGGCAGGCGGACTCTCAACCACTGCGCCACCAGGGAAGCAATTCAGTGTGTTTTTTAAAGGAATATCTGTCTTCCTCATTAAGTGGTAATGTCATTTCCTCTTTGGACATCTAGCATCCTCCTCTTCATCAATTAGGCGAGGCATCCTCCTTGCCTAATTGATGTCAGCTGAATTTGACCCTTTGCCCCACTCTGTAACAGAGGTTCCGCACTTACTTCATTAAAAGTTCTCATGCCTCAGTTCGAGCATTTTTTGTCTTAAATTTGTAAAGCAATTAGATCATTCTATAGACCTGTCAATACTCTGCTGTTAATGATTTTCCCCTACAGTGAATTCAAGGAGTTTCTGAAGGAATCTTCTTCACTGAGCATTATAGATTTAGATTCCTTAGCCATAGGGTATAAACTGTTCTTTTTAATGTGTAAAGCTTCTTACCCATTGCTTTATGGCCCGTACTTTTTTTTTTAATGGATTCCATTGATCTCTACCATATTTTTAAATTAAAGGTAAATTCTCAAATGATTAACCCTGTGATTTGTCTTAGAAGGGAAAAAAATAGATTCAGTGGTCATATTTTCTCCAATATATTTTTTAGCCTTAGATTAAATCAAGGATGATGTATACAGAAGACCCACGATAGGTAATATGCATGCAAATAAAGACTTTTGGTGTGACTAGCCAGAAGACTAATTCCTTCTTTAAAAAGTTCTATTTAAGGTATCTTAATCTGGGGTACATATTTTACAGGATAATAAAAGTCCAATTCTTTTCTTTTTCTTTTTTTTTTTTTTTTCGGTACGCGGGCCTCTCACTGTTGCGGCCTCTCCCATTGCGGAGCACAGGCTCCGAACGCGCAGGCCCAGCGGCCATGGCTCATAGGCCCAGCCGCTCCGCCGCATGTGGGATCTTCACGGACCGGCACGAACCCGTGTCCCCTGCATCGGCAGGCGGACTCTCAACCACTGCGCCACCAGGGAAGCCCCCAATTATTTTCTAGACAATTTTTATTACTGATTCAAAGAACAGACAAAGGTAGGGCCCTTCCTGCCTAAGCCACCACTACTTCTCTGTCATTTTCTTCTGCTTCTCCTCCCTTCATTCTCTTCGTGCTAGCCATGCTCCTCCTCTCTGTTCTTCCACAAACAGCCAAGCATACTCCTGACTCAGGGACTTGGCACTTGCTGTTCCTTCTCCTTGAAATGCTGCTCCTTCAGATATTGGTAGAGTTAAGTTCTTCTGTGCTTTCAGGTTTTTCATCAAAATTTACCTTTACGGTGAGCCACCCAAGTCAATGTTTAAAAATTCACCCTCCCATCTCCACACTTCATATTTTCTCTTCCTGCTTTATCCCCTTAGCACTGATTACAATCTAGCACGTCACATATCTTATTTTTGTATTTCCTATCTTCCACTCCACAGTTTAAGCCCCATGAGGGCAAGGCATTTTTTTCACTGTCATATCTCAGTGCCTAGCAGAGTTTGGCACATCTAAGTATTCCATACATGTTTATTAATTTAATGATTGAAAGAAAGAATAACTCCACCATGTCTGGTTCTATAACTAAATTTTTCCTTCTTCAAGTGTAATCTGTGATTAATAGAAATCTCTCCTGTGTATAAATACAAATGAAGAATTTTAGAAGTCATAGAATTAGTTTAAAACCACTATGATATTTGAAATCATCGTTGTAAATAAAGGGTGAATGTACTGAAGATGTACACACATTTTGTAAGACTGTTGGATAAGTAAATTATATTTTTTGTCATATGGCTGTCTTTATTTTTATTCCAAAGAGTAAATAAATAAATTAGCAGAAAAAATATTTAGATAGGTGGTATGCAATGACTCCATAGGGAAATGTATTTGATGACTTAAACTATGTTTCAAGCAAATTATAATTGCTGCCCAGGAGAGCAAAGCAAAAACCAAGAAATTGTTTCTGCTTTTATTTGTGGGAATTGTGTGCATGTAATGCACCTGACAAAAAATAATGACAAAGGAGAGGTAGAACTATGCACAGCAAAACATTTATAATTTCACAATTGAGTACAAGTCAAATGAGTCTGCCTAAAATGGAGTAAAGTCATAAAATTTTTCAAAAGCAGTTCCCAGAAAAAAGAAATGAACTAATTTATCTTAAAAGAGCCTGCTCTTTGTGCCTGCACCATGCTTAGGACTTTCCTCACATTAAAATGCTCAGTCCTCCAGCAACAGTGTGAGTGGGTACCATTTTCTCCATTTTGCAGATGAGAAAATGGAATTTCAGAGAGGTTCTGCAGCTTGCCAGTTATGCAGAGCTGCTAAATGGCAGGACAGAGATTCTGCCTTGCATGGTCCTCTTAACTACACAATATAGTGCTGTACATGGAGACCACAACTTGGATGCAAGCCTAACAGCAATTTTTGGCTGTTTAAGCTCAACTCCATGGGGCCAGACATCTTTAGGGTATCCCTTAGGATTAAATTACCCAAGCGATAGCACTAGTGAATATATTTCACAGCGACTTTTTAATATCCATTTTTTCATAACCATCAGAAACAAAAACAAAAAATGCAAAGTAATGTTAAATACAGGGGCCGACTTGAGTTTATATCAGTTCTTTAGTTTAACTTCTGAAGTCCATATTTTGACTAGATTCAATACTTGAAAGGTCAGCCTTACAGAGTCGACATCTGAAAAAGAGAAAGGAAGTCAGGAGAAAAAGAGCTAATTCACCTTGCTGATTCATAGATGGAGAATTCCCTTACCCTGTGGTGATGAGCCTATTTGTCCCCTTGGCAGTGAAATGTTGCATCCTACGCATACAAACAAAGGGAGACATAGAGCAGTAAAGCGAATGCTAAGCTAAAAACAAATGAAAAAACAAAAATGATCTGGAGTCTCGTCTGCATGTAGTAAACATTTGGAAGTAGGGCAGAGATGATGGAGATTGGTAAATGTACTGACAGAAGGAAAGGTCTTGGAAAAAGCTATCCTTGGGCTGTTGCCATTCTTTCTGTTGTGACTAGCCATTCCTTTTGTTGGAGGGAAAGCCTTTCAGGCTGTTTTTCCAGATTGTTCTTTACTTCCATCCTCATTAGCAGTTCCCTGTCCCAGGACTGCCTATGAGATGTTAGAGATCAAACAGATTTGATCATGCTCACCAGTTCTGCTGACTCGGATGCTATTATACAACCTATGATTTCTCTTTTAATCTGGAGAATAGAATATATATATTATAAACTAATAACTTTTTTTCTTCTTTTCTCTCCTTTCTTTAAGTTTCCCTGGCTACTCTTAAAACTATACCCATTTTTCCCAGCTGTAAAATTCTTCCTATATTATTGTGTTAAGTTAGTCATATCCATTGCGGATTTCATATTTTGTGATAGTAATTTAATCTGTTATAGCACAAGCAGATTCAATTTGTTTACTTCAGTGACCTACCATGCTGGAGTGGTTAAAAAAAAAAAGCCAAGTTCCCTTATGAGAGCTTTAAGCCAAATTCCCTCTGTCCAGATGGTTCCTGCTACTAGGCCAGGAAAATGGAGAGCCTCTCTTATTTCCTGCTGGTTTGTTTATAGTGGCCCTTGATTGCCATTAACAATCCCCAGCTGTACCAGTTACCCAGCCCTGTCTCCCTTCCATGTCTTCCACCCTCATTAACCCCTTGGGGTCGGTTCCTGCTATTCTGATCCTTCCTCACCTCTTTGCAAAAGAAACAAAACTTTAATTTCAAGAATTTTCTAGGAAACAACTGGAAAAACAAATAATTAATTCTGTCCATGAAGGTGTAAATGGCAATGCTGACACCTGAACGATTCTAGGGAAGGCTTCTTTGACTTGCATTTTTTCTTAACTTTGTGCTCATGCAACCATATACATGCTTATTTTCACTTACTTTTTAAATAAATAATGAATTCTGAAGCATCTAAAAATACAAAAGACTCATGCATGCACATATCTCTATCCGTGTCAGATTGTTTTTTGGAGATATTTTAGGTACAGCTTTGTCAAATCTGTAAGGTTTTTCATTACTCAAAGCCCACTCTTGACTACCACTTCCCACTTCTTCTTTATAGGTGCTATTTTAGGTGCACAAGATATAAACAGATAAAAATATCATAGTGTTAACTAATTTCCATTATGTTCAGAAACGGAATATTTCTGTAGCCCTTGTTTGAAAAAGATCGAATGTTCTGTAAAGGAAAAAAAAAGGAACAGAGGAGAGAATCAATTCAACTTTCATCCTTTTAGCATCTAATTAGAGCTTGAAGCAGATATGACTTCATGAATTAAAGTGAAGTGAATTAAAGTGCCTTTTGCCTTTTGGTATTATTCTGTATCCTCTTTTTCTGTCCCGTGCTCTCTTTCTGTCTTAAATATTAAGCTACAAATTCCTTTTAAGATTTGTCTTTGCCTCTTTGTCTTTTAGTAGGGCACTTGATCATAAGAGCTAACATCCTTGGTACATGTCCTAACTGCTGGATGCTGTACCATTTACTTTACATGAATCACTCTTTTATTTCTCACAAAACTTTTTGAGATAAATTTTGAAATCATTCCCCATCACAGAGGGAGATACTGAGACTTAGAGAGGTTGGGTATAAACATCATGTAGGCAGTCTTTCCATAAGAAGCAATTGAACAAATTTAATATCCAAGTATTTTTCTCCTGGAGCTAAAACAACTGGAAAGAAGAATCTGCTTTAGGGGAAAGAATCTGAGGATTGGGACCAGGGGGCTCACTGTTAAACAACAGCAACAGAAACGCCTTGAAGCCCCCTGTTGGGAGCAGCTATGGAGGGCTGCTAGGATTAAATTGATCCAATAATGTCATCTATATTCCTTTCTGAGGAAGGAAGAACATTGCTTTTGTTTTCCTCATTGGGTGGTTGAAATAAATCCCCATATAATAGGAAAAAAGAATATACATTTTTTAAGTAAAAAGACTTAAGAGGTCTCTGATATACTTAAGATGCCATAACTTAACATTTATTAGTAACAATTTTCAATATTTGTCCTACTAAATTATTTTAAAATCTGTGGGCAATTTTTCTGGTATTTTGTGACCAGAGTCTTTGGGTTGCTTTTTAACTATATACATAGGCAAATTCAGGCAACATTTGATAAATTGTATAGTGGATCATAAATAATTTGGGGACTAATTTTGCCACCTGGACCTTTTTTTTTTTTTTTTTTAGCTTTTAATTCTTTTACTAATCTTAACAGCATCTCTATTTAAAAATAACCATTATCAGTTGGTGTGTATTTAGGGCTGTGACCAGTGAAGCTGGAATGCCTTCCACCATCTCTCCAGGAGGGATGTTTTGCTTGTGGGAACACAGGTTTGCTGAATGAATTCCCCTGGTACAAATACACTATCCAAGGCAGCACATTACACTGTGCTTTAAGTGAACAAATACATTCCAAAATCAAATGAGGACTTGGGGAATTGCCCACATTTAACCAAATAACCAGCTGTGCAAATGTTAAAATGCAATTGATCTACTACAGTATTTGAGAATCATGGAGGGTCATTTAGTTCAATACTCAGATGGTTACCCAGCAGGGCTGGAAGCTTTGCAGGTCCAGCCATGACTGATATTAGTCATTACTGGAGATGATCAAAAAGGCTGACTGGGCCTCTTTTAATCCTGTTACCATTCCATTTATGCATTCCTCCCCTCAATTTCCAGATCCTGGAAATTTCTTTCCTAAAATTTGGCTAAGGAGAAGGTTTTGTGATACATTTTTCCTCTCTTTATTTGATTTCTTACTCCTACGTTGAAATGACAAAATTAAACAGACATGCAGTGGAAAATCAGAGTTTGTATCACAGACAAAAAGTAAGAATTGTAGTCAAAAATATTTTTGTTTTCTGGTGACTCTTCCTTTTTGTTTCTTGTTAGTCTATCTCTCGTGCTTTAGTCAAATTTACTTTGTTTTATGATTTTCAGCTCCTGAAGTCTGTATTCACTTTTTTTTCTTCTAGATGGAAATGAAACTCTTAACATGAATCTTAGATTTCATATTGTTCTATTTCCTTTGGTTTTCTTGTGTGTTGGCTCTCTATTTTTTCACTCAGCTGTATTATTATTATTATTTTTTTCGGTATGCGGGCCTCTCACTGTTGTGGCCTCTCCCGTTGCGGAGCACAGGCTCCAGACGCGCAGGCTCAGCGGCCATGGCTCACGGGCCCAGCCGCTCCGCGGCATGTGGGATCTTCCCGGACCGGGGCACGAAGCCGTGTCCCCTGCATCGGCAGGCGGACTCTCAACCACTGCGCCACCAGGGAAGCCCTCTCAGATGTATTTTAATGAGTTATTCCTGGTGACTGAAATAGTGTCCTGATATATATATATATTTTTTTTCTTTTTTGGTGCCAATATATAAATAATCAATTAATTTGTTGAGGAGAGTTATGCATTCCACTTAAAATTATAAGAGCATACTTTCAGACCGTTTAGAATAAGAGTGTTGTAAAATGTTGAATTGATAGTCGAATCCTTTGCTCTTTAGATAAGGGCTCTTATAACAAAAAGAAACGTATTTCCTTTTGGCTACACATAACATTTTAGTGTTTTGGAACAATGATTTGACACATGCTTAAGAAATGTAATTTTGGTTCAAATAAAAATAAAGTATTTATTATTTGAAAGAATAGCTTAGGGCTGAAATTTCACATTTTCTGCTGAGATGCAAGCCAAAAAGGAGTCAATTAAAATTATCCTTTTGCTTAGATAAATGGCAATTACAACAGAAAACGTTGAAAAATAACACTCCAGCAGAGCCTAGAGACATGGAAAACAGTGTTAGTGTGTAAAAGGGTCTAGGAACCAAAAAATACTACCAAGTGGACAGAAACTTTTTTCTCTGTATTGGCTTTCGTGGAATAAAACACTGCTCCAAGAGGCAGAGAAACCGGTGTTAATGCTCTCTCTCCTCTAAGTAGTCATGAGATTCCATTTCCATCACTACGTCATCTATCTGCAGGTGACACCTCTGGTCCCTTTCTACTCTAAGGTTCTATGAATTCTAGAAATATTGACTTAGAGATTGTTTCATAAATCATGAATACAAACCAACCAATCCAATCACAGATATCGGTGTTATCAGACCCAGGAATGACCCTCCAATTTTCCCTCACTATAGCCTGAGCTCCTGAGCCAAAAAAAAGAACCTCATCTGATGTTACTGAAAAGTTGCATTTGAATAATGAAATTCCAGTGCAACTTGAACTCTGAATTTCAGGGGCAAATGCTTTAAGTTTAGCTTTATTTTATTTCACGGCCTTAGAGTTTCAAAAGACAGCCTCTTTCTTAGATGATTTGTGTTGAGTACAAGGACTAATAAATTCATTGCACTTTAAAAACTTTGAAGTTAAATTTCTCTGTATCTCTCACTACTAAGAAGTACAGGCAGCTATCATAATGCATGTTTAGAATACGTTTCATTTCCTAGATTTTAAAATCCATCGTCTACTCCTTTGTAAAAGGATAGTTTAATTTAAAATTGCAAAGTCACTAGAATGCTTAGTACCTAAGATCGAGTTTCAGGCCTTCCTTTGTCTCCTTTTGTGTAGGGAGGAATACTTTTTATATTGAAATTATTGTTCTGTTTTTCACAATATCTGTCATGGATGACCATCACTTACAGAATACTAGTAAATGTTTGGATGAGGCTGATTGAATTAAATTGCCCTTGGATAAGTGGTGGGTAGGTGAAGAGTAATTATGCTCACCAGCCAAGCTACATTTGTTCTGCCATTTTGAAAAAGGTGGGCCAACTCCTAAAGTTGTTTTTGAATTTGCAATCTAATAGTGTGCCAGGTTCTAGGTTGGTGCCTTTGAGTATTTTAATTCACGTTGTTAACCTCAAGTAAAGCTGATAGCTGTTTAAATACAATATTCTTTTTGGAAATCAAGATTTTCACCCTTGGCTTCTAATACCTGATGCACTTCTGATAACTTTGGCTCCTTTCTGCTACCTAAGACTAATTAGTTCAGTTAACTATTTGAATAGGTCATCTCCACAAAACCAATTCAATGCCTCCAACTAAAACCAAACATATACACAAGTTTCTGGGTTAGAGTTAGAACAAGATCAAACAGAAAGGAGGGCAAAGTGGGGTTGTGATTGGAGTTAGATGGGAAGTTGGCATAAAAAGGGAGGATGAGTCTGGTTTGGAGTCACCACGCAAGAGAAGCAGGAGGAAGAGGTATCGTAAAACATTTCAAGGCCAGGTATGTAGAAGGTGGAATATAATGGATGGAGTAGCAAAACACATCCACATCTTCAAATTATTGCAAAAAAATGAGGGCTAAAATCAGAAAGACAAGACTAAAAATGAGAAAATACTTAGTTTCATTGAAATATATGAAAGCACATGTCTTTAACAGAAAGTGAATGGCAACAAGACTTGCTAAATAGAATTGCTAAAACCAATTATAAATAGCAAAATGTCATTAATCTTTTCTTGACTAGATGTAATTAGATTCACATTATAAATAGGATAGCATATATTACAGAAAAGTATAAGACATTTGTGCAAACTGCACTCAGGGCTTACATTATTGAGAAAGCAAAGTTATGGGAGAAATAATGATTAGCTATGATAAAATAAAAAGCCCTCTGTATCTAATTACTATCCACTTTAGATATTGATATGATCCAAACTATAGTCCACGTTGCTTTCTAAGAGTTTATTTAAGAAATTTGGCTACGACTTGGTGTTTTTCTTTATTTTTGGCTGGGTAGCCTTTGTGTTTACCTTATTTCTGGTTATCTGCTTTTGTTGGTAGAAAGTCAGTAATGATTGGAATTGGTTCGTGGTCTGCACTGGGGAGAATTTTTATTTCATACTTGATATTTGCCAACCTTTTATTTGAAAACAAAGCTCTACTTTTTACCCAGGCCCAGCCTGAGGAAAATGGGAGTTTAGTACAATGAACTAGGCCATTTATTTATTTGCAATTAGTATTTGTCTCTCAATGATACGGTTTTCACAGTCAACTGCTTTGCTAAATTAATTCCTTTTGTTCCTTCAAATTGTATTCCCTTTAAACATGTTCCCAGTGGTAAGGAAAGCTGCAAGTAAGAAATATGGTCTATGATGTCAATACTAAGGCTTTATTTTATTTTATTATTCTGTTATACTCATAAAAATAAATACATTATTCCCAACACTGGTATTGTTTTATCAGTCAGATTCTTTAATACCACAAGAAAGAGGCACACAGGAATTGCCTTGGCAAAGGGAGCTTATTAAGTTTATACAGAAATATTGGGTTGAAAGTTCTTCTAAGATTGACATATACTACCCCTTTTGGAGAACTGAAACCATAACTCAGTATTATCTAGGATCTAATAGGAATGTGAGACATTTTTTCACTTAACATTTATGTTTCTAAATATATGAGGATTTGATTGGCTTAGCTTATCATCTTTCAATTGGGGGTAAGTTTATTGGGTAGAGTTTCAGAATGAAGTCCTTCAGAGATGGTTGGCCTTACTTTTGACCTGCTCCAGTGTGGTTGTCTTTGACTAGCACACTGATTATTGCTATAGTCAGTTGTGGCCAAAGGACTGAGGTTGGTTTCACTTGATATACATTTGAAAGCATCATATACAGGAAAGGACCAGTTCTGGCCACTTTCCTTAGGAGGATACTGTGGGCTTGGCAGTCATCTGAGGTTGCATGAATCTCCCTCCATCATGTCCAGTAAAAGTACCACTTTGTTAAATAAAGGTCATTTTTCTTATTTAAGTTGGTTAATTTAATTAAATTAGTTATTTCCTTATTTAACTTAGTTAGAAAATGTGGTAGGAATGGAAGGATTCAGGAAAAATTATTCCATGTTGAAGTACTAAAATCTAAATATTTTCATATCAAGAGACTAGTTTCCAGCTTCAAAGTTTTCTTCTTGAAACCACACGCATTAAATTTGAATGTATTGCATATATAAAGGAGTTGGTAGATATTGTTCAATGAAAGTTAAAATTTCAGGACTTATTATATCTGTGATCTGTAGGCTTAATGTGACATGCCAGTAAACTGGAAACTAGGACTTGTTAGATAGAGACTTGTGAATTTCCAGTGATAGCTCATGGCTTGTGAGTCTAGAAAAACCTTCCCTTTCTTAAGTTTGGAGTTCAGATTTATTGCTACAAATAAAACATTGCCTGTTCTTTTTTTTTTTTAATAAGATATTCATAGAGAACAGAATAGACTGCTGGCTTTCTTCCCACCAGTTTTTGCTTTCTTAAATGGGATATCTTATGAGGCAGTTAGCAGGAAACAACTGACACACCACATTTTGGGATGAGGTGGGCAGTAAAACAATAAGTGGAAGCGGGGAAGCTTCTTAGGTAATTTATCAGTCTCATAAAACTGAATTCTACCAGGAGCTGTTGGATTCAGTTGTTACATACTGAAAGAGTTTTGGTTTGCTCTGCAGGAAGTTTCTAGTGGGTTTAAAAGAGGGTTTTTGACACACAAGCCACAAAATGTGTGGAGCTTAACACTTCCACTTACCCAGTCACATCAAATTAAAAACAGAGGACTGGAGAGTAGTAGCTTGGCGACTCTAAATTATGCAGGAACAAGAGGTTAATTACTGAACCTCTCTGGCCATCTGCACACATTTAAAGGTTGAGAGAAATAGTTGACTGTATTATTTTGATGACTGCAGGAGAAATGCACTCACATTGCTTATAGAATGTGGGAATAAAGCTAACATTTATGGCATGTTTATTACATGTGTCATACTGTGTGTTAGTGCTTTTCTGTATCGCTTATAACCCTCAGTGCCTTTTGTCTTGGGTGTTGTTACTGTCATTTACATCAATGAGAAGATGAACTCAGAGAGGTTAACTGATTTATGTAAGGCCCCAACGTAGTAAGAAACCCACTGGAGCCCAAAGCTGTCCGATTCAAAGTCCGAGATGCCTTCAGAGACTTGGAGAAATTTATTTACTATTGTTCTAGGAGCAATGAGAAGCTTCCTCATGAAGTTATTGTGGGGGAACTGCTCACTAATTAAAAGGACATTAAACAACTTGTAAATAAAATGTAGTGCCTCTTTCATTTATTTGTTCAACAACACCTGCCTTGAGCTAGTGCCAAGGATATTCTGTGTGTGGTAGAATAAATCAGGAATAAATGAGTCACAGTATCCACCCCCAATAAGGAGGAAAGGTGGTCATATAAATGAAAATTGTAGTATCATATAAAAAAATCTAGAACATGGGAGCCTCAGATAAAAGTGTGAGTTCCACCTGATGTTATTCTTTTAAATGTGTGTTTTCGGAATTTTTTGAGGCAAACTTTGTACACAGTGAAATGGAGAGACATCATATGTGCCGCTTAATGAATTCTAATGAAGTGTATGCAGCTGTATAACCAATACCCCAAACCAGCCACAGAACACTTTCATCATCCTAGAAAGACCTCCCATGTCTTTCCATCCTTTCCCATCCCTTAGCAATTGTTCTAATCTCTATCACCATAGAATTTCAACTTGAACTACATACAAATGAAATCAGTTGGTATGTTCTTTTTCCTTTTGATCTAGCTTCATGTTATCAGCAAATTACTTCAAAGATCTAGCTCCAAATGTTGATTGTATACGTAATTCCTCCTTTTTTATTGCAGAGTAGTATTCCATTGTGTAAATATACCACAATTTGCTTATCCATTCTTCTGTTGATGAACATTTGGATCCTCTCCAGTTTTTGGCCTATTGTTATTTGATATCCAGTTACTTAACTAGAGCAGTTTTTACTATAGCAGCTGTTTATTTATTTAATATATTTACAAATACCATTATCGTTAACCAATATCTCTATGCAAAATATACTAGGGTGAGATTATTTGTTACTGACCATGGATATATGTTCATATTTTTAATCATTTTTTGATAATTTTAATATTTTTATGTTGATATCTTGACAGATCTGATTAGGCTTTCATTGATTTTATTTTGCAATGTGGTCAGTGAGGTTCTCATACTAGGATTAGCAATAATGTAATCCTAACCACTTGCCCACTTTATATAGGTTTAATTTAGTTGAAACTGGATAATACAATTTGTAAGTTCACTTATGGGTTAAAATTGAGTAATGGAATCTAAAAATCCACTTTCTGGTGTAAATATAGACTACTACATGCATCAATAAAATGAAAACAAAGTATAAATGAAGGAACCTCTGTCCCATTTCTCCTGAATGTAGATGTTCCACTCTTTCCTTAGGTCAGCTGAATACTGTAGGTGACATGAACATCTGACATGTATGTTGCTCTGCTGAAGGGACTAGTGTCAACCTGTCTATTAAAATCTTGTAAAATTTAATTACTTATTTCTTTTATTCTTTTAAATTTAAAAAGTAAATACAATTAGAAATGCTAACATTTTCTACACTTAGTACAGTTGTTTGGTTTATTCACATCCTGGAGTGCATGCACTCCACTTTGGAGACCCCTAATATAGGATGTGGATTAGTGGAAAAACTGGATCGGGCAGCAGTCAGAATGCTCATTTTTAAATTATATCACACTCACTGACTCACTGTAGAACCCTATACTAGTCACTCCATATCTCTTGGATCTTGTTTACAAGATAAGGCATTTGGACTAAATAATGTCTAAGGTCTCCCTGTACTTTACACCACACAGTGTTTAATTCATTCTGTCTTTGTGCTCTGTTCATCTTCTCAGGAGACCCATCTCTTAACGTGATCTCCTTCTTATTATAGTGATGCCCCTTAATAGCATTTGAGACACTATTGTGGGCTTAGTCTCTCACATATGTTTTTTCCCCTTATAGTTTAGCTACATGTCCTGCTCCAAAAAGACTCCCATGAGATGTTCTGCCAAGAGCAGTATGGAAGAGTCTAAGATGGGCAAACCTAGGGCCACCCAACTGGTAAGATCCTGAGACAAATGTCCAAAAGTCAAGCATGAGAAAAAGAAGACAAATTCTTACAGCATATACTCACTATCCTGGAAAGAGTTGGCAGTAATCAAAGAGCACTTAGAAGCAGGTATAGTCATAGCAGGAAGGTTTTATCTTATTGTTTCCTTGACCAGGACTTAGTTCTCTTTCTGGTGCTAGCTAGTAACTAATTATTTTTCGGAATACTTACCTTAATGAGAAAGTTGAGCATACTTTGGAAGATCATTACAATAGCTGGCAACTTAGAATACTTTTGAGTTTTGATCATCATGTTAACCGTTGAATGTCTGAATTATTAACTTTAGGAAAAGAAGGGTTGCCACCTAATTCATGCAAGAACTATTTAAAAAACAGGAATAGAAGAGTGAAGTAAGATTTGAGAAGGAAGCTGAATTGGACTTTGATCAGACTGAATGTCAGGCTGCAGTGTTGGGGTTTTATCTTATAAGCAATGGGGAACCATTGATACTTTTTGAGTTGGTTAAGACCTAGTTGTAAACTATGTTTTAGGGGGAAAACAAGATTGCTGATGATGTATAAGATAAAATGTAGGAGATAAAAACAAAGCAAGATACCTAGAGGACATCATGTAGTGTTGGGAGCATGTGGAATGGAAAAATTGAAGTAGGTCTAGAAGGGAAAAAATACACAAATTGGTAGATGACTGAATATTAGAAGAAGGAAAGAGAAAGCATCAAAGATGATACTGAGATAGTTTAAAAATTACTTCCTCTGAAATTAATACATTTAAATACAATAATTATAAATACAGATGTGTATTTATAGCATATATACATGTGATATAAATGTATGCATATATATTTTATCACTTAAATTCTACCAAAACTAAATTTTCTGAAGGAGAATTATTAGTTTTTAGCAAAAGAAGTGTGAGGAGTATACTAATGAAAAACATGAATGTTTGCTCTCACCATATTCTTTCTACACCCTCTGGCAGTGCTGTAATGAGGAGCTATTAGTATTTTAGTTGTTACCAGCTACTCATGCAAGCTACATTAATTTTGTTGAAAATGGTCATTAGGAAAGTTAATTGTTTTTAAAGTGTTAACTGATTATTGTGTAAGTATTATGTATTCACTAATTATTATTCCTTTCCATTAATTATATATAATTACCTAATTCCTAAAAGCAGATGATTCTTGTTTTGCCATGTTGTTCACTTCTGTTAATTTGGCTTACCAGATAATCCTTTGTACTAATGCAGAACCATACACATGAGTGTTAAGGGTAATTTGATAAACATTAATTTGTTAATCCTAATGACTTCTTGATATCAAAATGAAAAACTCTTTTTTTTTTTAGCTTGTGTCTTATAGTCACCATCAAGTTGACAATTGAATAATATCGGAATAAACAAAGGTAATGAAACCATCTATAATGCCGGATAATCTGTGGGAATTAGCCCATTTCCCCAATCAGGAAGAAAAATAAATCATACCTGAGATATGGAATGAAATTATTCTTCATATATTATAAATACAGAAAATGTAAAGGTCATAGTTTTAATGTGAAGAGGAAGTAAATAAATATAGACAAATATAAATCAAGTGGAGGGAGATTTTATGTCTACATGCACAAACTCAAATTTATTTTATTTACAATTTGAGGACAGAGTCCAATATAATTTGTTGCACCTTGTAGATATAAACAAATGTTGTATGAAACAATTTAATATTGTGCTATTTAGTAGTGTGCTTTTTTTTTTTTTCTGTTTTCAGCATATGTGTCTTTGGTAGTTCCCCTCAAATGTTAAAATGATGGGTTTGAGTGTCAACAAATTCCATCTGTTATTCAAAACAGCATTTTTCCTTCATTTCTTACACTCTTATACCCACTAGAGACACTTATTATAATTTCAATTCTATTTGTAAGTATCTCTTCTCTCTCAAGATACGACCATCAACATTTTATATAATAGAAGCTTAAAAGAAAATGTTTAAGAAAGCAGAATAGTGAACAATTCATTATGGAATAAAATAAAATGGTTTAGCCTGATATTTTCTGCCATTGTAGTATGTTAGAACACATTTCAAAGATCATTTCATACCCTTTTGATAAGTACTTTAGGGAAGTAGGGAAGAAGGGTATTTTAACATTCAGCTTCTTGTTGTGTCCTCATATAGCTTCTCCCCTGTGTACTCATGCTCCTGGTTTTTCTTCCTCTTATAAGGACACCTTATAAGGATACTGGATTCGGGTCTTATTTTTTTTTTTTTGGTTTTGTAAATTGAGGTATAGTTGATTTACAATGTTATATAAGTTTCAGTGTACAACATAGTGAATCACAAGTTTTAAAGGTTATAATCCATTTATACTTATAAAATATTGGCCATATTTTCTGTGCTGTACAATACATCCTTGTAGCTTGTTTATTTTGTACATAGTAGTCTGTACCCTTACTTACTCCCTTACCCCATCTTGTCTCCCCGCCACACTCCGCCACTGGTAACCACTAGTTTGTTGTTTGTAACTGAGTCTGTTTCTTTTTTTATTATTTCACTAGTGTGTTTTATTTTTTAGATTCCACATGTAGGTGATATCATACAGTATTTGTCTTTCTCTAACTTATTTCACTAAGCACCATACCCTCCAAGTCTATCCATGCTGTTGAAAATGGCAAAACTTTATTCTTTTTTAAGACGGCATTTAATCTTAATTACCTCCTTAGAAACCCTGTCTCCAAATACAGTCATGCTGGGGGTTAGGGCTTCAACATGTGAACTTTGGAGGAACACAATTCAGTTCATAACATTCTGCCCACTCACTCCCAAAATTCATGTTCTTCTCATATGCCATACGTTTACCCTGATCTTGGAGAGACAGCAGTGAGTGGTGGCTTGAAGCGAGATCTTAGTTCCCTGCCCAGGAACCAGACCTGGGCAGCCTGGGTGAAAACCAGGAATCCTATCCTCTAGTCTACCAGGATCTAGAGGCTAGAAGCAAAGTTCCCTCAGTTCTTGCCCCCACTGAAAAATGCATTTCTCAAGGAGGCAAAAACTGTAAAAAACAGGTACAAAGTTTATTAGTAGAGACAGAGCACAGCAAGTGGGAGAGCACACGGAGAAACAGTTTATTTAAAACAGAAGCAAGGCAGAAATACACACCCAGAGAGGAGTGTGGGCATCCTCCCTAATGAGGAACACAGTAAAGAAGCGGGTAAGTCATTAATATAGGGCAGTTCTTCCAGGTCTGTATTTTAAACTTTGGCCAATTATCTGGTTTCTTTTTCCACACCTGACCTGACCTAAGCACCTCCCCAACCGGCATGCGCACCTTTTTTTCCAAGATGGATTCCCGCCCAGAGGCCTATGGGGGGGCTTGGCATCACCTGTTATGGGGTGGCGTCCCCTCCTTTTTGACCCCCATGGAGCCTTTCTGCACATGTGCAGTGTCTCCCGTGCCCCAAGGATGGGAAATATGTGACCTCTTCATCTTTTTACTCAAAGAGTGTTTAGCCCCACTCTGTTCCCGCCATGACTGTTATCTTAAAGTGTCTACAGGAGACAAAGTCCAGCTATTTACCCTGTTCCTGTTAGTTCCATCTTTGAAGTACAAACAGGAGGCTGGTAGTAAATATCTAGCCTAGAGCCCACCTGCCTCCTTCCCCAGGAAGTGTAAACAGGAGGCCAACTGTAAATGGCTAGCCTGGAGTCCATCTACCTCCTGCCTCAACCCCATCCCAACAGCTCCCCGCTGCTAACGCATTCCAGCATCAGTTCCAAGTGGAAAGTCTCATCTAAAATTTACGTAAATCAGGTATAGGTGAGACTTGAGGTATATTTCTTGACTCACAATTCCTCCCCCGCTGTGAATCTGTGAAATTAGACATTTTATATGCTTCCAAAATACAAGCAAGGTGGGACAGGCTTAGGATAGACAGCCCTCCTTCAAAAGGGAGAAATTAGAAATAAGAAAGGGGTCAAATCAATCAAGTCAAATCCCATTAGATCCTAAGGTTTGAGGATAATCCTCTTTGGCTCAGTGCTCTGTGTCTGGGCCTCAGGGTGGTAGTAGTGTCACCCCCACATTTCTAGGTGGCAGTCTCACCTCTGTGGCTCTGTGGGGTGGCCTTGCCCCTGGGCACTGGGCAGCACCATCCTAGCCCACAGAAACTGAGGAGGTGGCTTTGCCTTCTGAAATCATTGAGGAAAACAGTCTTGTCCCCTGGGTCTGTGGTGGGAGTGCCGTTCCTGATTGTCTCTGAATTGCCTTCAAGATCATTTTTCCCTTTTCGTGAAGGATAATGCATGTTCAAAGTTGGAAAGCTCTTTTTGTCCCATCCTATAGAATCCCTGAAATCCAACAGCCTTCCTTCATTCTGTCCCATTTTCTCTGTCCTCTTTAGTCCCAGCTGGCAGTGTTTCTGCCACATCTTTAGGTGTTTTTTTTTTTTTTATAGCAAAACCCTATTTCATAATACCAAAATCTGTACTGATCTGCTCAGGTTGCCATAACAAAATAGCACAGACTAAGTGGTTAAAACAACAGAAATTTATTTTCTTACAGTTCTAGAGGCTAGAAGTCCAAGATTGAGGTGCCAGTAGGTTGGTTTCCAGTGAATTCTCTCTTCCTGGCTTGCCGAAGACCACCTTTTCCCTGTGTTTTCACATAGACTTTCCTCTGCATGTGCGTGGAAAGACAGAGGGACAGAGACAGAGACAGAGACAACAGCGCATGTGAGCAACAGGGATTGCATGAGCATGCCTCTGTTTTCTCTTCCTCTTCTTATAAGGACACCAGTCCTGTTGGATTAAAACACCACCCATATGACCTCACTTAGCCTTAATTATCTCCTTAAAGGGCCTACCTCCAAATACAGTCATATTAGGGGTTAGAGTTTGAACCATATGGATTTTGGGGGAACACGGCTCCATCCATAACAATAACAAACCCACAACACTTTGTGGCTTAAAAACAAAACGACATGGATTTTGCTCACAGATTTTCAGTTGGCCACAGCTTAGCAGATTCAGCTTGTCTCTGCTCTACTCAGTGTCCACAGGGGCAGCCAGAAGGCTGGGGACTGCAATCATTTACTCACATGTCCAGCAACTGATACTGGCAGTTGTCTGGGCTTTTAGCAGGGGTTGTTGGCTGAACATCTACAAGTTCCATGTGGTGGGTAGGTTCCAAATGCGAGTGTCCCAAGAGCTCTAGAAAGCCAAGCAGAAGCCATGTCATCACTTATAACTCAGCCTCAAAGTCACACAGCATCACTTGTGGTACATTTTATTTATAAAGCACCACTCTATTTTAAGTGGAAGGAAAATAGACTTCTTGATGGGGGAATGGCAAGGATCTGAAAATATTGCTGTGTAACGAGAAACATTGCTGTGACCATTTTTTGAAAATACATTCTGCCACGCTGTACATGGTTAACAAGCTTTGAGGGGTATAAATTGGAATCTTCTCTTTGGTTTACCACTAATCACATCTTCTCTTGCAGTACTCTATCATAGCAAGTAATCAATCATAAATACTTTTCTTTTATTTCAGGATCACCAAAAAGACAAGGGCAGAAGTCAACAGGAGTTTATACATTGCTCAGCAATTTATAGATTTATTGGATATCATTTATATTAAATCTAATGTACCTACTTATAAAGAATGACAAGAGTTTTAGCACAAAATTTTTAAAAACTTATTTTTAACCTGGAAGGTGGCTGGATGTAAGAAAGAGAAGGAAAACAGAGAAGTATAATAAACTGCTTTGGAAAATGTTTTCAAAGCAAAGTAAAGCTCCTAAATTATTCTACAGCTAAATGTTACAAATTGAGGCAAACATGTGACACAGTTTTTCAAGTTAGTGTGTTAACATTATCTAACTGCTTGAAATTAATATCTCAAATATTTATTAAAATTTAATAAAATATTTAATAAAATAAATTCAATAAAATATTTTTATTTGGTTTTGAGCGTTCATTAATTTAATTAATGGTCTCTGTAAAACTACCTATTTTTGCGTAGTTTACTAGTTGTACATCATGTTACACTGGTCCTTTATTCCAGAAGTGTTAGAGAGCATTGCAAAGAAAATCAGAAATCCACAGTAAATGCTTCCCAACTATTGTCTTTTTTCTTTTCTCCTCAATCACTCCCTTTCCTTACTGCTTCCCCTGATCTCACTCTCTTCCTCACTTTTTTTCTGAGGTGACAAAGCATAGGAAAGGCATTCCTAAATGGTTGGATGTTCTTGAGGACTGCCCAGGTTAGACACCAGTTAGCCTGTGGTGGTCATAGAGAAACACAAATTGATGTTTTGTGCCCCCACAGGAACTGGCTGTGGGTTTGTCTTCACTTTGACTGGCGCCAGGCAAAAATGAAAAGCAAAGTTGTGTTGAACCGCACAATAATTCTGATGGGCATTAATTTTAAGTTCGTCCAGAAAGAAGATAAATTTGTGAATCGCAGGACACTGGATCTTTTGAGTAAGAAGTAAAAACATAAAACGAGATACACAATATTTTTGTGCAGTGTTGAAGTTGACCAGCATTATCTTTCGAAGATATTATTTTTGTATGTGATGTACAATTATTTAGCTTAGACAATTTTAGTCATTTCTAGCTGCTATAACAAATTATCATAGATTGGATGGCTTAAATAAGATATATTTATTTTTCACAGTTCTGGAGTCTGGGAAATCCAAGATCAAGGTGCCTGCTGATTCAGTGTTTGGTGAGAACCCATTTCCTGGTGTAGATGGCTGTCTTCTTATTATATCCTCTCATGGCAGATAGTAGAAAAGCACTCTCTCCAATGACTCTTTTTTTAAAAAAAATTTATTTATTTAATTTTGGCTGCGTTGGGTCTCTGTTGCTGCATGTGGGCTTTCTCTAGTTGCAGAGAGCAGGGGCTACTCTTTGTTGTGGTGCTTGGGCTTCTCATTATGGTGGCTTCTCTTGTTGTGGAGCACAGGTTCTAGGCCCGCAGGCTTCAGTAGTTGTGGCGTGCAGGCTCAGTAGTTGTGGCTCGTAGGCTCTAGAGCACAGTCTCAGTAATTGTGGTGCATGGGTTTAGTTGCTCTGCGACATGTGAGATCTTCCCGGACCAGGGCTCTAATCCCTGCATTGACAGGCGGATTCTTAACCACTGCACCACCAGGGAAGTCCTCTCTAATGACTCTTATAAGACCACTAATCTCATTCAGGAGGGGTCTGCCCTTATGACCTCATCTAATCTTAATTACCTCCAAAGGCCCCAACCCCTAATACCGTCATGTTTTGGGTGTAGGGTTTTCTTATTACAAATTTTAGAAGAACACAAACATTCAGTCCATAATAGACCAGTAAGTTCTTGGGTGAAGAAGGGAAAAGGAAAAATTGAAATAGAATGAAAAAACATGAGATCTACATTTAAAGAAAGCGATATGCCATTTTAAAAATAGGTGAAATGAGTAAACTCTATTATTGAAACAGAACAATTTGGTAATGTCAGTGTATGAGATACTTACTTATAATCTACAGAAACCTATCATTCCTCAGTAGATGCTGTTTCTTATTTTACTTCCCATGGTAGAATGGCATGCAGACTAAATGCTGGAGTACTTTAAGGAGCAGACTCTTGCACGCCATCTGGATTTCAGAGAATAATTTATTCAACACTGAATTTTTCTTGGACTAAAAGATAAATAAATAGATAGATAAAAAACAACCAAGCTTGTGAAGACAGATTCTCATTTTAATTTGGAACAGTCCTACTCTTGGAAAATTTGTCAACCAAAGCATACAAATTGAATCCTATTTATTTTATTGCAATTAAGTCATGAGTGGACATTTTCCACACTATCCCTTATGAAATAAACAATAAGGTAAGTTACTTGTTACACTATTTATTTTTCCAATATGAAACAAATTAGTGAATTCATTCTTTTAACAGCTGTCTGTGCTGTTCAGGGTTTTCCTAGGAAGATCAGGGCCACTGAATGGAAAATAGACCTTAAAAACTAATAATAATAGTAGTAAAAAGCCCACAAAGTATGTTTGAGAAATTAAGTAAAAACAATAAATAAGTCATTTTACAAGAGTTCAATGATCTTGAACTTCCTATTCTACTTATCCACATTGAGGTGGTGCTGGTGAGTGTCAATGGGAAATCTTACCCTAAAATGGAAAAACATTAGCAACAAGTCAACCTCAAAGGGTTCAATGAGTTTGAAGAAGTATTCTGAGTTCAAAAGTCTGTTGGGATCTTAATTAAACCTCCACAATCCACCAGAGCAGACCAAAAACTTAGAGCTGGCTTTTTTCCAGTATTGTCTCAGAATCTTCTTACTCCTATCAAAATGTTAATTTCTAAATTCCCATATCTCTTAAGTTTAATGTCTTTTCCATTCATTCTCAGTGGGTGTTCCTTCACCACAGACTTAGTAAAGTTGAAGGTAAGTTTATATATGCGGAAGATATGCAGTGGTGGGTAAAAGGTGAAAATCTAATGCCAAAGAGGTAAAGCTCAGAGATTTAAAACCTTTGACTCAAAGTGAATAGGAGAAACAAATGGGAAGAAAAAAGGTTAAAAATTCTCCAAACCATACAAAAATACATGGCAATAGGTAAAAACTGTGTTAATAGGTTACATACACTAAATGTCATTTAATTAGGTCTTTATAAAAATAATTCAATTCTTTGTCAGTTACACCTCAATAAAGCTGGGAAAAAATTCAGGCTATTAGCTCTTTGATTTGCACTGCCAAGCATAATTTATCTATTATCTATTCCTCATTCTATCAGAAAATCTCATATAATATATACTAAATAATTTTTTTATAGTGACATGGAGCTTGGGAATTCTGAACATCAATATTTCTGTTACTACTCTTTCAGACTCCCCTCATCTTATACAAACCAGATCTTAAAGTAGGCTGTCTTCCATCCAGAGTAATTCTCTTTTACTTGGTTTTATTGGTTGCAGCCATGACAACCCAAATTTCCATGCTAGTGTGTTTAGAGTTAAACAAATTAGGAAGAGATGGGGAGTAGAACTGGCTTCCTTGTAATACTACAATAAATTATCTTTGGATATTCTGCTAACTTTATTTTGCAACTTCTAATAAAATATTTGATTCAGGGAAGATCCTTAATGGATGATGAAACCACTAGATGAAAGAGTGCTACAGTTATTCACAGGATGCCAAAATATCATCACAAAGATTATTTGAAGGTCACAAAGGGAAAAAGATATAACTTTACAGGGGAGGGATCAGGCCATCATCCCTTAAACAGGGAGTTCAATGTTAGTATCACAAATGGTGTAGATTATGTTTCTTACTGTGATACAATATGAGGTACACAGCATTATCTATAAAGTATTATGTGTCATCACACCCCAACATAATATTTGGTTCTTAATTGGCTTCTTGGTCTCATGGCTTGTAGTGTTGAGACAAATTTTATTTTAATTATTTGAATGCTCTCTTTAGTAATCACAAAAGGAGATTACCCAACCCATTTGGAATACTTGGGGGAGAGATGAGAGATAGTATGACTGCTCTTGAGATTTCTGACACAGATCAATTTGGAGAAAAAAAAAAAGAAAAACAAGCAAAAATCTGTCATTGGTGTTTGCAATAATAACCAAAGCACTTAGGAAAAGATTTTAAAAGAAATAGTGCCTGAAGCAATGATTTAAAGTAAGACGATGGGAATGTTGGGAAAACTGCACATTGGAATTAACTGTGCTTACTGAAGAAGTGTCACTGGTAGGGAGAAGGTGTGTCCTGGGGTCCCTGGGACAAGAACAGGAAGCAGCGTCTTTTCTCCTTCAGTTTTCCAGGTTCCCTATAGCTCCCCCTATTGGCACAGTCCAACAGGAATCCAGCCAAGTAAAGCAGAAATATGGGTTAACGACTTCCAGCCCCAGCATCACATAAGGGCAGTATAGAAGTTTGAGTTTAAAGTTTACTATCCAGCATGTATGTCACTGATATGAGAGCATTTAATATAGTCAAGAATTTAAATTTTACCCCAAGAAAATCATGTCCTTTAGAATACAGAATACATATCATAAAGTGTTTGGCTTGTTTCCTTCCTTAGGTTGCCTTCGGCTATTGTACACTTAATACTCCTTCCTTTGAAATGGAGGAAAAAGAGAAATGAGAAAGAGTAGATATAAGAATATATAGAAATTACAATATGAAGAGAGGCTTAGAAACCATGCCATCTCTAGTCTATATTCTGGGAAATGTAGATTTCTGGGGGACACAAACTCCTTTGTGATCCTGAACATGGTATTTCATTTCTCATAAAACTTCCTTCCAAAAGTACCAAGCACAGCAGAAAATATGATCATATAAACCAGGGATTGAAATATGATCTAAAACAAACTTCTACAGGCAAATTTTTTTGGTTTTATATTAAAAAATAAAAAGTCTACCTCATTATATATGGTTTATATACGGTTGCTTATTTTAATATAGAATATTGCTCTTCCCCCATTTTTAAGGTGCTCCAAGTTTAATCTGTGATTTTGAAAAACAATAGCACACAGCATACACCCCATGGGTACATAGTTTAAGAAGCATAACAGTGATACACATACCACTTAAATATACAAGTGATGTTGGCCTTGTTAAATATAAATAAAAATATATCTAGAGACTCTCATAATAATCAGTTTGATCGTATGTGAAATTATATTTGAAGCTACACAGTATAGTAGAAAAATCACAGAGTAGTAGTTCTGAAGACTACTATTATGTCTATTCCTTCAATCTGTGAAGTCTTTGGCAAGTTACCTGACTTTTTCTGTTACATCATCTTTTAAATAGTGGACTCATGCTTGAGTTCCAACTCTCCGCCAAGCACTACATGTTTAAAATATTTACAACTCTACTTGATAAGTATTATTATTTTCATATAACAGAAGAGAAAACTAAACTTCAAAAGGAATAGAAAAAGGAAAGATCAAAGGCATACAGCTAGGAAATAATGACACTTGAATCAGCTATTCTGTCTCCAGTCTAGGATAAAATAAGTAATGTAAGTGATTAGACTTGTAAACTATGAAATGCTACATAAGTCTAATGAATTCAAGAAAATTCCTCATTTAGCTTTCATCATTTTAAATCAAGAAAGAGATATAAAAAAATCTCCTGTCAAGCTTGTGGGCAGCAAATCTTAACTCCAAAATTCAACCCTTTAAGAGGAGGAATTATGTTTTGTCTTTTTTCACCCTCCAACTTAATTTGCTATGATTTGCTTTATTTTTTTGATGTGGGTTGAAATTAT
This sequence comes from Stenella coeruleoalba, assembly GCF_951394435.1. Taxonomy (NCBI): domain Eukaryota; kingdom Metazoa; phylum Chordata; class Mammalia; order Artiodactyla; family Delphinidae; genus Stenella; species Stenella coeruleoalba. The sequence continues at coordinate 102,290,788 of NC_137150.1, forward strand.
CCTAACAATCACTCATTTTTTCACTTCATAAAAGTTTTGCATGAATGAAAAAACAATATTCATTAAGGTCACTTCAAAGTGTGTCTCATCCACCAGAGAAATGAGAAAGCCTCACTGTTCCAATACAATTTATGCTTATTCATGTGTTTGATAGTATTTTTTAATTGGCAATGTCCTCCTCCAGCCCTACTTTTTAAAAATATTTTCTTTTTTTCCAAATTCTAGTTCACAATTCAAATACTCCATACTTCATTCAATTTATTTTTTATTTGAATTCCATCAGCATTTGGAGTCCATGCCACGTTATATAACACTTCACTATGTAATAAAAAATGATTCACTCTAAAGGAGACTAATTTTTATAAGAACAAGCACTATATGATAGTAACACAAGTTTTGTTTCACGTTTCTACTTTTTTTTGGTGTATTATTATTGTTTTTCTAAGGTGATTATAAACACCTTAAAGCAAGTTATGTTTTCATTATTATGCCAAAAGTTTCTAGCAATGGCTGTTACACTGTGGTTGCTCCACAAATTTAATTAGCATCATTACTTCAGCAAAATTTTATTATCATAATGGTTCTGCAAACTTTCGACTACTCTTCATATAGACTCAGCTTCAATCTCTACTGATAACCTTCTCTTAAAAAGTACATGTAATATTTTAAAAGTTGAAGAAAAGAATGCGTAAGAAATAATAAAATGTCTTCCACCCTTTTTTTGAGTTTCTATAATTATCTCAATAAAAATGTTTAAATGCTGTAAATTAGTCACTTACAGGAGTGAATAAGTGAAAAACAAATTGCCTCAGAGAAAATAAATCTCATTTAAAACCCAATTGTTTATTAGCAACCAGAAGTCATTATTACCTGGATGGTAATGACTAGCTGAACATGGCTTTTTCTCTCCTTGTCCAAGGATGTCCCTCAGCAACAAAGGAATATCCATTCCACTATATCACCACTATTATTGGTGTCAACCAAAGAGCAGGATAAAGTTTTTGTTAAAGTCAAAAGGTAGACTGTGTAAGTGTCAACTTTCCCTGAGACTATTCTTTCAATCTGGCAAAATTCAGGTCAATAAATCTGAACCCCATCTGAGATTGGGCTCATAGAACAGTCATTGTTGGGGTCAGGTCCAGACCAGCTCTAGCCTTCAATCAGTGTGCTGACCTGAATAAATTCAATCAGAAGGCTTTATTCAGTTCCAACTGAAAAAAAAAGCCTCTTTAAAAGTAAAAAGAATCTCTTTTATTATATCTACCCTCATACTTACAAGGGCTATCAGGAGAAAAGGAATTGTCAGAATAGATCATGACCCCGATACCACACTTTTAGAATCAGCTTATACAGGTAAGAGTTAATGCACTTCGCCGTGTAAACTGTAGAAGAAATTGCAGGCATTGCCAGGCTAAACCTTGGAAGAAATGAAGAATTTCAGTCTTTGGTGCTGTCAAACTGACACCATTCATCATCCTTGAATAGGCTTTTGGCTTTAAAATAAATAAAACAAACCAGAACCCCCCATTCAGATCCCCATAATAAAGACAGCTCTCTACCGTAGTTCATCTTTGTTTTGGAGTTGATAGCAAAAAAGATTCCAAGTCCTTAATACTCCCAGGACTTCAACTCACACTGGAGTCAAACAATCTCAAGGAGTTACTGAACTAGGTATTGATTGTAAACACTGGGATTGTTTGTTATTTGATTTTTCAGTTTTCAAGGAATGAGGTGAAATTCACATCTCTCAAAAAGAAAGCATGCTCTGGTTCCTGGAAGCCAGAGTTTACGTGACTTGAGTTCATTTGAAGAGAATAATTTGTATTGGCATGAATAAATAATAATGGAGTTCTGTCTAAATAAGATATATAATATTCTGAGAAAAAGTTTGAACTGCATTGTAACATCTCATTTTATGTTATGAGCAACTACAAGAATGAAATCATTTCAAAATCACCTACTCATTCAGATTTTTAAAAGTTGGATTTCTTAAATGATGTCCTGGCATCACTAAGAGACACAAGGGCAGCTTATGTTGTAATAGACTGTCTCCTTGCTAAACTTGCCTGGTAAACTTGAAAGCAGATGATTTACAAGGATATCGGAGTGACATTTTGCCATTTTATCAAGTCTCTCTTCATGAGAAAGAATAGATATATAGCCGGTGAATCTTTTAGAAAACCACAAACCAACTCGTTTGGTGTGGGAGAGAAAATTTCTGCATTTCTAATTTGTGGATGGGAACTTCCCCAGCTGTTACAAATTCAGCCCTGCTTATTGCTGCTGCTAGATATATCTGTACTGAGTGCATTTGCAGGTTCTGTTTCCTTTTGTGCACATTAAAATCTTAACTGAACCAACTCCTTTGAATTAACCTGATAGCAGTTGAGTGTTAAGCACTGTCTTCCTGAATTTCCTCTTTTGCAGATCAGATTTTTGTTGGTAAGAGGTCAGTAAGAATATTTATGTTACTAAATCCAGAAATAAACGCTTAAATACTAATTAATGTGCTTTAATTCTAAGGGTTGAAGAAACCTAAACAGGAGAGTGATTAAAACTAGCTTATATTTCAGTAAATGACCAAACAAAAAAGAGAGTTGCATAGCTCAAAAGGAAGAGCACGGATGAGGAGTGAGGAAGTATTCTGATCTCATTCTGCTACTTATTATCTGTGGGATCTGTGAGCAGGTCTCACTGAGCCTCGCTTTTCTTATCTGAAAAGTAAGGATGAAGGGCTGAGATCCTGTCCAGCATTAAAATTCTGTGGTGAGCTAAGGTCCCACATTGAGCTATTTTAGATTTTACTCTCTTAAAGGGAGAGCAATAAATTTCCTTTCCGTGTGTAGTGCTCTTAGTAGAAGCATTTGTGAGTAATGGAATTTTATGATAATCTGGTCCCATGTTTACACAGACCATTCCACTAACACCTTGGCTTCAGAAGTCTATTCCATTCTCACTACTGAGAACTAAAAATTGTATCTATAGCTACAATATGAGAATTAATTACATTAATGAAGATGTTATTGAAATCCAGCAAATTTCTAAATTTAGAGTGCTAGTTTATTACCTAAAGTACATAGGTGGATTAAAAATCTTATTCTGCATGTTATGTATCTATTGCTGTTCATATGTTGTGGTAGGCTGAAAAATGATCCCCCAAAATATAGCCACTGAAACCTGGGAATGCTACTTTATGTTGGTGTCAATCTCAAAAATAATGCAGCCAGGGTCTTCCCTGGTGGCGTAGTGGTTAAGAATCCACCTGCCAATGTAGGGGACACGGGTTTGAGCCCTGGTCCGGGAAGATCCCACATGCTGCAGAGCAACTAAGCCTGCGAGCCACAACTACTGAAGCCCGTGCACCTGCAGCCTGTGCACTGCAACAAAGAGTAGCCCCACTTGCTGCAACTAGAGAAAGCCCACGTGCAACAACAAAGACCCAACGCAGCCAAAAATAAATAAAAATAAAATAAATAAATTTATTTTAAAAAAAAGCAGCCAGGTCTTTTGGTTTTGTTTTGTTTTGTTTTTTAACCAGGAAAATGGGTTTATTTGGGAACAGCAGAGAATTGCAATTTGGAACAGACAAGATATGGTGGATCATAGGCAAGTCCAGACAGAGAGGGGCTTGCTTTTATTAAATTTTAGGGGGAAATTCGGGAGGGCTGTTTTGAACAAAAGTTCTTTGGAGAAAGACAAGAATTCAAGGTTGTGGCTGCTTCTCATTGGCAGCAAGCAGTGGTTAGTGTGTTGTTGCTTGGGGCAGGGAGGGATCTTCCTTCCTTATCTTAAAAGCAGGAGATGAAATTCCCATGTGAAAAAATGTTCTTCCTTGTACCAGAAGAAAAGTAACATTCTTTTAATCATGGGTAAAAAGATGAGACTGAGAGGATTTTGTGCTAAGAGATATACAAACAGACCTTGTTAAAATAATTCTTATCTTCCTACTTCTTGCTGGTTACGCAGGCTGCAGCAAGTGGTACGTGCATGAGAGCTCTCCCTTCGGGTCTTCTTAACTCCTTTTTTTTACTTTCATTTTCTTTTTTTTTTTTTAACATCTTTCTTGGAGTGTAACTGCTTTACAATGTTGTGTTAGTTTCTGCTGTATAACAAAGTGAATCTTAACTCCATTTTAAGTGAAGTTTTCCTTTATCTTCACTTTGGAATAAATGGTCTTTGCAGATGTGACTAAATTAAGGATATTGAGCTGGGAGGATTATTCTAGGTTATCAATATGGGTTCCCAACGCAACCACATGTATCTTTATAAGAGGGAGGCAGATGGAGATTCTACACAGACAAAAGGGAATAATGCAATGTGACACTGGAGGTAGAGCTTGCAGTGATGTGGCCAGAAGACATGGAATATGGGAAGCCACCAGAAGCTGAAAGAGGCAAGGAAAGGATTCTCCTCTAGAGTTTCTGGAGGGAGCAGGACCCTGACAACATCTGATTTCAACTCCGTGAAACTGATTTTGGATCTCTGGTCTCTAGAAGTGTGAGACAATAAATTTCTATTATTTTTAGCTCCAAGATAGTGGTCATTTGTTACAGCAGCTACAGGAAACTAAGTACATATGCCAATATTTTTTTTTGAAAGTGCAATATTTGATGCACTTGCATCAAATGCAAGTTTTGATGCCAGAGATTTGGTAAACAGCTGGGCTTTAGGCATCTTTGCTTCTATTTCGATTCTGTTTTGCATCTCTTACTGTAGATCCCACACTTAATGAGAATTTATTTTTAGAGAGTAGATTTAGGAAAACTTTGTGTTCATGAGGGTATGGTGTGACACTTACTTTTGATAATAAAGATTACACATTTGAGGTTTTCCTTGAGTTTTCTGGTTTCTAGGAAGCTGAATATGAAATAAAAATTTTGTCTCAATGGATAGAAAATAAAAATGCTGCATAAATGGTCTTAAGTCCAGACATCAATTTTTTTCTTTTTCTTTTCTTTTTAACAAACCATCCAGAATACTGCATCATCTACATCACAAGTGGAATTTCATGGTTCTCTTATTCCCCTGTAATCAAATCACTGTTAAATATATATAAGTTAACAAACAAGTATATCATATGACATAGTTAAGAGGCAACTTCATTTTTGTTTCCTCCTGCCCATTCAAAATGTGTTCAGCGAGACTATTTCTTCAGGGATAAAGATAGATGCAGGCACCATGATTTTTCTATCATTCTTATATAACAGGTCTTCCATTGACTTTATGTCTAGAGCATAGTCTCAAATTAGTAAACAGGATGTCTGGGAGTATATTAGTAAAGGCTGCGGGCTTGATTGACTGTCAAAGTCTTTTCTCCAACCTCAGATTGAGCAACCTCAATATGGAAGTCTGCAGCAGGGAAGGAGCCATGTTTGGCTTCTCCTCCTTCTTCCACCAGTCCTGAGCCACCACATCACCTTGCTCTCACCACTTGTTAGCTCCCTCCATCGCTAGCTGCTGTGTCTTATCCTGCAGGTTTGGAGGGAGCAGGAGAAAGTAAAGTGGGGGAGTTGGAGAGATCTGACTGGAAATTGTACCATCATTAGCTGATGTGTACTCTCTGGGGCCAGTAGTCCTTCATAGTGCCCCTTCATGGGCTTTGGGGGAGCCCCTGTGCCCTCCTTTGGTTCCTTTGACATGAGCAGATGAACCACTGATCTCTCTTCTGGGATATCATGAAGACTCAGGCTTCTTTTTCAGGTCCTGGGGCATCCAGCTTGACATATCTAGCCTGACATATTCAGCCATTTTTGTCTGGGTTCTTTCTGTTTAGTGTTAAATTAGCCAGATCTATTTCCTTTTTTGACAAGGAGACCTGGTGACAGATTAAAGAACTGAGAATCTGGGAACCCAGAAATGGTAATTAAAGAGAAGTTAGGAGCCCAAGGATATTTCTTTCTCTTTAATAAATTTATTTTTATTTATTTTTGGCTGCGTTGGGTCTTTGCTTTCTCTAGTTGCAGCGAGCGGGGGCTACTCTTCGTTGTGCAGGCTTCTCATTGTCGTGGCTTCTCTTGTTGTGGAGCACGGGCTCTAGGGGTGCAGGCTTCAGCAGTTATGGCTTGCGGGCTCTGGAACGCAGGCTCAGTAGTTGTGGCGTACAGGGTTAGCTGCTCCGCGGCATGTGGGATCTTCCCAGACTAGGGCTCGAACCTGTGTGCACTGCATTGGCAGGCGGATTCTTAACCACTGAACCACCAGGGAAGCCCCTCAAGGATATTTCTGATTTCCTTGAAAGACTGATCTTGGGATAACTTTTATTTATTTATTTTAAATCTCATTTGCTTGCACAATTTTAACTACCACTGTATTAGTTATGTATTGCTGTGAAACAAATTACCCCAAAACTTAGTGGCTTAAAAGAACACACATGTATTATCTCATAATTTTTGTGGGTCAGAAATTTAGCTGGGTCCTCTGCTTCATGATGTCTTATAAGAATGTAATCAAGGTGTCATCTAGGGTTGGGGTCTCACCCGAAGACTTGAATGGGTAAGGATCTCCTTTTGAAGCTCATACTGATGGTTGCTGGCAGGATTCAGGGATGTTGAACAGAAGGCCTCAGTTCCTTACTGGCTGTTGGCTGGAGGCTACCCTCAGTTTGTTCTATGTGGGCTTTTCCAACATGGTAACTTGCTTTGTCAAAGCCAGCAAGAGAGAGAATCTGCTAGCCAAGTGGAAGTCACAATTTTTCTAACCTAATAATGGAAGTGACATCTTATCACTTTTGTCATATCTTATTGGTAAGACACAAATCACTACATCCAACTCACTCTTTTTAAAAATTAATTAATTAACTTGGCTGCACTGGGTCTTAGTTGTGGCACGTGGGATCTTTGTTGCCAAGTGCGGGATCTTCAGGTGCGGCGTGCAGACTCTTAGTTGTGGTATGTGGGATCTAGTTCCCTGACCTGGGATCGAACCTGGGCCCCCTGCATTGGGAGCTCAGAGTCTTAGCCACTGGACCACTGGGGAAGTCCCAAACTCACTCGTAAGGGGGAGGAATTATACAACGATATGAATTCTAGCACGTAGGAATCACTGGGGCCCATCTTAGAAGTCTACCTACCATAACCATCACCATGTTAAATCTAATCTTCAGCTCAACCAAGAAAACACATGTGGATTCTATCAAGAACCACAGCCTAAATATGGCCAATTCTGCTTCTCTGCTTGTGTCCTTTAATTTCAGTTAAAGGCATCACCAGCCACCCAGCTTCCCATGCTAAAAACTTGATGTCATGCTCAGTAACTCTCCGTTTTCTCTCGCTATTCATCTCCAGTTTGTCCCTAAGTCATGCAGATGTTTTGATCAGAATTTTTTTGAATCTTTCTAATCTGCAAAGCTGTCACTGTTCTCTACTGATCATCTTTCACTTGGACCATTGCATGAGCCTGCAAAGACTCTTCCATGGCTCTTTCTCACTCCAATCTGCCACTTATATAACTTGGCTCTTTGCTCAGGTTATTTCTTCTCCAGGGAATACTCTCTAGTCCTATCACCTTTCTTTGCCCAGCAAACTCGTATTAATTCATTAAGACCCAGATGACATGGGTCTAATTAATGAAAACCTTGTTATACCACATTTGACACAGCAAAGGTGCTTTCTCTTTTATGAAGATAGATGATATATAAAAAGATCACAAGAAAATTTTACTCCAGAGAGAAAACTTTTCAAATATGTGCGAAGACTTGTATTTATTATTCTTCTAAATTTAACTATAAAATTCTACATGCAATTATAAAGTAAAGAATGCTATTTCTAGTTAATAAGCATTGTCTAGAAGAGCTACATTTTTAAATTATGTGTGTTTTGCTGTTTCTTTTGCTCTGGTTAAGTTTAACATGACGGCTAACAAAACACACCAGCATTTTAAAATTATTCAGCAACAGAACATTGAAATATCTAGTTTCACAATGATTCACTGAATTGTCTAAATACATTAATCAAAGTATTCTCTAAAGCATTATGGTGTACTTGGTAAAAACTGGGGTCCAGGAGACCTGGGTTTTAGTGCTATTTCTGCCACTAAGTAGCTTTGCTGCTTTGGAAATTATTTTTCCATTATGGTTAAGGATCTTCAGGTATAGAATAAAGAAATGGGACTAGAGCAGTGGTATTTAACCTCCTTTCTTCTGAACTCTAAAGTGGCAGTGCTTTAAGTGTTCTGATACAGGGTCTCGATTGTACTGTAGACTCATTTAAAATTTACTCTTTTACTAAATATTTCTTTTATCTCCACCACTAAGTGTGTTCATTTTCACCTCTACTAATTACTGCTGTTGCCTCTTGGACTCTAACTCTTTTGCTTGTGCTGCAGGCACCGAGTAAAACTATAGACAGCTGGAGTTAGCAGTTGTTCCTTGCCTCATTGAGCCTCTCTCATTCTCTCTGGGCTCTGAGCTCTCAGTCTACCCAACTAAATATCTCTCTATGAGCAAATTAATTTTAAGGGAATTTGATTCTAAGAATTGCTGTTACTTTAAGTATATCCATACTTGTTGCCACTACAAAATTGTTAGTCTCTGAAAAACTTAGAAAATTAAAAAAAATTATTATAAGTTCAAGCTACCCTTTTATTTTTATTTAATACATTGATTTATCTTTTTAGCAGCTTTCTGCATTATAGATCAATTTCCTGAAAATTTAATGTTAAAAAAATGAAATCATCTTATAGTAATTGTTTTAGTTAAAAGTCCAAGACTCTAAACTTAGCAAGCCATGTTTGTTATTGTATTGCATGTAGAATTAGTATGTACATTAGTTTACATTACGCTAATCACGATGACGAGCAGATTGGGAATTTTCCTTAATTTCCCACTTACTTGTTAGAGTTAGAATAATATTTTTGTTGTTTTGTATGCTATGATTTAACATTAATATGTTTAGGAGCTTTTGTTTTCCTGTAGTTGTCTACTATATTCTTTGTAGCGATGGAGGGAAATATAGGGTTGAGGTGCAGAAAAGGAAAACCTGAAGATATTATTGAAGAAATAGTTTTGCAGAACTACTTGTTTCTTTTTTTTTCTTATTATAAAAGTAATTTATATTTATTGAAGACAGTATGGAAAATGCAAATTAAAAGAAGAAAATTAAAATCTCTCATAACCCCACTAACTAACATAATCACTGTTATCATGGCATGTATTGGTCACACTTTGTTTCTTTTTTCCCCCAGCTTTACTGAGACATAATTGACATACAACATTGTGTAAGTTTAAGGTGTGCAATGTATACATTTGATACACTTATCATTGCAAAATGATGAGCCCCATAGCCTTAGCTAACACCTCCATCATGTCACATAATTACCATCTCTTTTATTTTAGGTTATTTTTATACACTTTTTAAAGGGACCTACTTGTTTCTTACAGTGGGTTTTACATTTTGTTTTTTCTTGCTGTCAATATAACATCTTGTTTAGTCATTAGGGTGATCTAATAAGAAGTTGAGTGAATGAGCATTGTAGTTCTCTGTTGAGAGCTTTGGACAAACAACTGAATAGGCCCAAGACATGGAAATTGAATGGCTCCTGTGTCTAAAATGACTGGGTTGATACATGAAAGCTATATAAGACATTTTATTCCATATGTAACAAATGAGATAGAGAACTCCCAATAGAGCTGCTATACTTTTGGCAATCTGGAAAAATTAGTATTTCACATATTAAGATCACACATTGGCCTGATTTATTACAGGTTTGGATATTTAATTGCTTTGTGTAATAATTGCAAACCTACTTCTCACATGCACCCTGACTCCTTGATGATAAATATAAATTTTACAAGAAGAATCAATATTAATTTAACAAGAAAAATCAATAGCCTGGTGAAGTCATTATAATACTAATTTGAATTTTCAGGATTACTTTACTTTCATTCAAAATAGGTTTATTGAACACCTGTTCAGTGATAGGTACTAGCATCAAATTCGAATGCTGTGTAATTGTATTGCTATTTTATGAGTGCATCTCATCATGTATGTGGAGAGACACTAAGTGAGAAATGGGCAGCTATTTTATTAGAATCTCTCCTACCAGGTGACCTCAGACCCTGTAGGTAGACTGTGACCAAGCTGCTGGGAGAACTTGGGAAAGGCCTATTTATTCCAGCTTATACCTGACATTGTTCTTTGTTGGCAATGATCAGAGCTGTCTGTGATTTATTTGTGGCCCAAGGATTGCCAGACACTCTCAGATCTACACTTAATGGAATTCAATGGATTGTTAAGCAGAAGCACCAACGTAAAACTATGATGACTTTCGGGTTGGATTTAACTAGTTTTCAATCCTGGCTCTGATAACGGGCAAATTATTTAACTCTGGGTTTCAGTTTTCTCATTTGTCAAGTGGAATAGTACCTATTCTATGGAGTAGTTGTGATGATTAAATAGTACACAATACTTTCAGTGGCTAAAGACTGAATGAGTCAAATGAATAAATGTCTAGCCCAAGAATGTGGTCAATAAATGTGTTTCCTTTCTCTTCACATCTCTCTGCTTGTGCTACAATTTCTACTGATTCGGTGCTTTTTCAGGAAATGGTTTTCTAAGAACGAGCCTATACTCCTAATTAGGTAACCACGATCTCAGATTAGAGGTTTTGGTACAATATGGAGTAGTAGTAAAAAGCATAGACTCTGAAACTTTCCTGGGTGCAAAGCTCAGCTTTGATATTAGCACGTGGAGTGACTGTGGGGCCTCAGTCTGTAAAATATAATCTCCTTCACAGAATGGATACGACAATTATGCAAATTAATACATTTAGAGAAATTGGCACATAGTAAGCCCTTTTTAATTTTAATTTAAAAACTTTTTATTGAGATATATTTGACATACAACACTGTAAATTTAAAGTGTACAACAAAATTATGTGATACATTCACATATTTTGCAGTATGATAGCCATTGTGCATTAGCTAACACCTCTATCACATCACATAATTATCATTTCTTCTAGAGGTGAGAATAATTAAGATCTAGTCTCTTAGCAAGTTTAATGTTTATAATACAGTTTTGTTGTCTATAATCCTTGTACTGTGTATTAGGTCTTCAGGACTTACTTATTTATCTATCTATCTATTAGTTACAAGTATGTACCCTTAAACATTTCTGCCATTCCCCCATCTTCTAGTTTCTGGTAACCCTCTGCTTTTATGATTTGGATATTTTTAGATTCTACATATACAAGATACCATACAGTATTTGTCTTTTCTATATGATGTATCTCATTTAGCATGATGTCCTCAAGAACATTAGCTCAATATAAACCAAACCAAAGGCATGTAAAGTACTGCCAAGAAAAATACTCTCGAGTCAAAAGTCAGAGCCTTAGTCTCAACTTTACACCTGCTAGGTTTCTACAACAAGGTTTCCCGTTTATAAAATTAGATCAATATTACCTACCTGTCAAGCCTATTTTACAGGGACAAATTAAATGAGATGACATAGATCAGATGATGAACATATTTTGAGCAATGTTATTATTAATATCTAGGACAGTATTATCTTAATTATTTAAAATCTACCAATATTATAAGAAAACCGTTTATTAAGCAGCTATATATGCACTATTTTAAACTCTGCAGGGCTGAATCAAGTGTGCACTCAATCATATAACTACCAGATCAGGAAGACAAACAGCAGAGTTCTTCAGCTATGCTTCAGCTTATGCTTGATATCTTAATTTTCTCTTCTGGTTGCAACTTTTCTTTGGATAATTACTAATTTATAAGGAATGTTTTCTTTCTTTTTTTTTCTTTAACTTTAGATCCTGGCTTTTAAGGTTAAATTTGAAGGGTAAGCTCAAGGCACATTATTTTTTTACTCTTTTGCTAGTAAAATGTAATTATATGAACCCAGTAGAAAAGCCACTTCTGCAGTAAAATATTTAAATTATTCTAGAAAAGCTTAAAATTTCAAGTACTTTAACCTACTTAAAGGAACAAGTGCTTTGCTGGGATTAAGCCAACCCAATTAATTTCTGAAAAATACACTAAAGCTGTTTTTCTGTATGCAAGAATGAAAGACGATAAGGCTGTGGACAGAATGTGACTGATTTTTGGTGAATTAATCTGAACCTTCCCACATTTACCCTTCCAATGCTCACTGTATGATTTCTTTCCAACCTCATTAACTTTAAAGTAAATGTCATGTATAAAGGAGGTAAAAAGGGTTAGAGGAAGAACAAGGACTAGGGGGAAGAGAGAGGTTTGCAAGGTAAAAAGCCTTGCATTGCTGCCTTCTATACGAAGAATTTAACTGTGTTCATTTTGGGAAGTTCTCTGAATTTATATGTGATGTTTAGATTCCTTATTTTTCCACATACAAGATTTTTTAGATTGTGCCATGCCCTGCAATTAAAAAAAAAAGTCTATTTCTGTTATTGTCTGTGTGGTTGGTATTTCTTTTTAAACAGTGTGAGTCTGGATATACTCTAACTGTCCGTGATGTTATATATCAAATTAACTCTTATTAGCTATGCTGTGCTGGCTCATTTTTTCAAATTTGTCATTATTTGTACAGATTTAAACTAAAATCCTCTCCTTTCTTTACCTCTGTTTTATCTTTTCTTTCTTTCACTTCTCCTGCCATCTTTTTAAGAAACCTTCTCACCTTCTTCTACACTTTCTTTCTTTCTCTCTCTCTCCCTTCCTTCCTTCCTTTCTTTCTTTCTTCCTTCCTTCCTTCCTTCCCTCCTTCCTTCCTCCTTTTCAGTCTTCTATGGTTACAGGTTATGGTAGTTAAACCCCAGTCATTAGATATGTATTTGAATATATTCTATCAACAAATAATAACCTTTTGGGCATAATTTTGGATATATTTTAGAGTATTGTATGAATGTATGTTTGTATGTATTTGAAGTACAAACATGAATAGTAACTTTCTAAATGGCCATCTTCATGTTTTTATACACACTTTTTGAAAAAATTTGTTGAGAATTTTAAAGTTTTTAGAAGATACTGAATGTGATGGTTAATTTTATGTGTCAACTTAGCAAAACTATGGTGGCCAGTTGTTTGGTTAAACCCTAGTCTAGATGTTGCTGTGAAGGTATTTTGCAGATATGATTAACATTTATAATCAGCTGATTTTAGGAAAGGAGATTGCCTTGGTAATGTGGATGGGCCCCATCCAATCAGGACTTGAGAGCAGCAACTTTGGTTTTCTGGAGAAGAATAAATTCTGCCTGAAGACTGTGACATAGAACTCTTGCCCAAGTTTCCAGCCTACCATCCTCCTCTACAGATTTCAGACTAAAAATTATAACATCTGGTATAACCTTCCAAGACTGAACCAGGAAGAAATAGAAAATATGAACAGACCAATAACAGGTAATGAAATTGAAACTGTGATTAAAAATCTTTCAACAAACAGAAGTCTAGGACCGGATGGCTTCACAGGTGAATTCTATCAAACATTTAGAGAAGAGCTAACACCCATCCTTCTTAAATTCTTCCAAAAAATTTCGGAGGAAGGAACACTCCCAAGCTAATTCCATGAGGCCACCATCACACTGGTACCAAATTCAGACAAAGATACTACAAAAACAGAATATTACAGACCAATATCACTGATGAACATAGATGCAAAAACCTCAACAAAATACTAGCAAACAGAATCCAACAACACATTAAAAGGATCATACACCATGATCAGGTGGGATTTATCCCAGGGATGAAAGGATTCTTCAATATATGCAAATCAATCAATGTGATACACGATATTAACAAATTGAAGAATAAAAACCATATGATCATCTCAATAGATGCAGAAAAAGCTTTTGACAAAATTCAACACCCATTTATGATAAAAACTCTCCAGAAAGTGGGCATAGAGGGAAACTACCTCAACATAATAAAGGCCATATATGACAAACCCATGGCAAACATCATTCTCAATGGTGAAAAACTGAAAGCATTTCCTGCTTTCAGATCAGGAATGAGACAAGGATGTCCACTCTCACCACTATTATTCAACATAGTTTTGGAAATCCTAGCCACAGCAATCAGAGAAGAAAAAGAAATAAGAGGAATCCAAATTGGAAAAGAAGAAGTAAAACTGTCACTGTTTGCAGATGACATGATACTATACATAGAGAATCCTAAAGATGCCACCAGAAAACTACTAGAGCTAATCAATGAATTTGGTAAAGTAGCAGGATACAAAATTAATGCACAGAAATCTCTTGCATTCCTATACACTACCAATGAACGATCAGAAAGAGAAATTAAGGAAACAATCCCATTCACCATTGCAACAAAAAGAATAAAATACCTAGGAATAAACCTACCTAAGGAGGTAAAAGACCTATTCTCAGAAAACTGTAAGACACTGATGAAAGAAATCAAAGATGACACAAACAGATGGAGAGATATACCATGTTCTTGGATTGGAAGAATCAATGCTGTGAAAATGACTATATTACCCAAAGCAATCTACAGATTAAATGCAATCCCTATCAAATAACCAATGACATTTTTTACAGAACTAGAACAAAAAATCTTAAAATTTGTATGGAGACACAGAAGACCCCAAATAGCCAAAGCAGTCTTGAGGGAAAAAAAAAGGAGCTGGAGGAATCAGACTCCCTGACTTCGGACTATACTACAAAGCTACGGTAATCAAGACAATATGGTATGGACACAAAAACAGAGATATAGATCAATGGAAGAGGACAGAAAGCCCAGAGATAAACCCATGCACTTATGGTCAACTAATCTATGACAAAGGAGGTAAGGATATACAATGGAGAAAAGACAGTCTCTTCAATAAGTGATGCTGGGAAAACTGGACAGCTACTTGTAAAAGAATGAAATTAGAACACTCCCTGACACCACACACAAAAATAAACTCAAAATGGATTAGAGACCAAAATGTAAGACCAGACATTATACAACTCTTAGAGGAAAACATAGGAAGAACACTCTTTGATGTATATCACAGCAAGATCCTTTTTGACCCACCTCCTAGAAAAATGGAAATAAAAACAAAAATAAACAAATGGGAACTAATGAAACTTAAAAGCTTTTGCACAGCAAAGGAAACCATAAACAAGACAAAACGACAACCCTCAGAATGGGAGAAAATATTTGCAAATGAAGCAACTGATAAAGGATTAATCTCCAAAATGCATAAAGAGCTCATGCAGCTCAATATTAAATAACCAAACAACCCAATCAAAAAATGGGCAGAAGATCTAAATAGACATTTCTCCAAAGAAGACATAAGATGGACAAGAGGCACATGAAAAGATGCTCAACATCACTAATTATTAGAGAAATGCAAATCAAAACTACCGTGAGATATCACCTCACACCGGTTAGAATGGGCAGCATCAGAAAATCTACAAACAACAAATGCTGGAGGGGGTGTGGCGAAAAGGGAGCCCTCTTGCACTGTTGGTGGGAATGTAAATTGATACAGCCACTATGGAGAACAGTATGGAGTTTCCTTAAAAACTAAAAATAGAATTACCAGATGACCCAGCAATCCCACTACTGGGCATATACCCAGAGAAAACCATAATTCAAAAATACACATGTACCCCAATGTTCATTGCAGCACTATTTACAATAGCCAGGTCATGGAAGCAACCTAAATGCCCATCAACAGATGAATGGATAAAGAAGATGTGCTACATATATAATGGAATATTACCCAGCCATAAAAAGGAACAAAATTGGGTCATTTGTAGAGATGTGGATGGACCTAGAGACTGTCATACAGAATGAAGTCAGAAGGAGAAAAACAAATATCATATATTAATGCATATATGTGGAGTCTAGAAAAATGGTACAGATGAACCTGTTTGCAAGGCAGAAATAGATACACAGATGTAGAGGTAAAACATATGGACACTAAGAGGGAAAAACAGGGGGCAGGGCTGATGGTGGTGGGATGAACTGGTAGATTGGGATTGACATATATACACTAATATGTATAAAATAGATAACTAATAAGAACCTGCTGTATAAAAAAATAAATAATAAAATTTAAAAAAAAAACAAACCCTACAACATCAACTCTTAACACTTACCTGAACTTCCAGTGTATTTGTCTTCCTTATGAAATTTTGGACTTAACAGTCCCCACAATCATGAAAGTAAATTTCTTAAAATACGTCTCTCTTTCTCTGTATCTCTGTCTCTCTTTGTCTCTGTTTCTACATTTGTCTCTCTGTCTCTACATATATATAATACATATATGTGATATATGTGTATTATCTACATATCTTTATATTTGTTTAAATATAAAATTGGTTCTATTTTTCTGGAGGATCCTGACTAACTGATGCACTGAGGCATATATCATAATATTCTAAAATTTTTATTAGGATTCGCTATTTGATTCAATTGATGATTTCCAGGGTCTCTTGCTTTTTCAGGAAGGAAGCTCTGGCTAGACTTGTGATCCACAAAACACCTTTCCTTGAAAGGAAACATTCCTTCACAGGAAGCTGTCAGGAAATCTGGCTCACTCCTGTGATGCATGTATAGCACCTGTGGCTCGGCTATGGGTCATGTAGTTTGAGGCTTAGTTTCAGTATGCCTACTTTTGAAGATGAGGGGGATGCTGTTCAAGATGCTCTACGAAGGTACCCATACAGACCACACTCCTGCTCCTTACAGGCTCCACACAGTTCATTGCCAACTGAAATTATGGACTTTCTCTGCAATACACATTTCACTTATGGTTTCTATTTGCATAATAAGTACGTCAGAGATTTGTTTTGTTATTTTTCTAATCTTGAAAAATCATGGAGTAAGCTATACTGTTATGATAAAATTATGACAAATAAAACAAATTTCATTTCATTTATTCAACATGATATTTATCTTTGTTCTGGTTGCTATAACAAAAATCCATAGAATGGGTGGCTTATAAACATCAGTTATTTATTCCTCACAGTTCTGGAGGCTGGAAGAATGAGATCAGGGTGTCAGCGTGTCAGTTTCTGGTGAGAACCCTCTTCTGGGTGGCAGACTGAGACTTCCCATTGTAGCCTCACAGGGCAGAAAGAGCAGAGAGAGAGGATGCAAGTTCTCTGGTGTTTTTTTAAATAAGGGCACTAATCCTGCTCATGAGGGCTCCACCCTAATTGCCTCCCAAAGGCCCCACATCCTAAGAGCATCACATTGGGGGCTAGAATTTCAACAAATAAATTTTGGGGGACACAAACATTCAGTCCATAACAATATTATATTCAAATCCTCAGGAAAATAGTCATATGGATGTTACGTAATTATATTCTGGTAAATCTGGTAAAAGTATTGGATTATTGAAATTCAACTTGCCTAGGTTTACATAGCTAGAGAGAAGCAATGTCAATATTTGAGCCTGGATCTGGTCAGATTCCAAAATTCGTGAACTTTCTGTAAGTTACAAATAAAGCCAGGAAATTGATTTCTGGGGAAAACGTCAGGTTAGGCCAGTGGTTCTCAGAGTGAGGTCCCAGGATGAATATCATGTTATACTCCATTCCAACATATTAACTAACCTAACATTCTCCACTTACATCCTGCACTCTCCTGCTTCATGCAGGCAGATACTTGGCTTTGTATTTATTATTATGGATGAAAAATAATTCTGTGTTGAAAACAGAAGAGAAAATATGTCTCCAAAAATCTGACCCCACTAGAGTTTACTGCAGCTACTTCTGAGAAAAACTTAACATGTAGAGTTAGAATCCAGGCTGAACCTTCTCTCTCCCCTCAGAAAAAAATAATTTCCCCAGAACCAGGGCTAGGTGAGGGAGAGTGACTTGGGAGAGATGTGAGGCAAGTGACAAGGGTAGACCCAGAAGAAGAAAGGGATAGGTAATGTCTTGTCTCACAGAGGTCGCTTGCTACAGCTCATAAACAGAAAAGAGATGCTTGTCCAGTGAGCCTAGTGAAGAGGGGGAAAGGCACCCACAGAAGCTGAATGGCATGTATGGACATGGCATGTATAAGAAGGAGGGGCTCCAGAGGCAGTAACGGTGGAAGCAGAAGAGAAAGCGGGGCTAGTGGTGGTGATGGACTCCTCTGTCCAGACGAGCCTTGGAAGATGACCCAAGGATGAGGAGGGCCAGACCCCTCCATGCCTGGCACCATGTCAGCCTTCCCAACAACCCCAGCAGGTTAGACACATCCCTGGAGAAGGGAAAACCTAGAATTCATTGTGATTAATTGTCATTTCAGTAAAATGTGGCTCGACATAGAAATGACACTGAGTAATAGAATATAAAGTCATGGTTCTTTTTTAAACTTTATTTTGAAATTATGTCAAACCTATAGAAAGATCGCAAGAGTAGTACAAAGAATTGCCTCATCCTATCCACCCTGATTCTGTATGTATTCTCTCAGCCTTTCTTGATATATGTATATACCCGTTGTCATTTGTCTAGCCATTTGAGAACAAGTTGCAGTTGTGATGCTTCATTGCCTCTAAATATTACACTGTTTACCTCTCTGAAACAAGGAAACTCCCTTATCGTACATCCTTACTGGCCTCCAAATGAGAATATCAACAATGATACAACACTACCATCCAATCCACAGACAACATTTAAATTCCAGCAATTTCCTCAACAGTGTTTCTTTTTCCTTTGTGATCTAGAAACCCACACTGCATTTAGTCGTCATGACTCTGGTTTTGTTCAGTCTAGAACAATTCCTCAGTGTTTCCCTGAGGATCTTGATAATCTGATCCTCAACATGAGTTCAAATGATGTTATTTTCCTAACCCCACTCAGGCCATGCATTCTTGGCAAAAATAGCACCAAAATCACACTGTGCCCTTCTCTGTTCATTATAATGGAGGCACAGAAGTTGAGTCATCCTACCAATAGTGATGTTAATTTGATCACTTGGTCAGGTTCATGTGTACTAGGCATCACAATTTCCCCCTTTGTAATTTATTAGTTTTCTATGAGGAGAAATTCTGATAGTGTACTACTCTCCTGTAACTTACCAAACCTCCAACCAGCCTTAGCATTCATTGATGACTTCCTTCTGAATCAGCCATGAGTCTACAATAGTTGTCAAATGAGTGATTTTCCATTTTCATCATTCTATCATCATTTATTAGTTGTCATTCAACTATAAGGAAGAGCTTTTCCTTTTTGTCTATTGATTCATTTATTTATTATTTGTTTATATTATATGGACTTATTTTGTTATTTTTTAGTTTATTATTTATGGACTTACGAAGTCATATTTTGTTCAATGAGTTAGTAATCCATTACTCTTGTTAATTATTTGGATACAAATTGTTACAGATTTGGCTTCCCAAGCTGACTCCTATGTCTTTTTTGCATTTTCTTGATATTTGGCATAGCAAGATGTTCCAGGCTCATCTTGTTTCTGCCTCACCCCAGCCCTGGAATCAGCCATTTTTCTAAGAGGCTCTTGGTTCCTTTTGATGGAGGATGGTATTCAGAAACCAAGATCTGGGTGTTCGACATGATCATTGCTATTGGGATGGCATTGCTTCAAGGACCTCTCAGAAAACAGAACTAGGAAATACATGTACATATATTCATATATCTCTGTATATTGTTATATGTATCTTAGAATTGTAAAAAAGAATTCATACTAATATGTCTTACTTAAACTCTCCTGAAGATTCTTTCTATCCTTCTCTCTGTCCATGTCTGTAAATCTCTTCTCTGACAGTGAGAAACCACCCCCTCCACACACTACACACACACACACACACACACACACACACACACACACACACACACTAATTTGCTCAATCTCCCAACCACATGGGCTGCCTCTGCACCTGCCAGCTCTGCAGATGTCCCAACTCACAAGGCTTCCTTGGCTTCCAGCTACCAAGCTGATGCATCTATGCTGCACCCTCACCTGTTTGCTGGCCTGCAGCAGCTGACCCTCTGTGCTGAGAATATATTTCTTACACACCTGATTTTTATGGGCACTTACGTGTTTTTTTCAGAATTATTACTTGTCTGAAACTCTAAATCAAGTCTCATTTAAAATAATACCTTCTTGAAATCCTCTCAGGTCCTCCAAATGGGAATAGCTCCTTCCTACTTTTTGTCTTTCCCATTCTCACATCTGTCCTCAGGCCATTAGGTCTTTGGGAGACCACGTATGCCGTTGGTTGACTGGATACATCTTGGCCTGCTTATTTCTGGCAGTTGTTTCCCGTGAAACAATGGGAATTGGATGAGTTCTCTTTCTTTTCTCCATGTAACCTTTGAACAGATATTGTTGATGACCTGCCTGCTAACAAACACTGCATTGTATCTGCCCTTCCATTTTCATCGCCCACAGTTGCATCCAGTGTGTTCTGTGTATTTATGCCTGGTCTCTTAAAGCTGGCCGTATTCTGGGGATGCTCCTCTTTGCCCACATTTTGACTAATTTTCTCCCAACTCCTGTAACCATTCAACTCAAGATCTCCAAAGCTTACAAAGGGTCAACCTCTTCTGGGATTGGTGTTTAGTGCCTCTGTCACAAAGTGTATGGTTCTCCTAACAGTTGTGCACACATCTCACATTAAACTGTTAGTTCCTCAATTGATTTTTACGTACTCTATAGAACATAAACCAAAGCCTTGCACATGAAAGGGACTCAACTGATATTTCCTAAATTTGAGTATGTGATAAACTACTTTTCTCTGACATCTCACACTAAGACAATTCCATATCTGGTTCATTAATTTGTGGCTAGGATTTGGTTTAATGATTAGTTCTAACATTATAGTTCTACCCAATCTAATGTGGTCCAGTGTAGCGTAGCGTGACAGAGTACAATTCAAGAAAATTTCTTGAAAACAATTAAAAATGATGTATTTTTGTTATGTTCAATGCATTTATTTGGAACTTCCAAAAGCCTTGGATTAATGTTAAAGTAATTTTCTAGAGAAAACCACATTTAAGGAAACAAATTATTGATTTCTTTCAGGATTCTCAGTTTCCATAATCCCAGAGTTTTTCACCCGTTTGACGAATTAGAACATCATACATTGAATTTTATTGGCCATTCACATGTTTTCCAGGCTATGGCTTGTTATTCAGAGGATAAATTCATAGTTCAGAGACATTCATTCTCACTGTAAACACTTTAAAATACAATATGTAAAATGCAAATTGTTTTTTAAAAGTTGCCATGTGTTAAATAACCTACTTACTGGACAATATAGAAATACTTCAAATAAATATAAAACTAAAATAATATTCTATGTACTTCATCTCTGGAACCTATAGGTCAACTGATGTTCAATTTTGTTTCTTGTGGGCTTTTTCTGATAGCCTAGTAAGAACCTTAGAGGTAAATTTATAATTTGAGCTCTGTGTGCAACTGTTCTAACTCCAGTTTTTAAGACATTTTCCTTAATAAATGGATGTGCAATTATAGTATCTATCTGAGTTGCATGCACAGAGAGGGTCTTAATATTTGGTCATTCAGTACATTTCAACATAAAGGCTTGCTCATGCTCTAATTACTACTAAAGCAGGCTCTTTATCAGTCCAGTGTTCCATCCACTTAAAAACTGGATATACACTGAGAATTTGGCCAACATTAAGCCCTTGCTGCCATGAACTGTTCACTTAATAAGAACTTGACATGATATAGGTAAATGAATAGGTTTTCTTGGGTTTCACTTTTGTTCCTCTCTTCTTGTTCATCTCTTTACATTTGTGAAACTCATTCTTATTTTAAGATTCTTGAGTACACAAGAGAAACTGCTCAGTAGTTCCATATGCCTTTTCAATGGAAACAGCAAGATTTTTGCTAGAAGTGCTAGTTTTAATGGAGCTCGTTTTAAAAATATAGAATATGGCAGAATCTTTAAGAAAAAAGGAGAACCTTCAGGTTTTTTTTTCATTAAAAAAAATTTTTTTTTGGCTGCATTGGGTCTTCATTGCTGCGCGCGGGCTTTCTCTAGTTGCGGTGAGCGGGGTCTACTCTTCATTGCGGTGTGCAGGCTTCTCGTTGTGCTGGTTTCTCTTGTTGCGGAGCATGGGCTCTAGGCGCGCGGGCTCAGTAGCTGTGGCTTGCAGGCTCTAGAGCGCAGGCCCAGTAGTTGTGGCGCACGGGCTTAGTTGCTCCATGGCATGTGGGATCTTCCCAGACCAGGGATCGAACCTGTGTCCCCTGCATTGGCAGGTGGATTCTTAACCACTGCGCCACCAGGGAAGTCTGAACCTTCAGTTTTTACACAAGCACTGTCACCATGGGTGATTCCATACTTCATATATCAGGTCAAACACCTAAAAGAACACATAAAGCTGAAAATTGGAAATAAAGTCTTTTACTTTTTTGTCAATTAGTATAACATAATCCTGCATTTTGATAGTCATCCAAATTTGCTCTGTAGGACCCTTGAAAGACCGAAGAACCTACACTGTTTTTCATATTTTGGTGTGAAAACTCAGATTTAGTTACCATGATGGTTTCCTCCTCTGCCTAGGTAGACCAGGTATCTTCACAGTCGCTATTCTAAAGTTTGTCTATAGACCATATGAACAGGAACTAATAATAACCCAGAACAGGGTTTGGCTTACCATGGAGTAAGTTTTCAATAAATATTTGTTGGCTTGAAATCGCCTTGTGAGGCACTGATGAGAAATCATCAGATATCAATGCTGTCTGCTGACCTTTATTCACAGTCGCTTTCAAGTCAGACATCAAGCCTGCTTTCCATTCTCAGTCTGGAGAACCTATTATCCTTAAAGGCTTTTTTTGCAAAATACATTATCAGTAAAAGCAAAATACGCCATTAGAAAAATAGTAAACTCAGTAAACTATTTTACACAGTAGTAAAAAATAAAATCAGTCATGTCTCCTCTTCCCCTATAATGTGAGATACTGCAAATTTCTAGGCGTCAAAAACCATAATAAATGTGCCCCAGGGAAACCATAATACCTCTAAAAATTCACATATGTATTCTCACCAGAAAAATTTGCCTTTGCTTCTTTGTGTTGGAACAATCATCCACGTTTTCTTGCAAAATAAACATTACATATGGTACCTAGAAGGCTCAATTGTTGGATGTAATTTTAAGTTCAATAACATACTGAAAGGGGAAACACTCACAGTTGGAGTTAGAAATTCTATTTTACTTGAAGCTTTGGATATAGGTTGAACTGAAGACAGAAATTATGGCATAAGTCTTATCAAAACTGGGTTCAGTCACAATGTTACAAAAAACGAATTGTGCCAGTCTTCTGACTATCCAATAAAGAAATGACCGTAAAAGAGAGCCCTTGCTTAGAACACAACATAGGTTTCCACAGCTAACAGTACGTTTTAGTAAAAACCCAGCCATATTCCTTTCATAAGTCATAGTTTATTTCCAATTTAGTAAAACTCTGAAGAATGAAATGAGGCCTTGCTCTTTTTTTTTTTTTTTTTTTTGCGGTATGCGGGCCTCTCACTGTTGTGGCCTCTCCCGTTGCGGAACACAGACTCCGGACGCGCAGGCTCAGCGGCCATGGCTCACGGGCCCAGCCGCTCCGCGGCATGTAGGATCTTCCCGGGCCGGGGCACAGAACCCGTGTCCCCTACATCGGCAGGCGGACTCTCAACCACTGCGCCAGCAGGGAAGCCCCGAGGCCTTGCTTTTAGGACCTTATTCCAACGCACTAGCCATTCAAGAAACTTGTTGCCGAGCTCCATCGGTAGCGGGAGTGGAGAGTAGACCCCGGTCGGCCCTGGGCAGCCCTGCCGCCGTCCGAGTTACCATCACACCGCGAGGAGCGCAGCTGCCTGGGTCCCCCCCTCCCCCCTCCCCGCCGCACCCGTGAGCTGGGAGGCCGACACCCCGCGTCCGAGCCTCCCCGCTTCAGCACGGCGAACACCAAGCCGGGAATCATCCACATCCGCCGCGCCTGCCGGCGGGGACCATCCACATCCGCCGCGCCTGCTGGCTGGCACCGCGACAACAACACAAGGAAGGTTTTGAGAACAAATATTTACTGTAAGAAACGGATGTGGTTTCCTCCACAGTGAAGGACTCCAAGGAAGATGTATTTGTACAGCCGACTGCCGTAAAGAATTACCCAGGAAGTCCTCTCGCGGTGTAGGGGATGGAGAGACTGTGGAGTTTGTGGTGGAGAAAAGATTGCGGGGGCAGTCGATGTGCAGCAGAGCGGAATCGTTCTAGAGGCGTTCCCTGTCACAGGGGATGCAACACAATGACCAGCAGAATGGCCAGAATGGTGAGAGTGGGGGAAAGAGTGAAGGATGGAAGATGCTCCCCAAGGCCAGGCCGCACAGCGCCGGCCCTGACTCAGGCCACGGTGCCGACTCCCCTGCGGAGACGCACGCTTTGGGCACCATCGCGGTGCTCCAGCCCTCGTGTGCAGGGAGAAGGAACGGAGGGTGCTGCCAGCCAGAGTGCCCAGAGCAAGGTAGACCAGTGAGACAGAATGTGACCGAGGTTAGAGATCGCGATTCCGCAGATATCACGAGGAAGTAAGGAAGGAACATGACACCAGGAGTAAGTAGAGCTAAGTTCTAGTTCCAGTTCTGTCCCTTGTTCGTTGTATAATCTGGAACAATTCATGTCACCTTTTTGGGTCTCAGTTTCCTTTTTACAAGGGAAATAATTGGGAAAATGAGCACTAATATCCTTTCTTGCTTTAAAATTGGATAAATTGTGTTCATCACTATTGTTTTTGTGCCCAGGAGTTACCAATGAATTTCACGTGAAATTAAAACAAGTTTATTCTATGTTTTAAAAAAGGTCATCATTTTGAGTATTAGTGAAGAGGAAATAAAGGATGGAATTAAATTTATTGCCTGTCTTCATGACCCAGAGCTTCAGATACCCCTAGAGGTCCTCTGAGCAGCCCATCTGCACAATGGGAACACCACTTCCCCATTTGCTAGTGGAAAAGGAGATGTGCAACAGTCAGCCCACTCCACTTGCCCAACTGTGCTGGCTCTTCCCCTGTTCTCTTTTCCTCTCTATTTAGTATATCATGTTCACTTTCTCATTCTGTTGGGTGGTACTGGATTCACTCTTGCCTCACTCTGTCTTCTTGGTTGCTACTTGATTTCAAAGTGCTTTTGCCTAAATTTATTTAATTCTAAATTTATTTAGTTAAATTTATTTATTAATTTATTTAATATTAACTCTGTCTACATCCTACCTATAACTTGAGTGGCAGGGGGTAAATAAAACATATTGAAATCCTTGGAGACCAGGTTTAAATAACCGTGAGGTGTTATTGATAGGTCATTCAGCTTATAAAAGTTGACTACTCTGATTTTTGCATATGTTAGCAACCTATTTGGAATGATTGCAATGACATTTATGTATGACTGACTCTGGGAATCTGGCCTTAGGGACCGTTTGGAAAAGAGCATAGTTTGTTTAATTGAAATTTCTGTCATAATTTCCCATGTCAAAGCAACTAAGTTTACATTCAGTGGTAGTTGTTGAGTTTAGAAGAAACAGAATGTTTGAGTTTTTACACTATGCATGTGACTGTGAACATCAGTCTGCCAAAAAAGGTATATGTAGCATCATACATGGAGCCTGACTTGTGCAGGAAAAACTGCCAGACAGAAAGGGAATTATTTAAAATATCAGGGTTTTCCACATTGGTTCTTCTTTGCCTTAAGGGAAAGAAGCGGATGTAAAGACATCTGGAAAACTTTCATAAAGTGAGGATTTTACTTATCTACCTCTGGGTTGATAGCTTTAATTTCCAAACTCTTTAACTGTAATGGGAATACATTTGCTCATCCCTCTGTGGAGTATGGTAGGAGAGAGGGAGGGCAAGACCTATTACAAATAACAGCCCAGTGTGGCTACATCTTCCACATGCTGAAATTAAAGGTTTTTTAAACTGGAGAATGCAAGGGTACCTAAGAGACTTATTTATGTAGTAGTGGATATTAAACCTAAGCCCTTTTGTCCATTCTGTAGTGTAAATTGGAGAACATTTTTCTGTTTTTCCATCTGGATATGTTTGCTGTGATAGATCACTGACATGACTTTACTATAAGGGAAAAATATATTAAAAAAAAAAAACAGCAAAAGAAAGAAGATTGAAGTGGGACCTGTGATTAGGATATGTAGAGTAAGGGTTCTTCTTTTTAGCTCTTCACTCTTCTGTTGCATCTGAAGATTTTACTTTTGTGCTGATTTGGGAACTTGTGCTTACTTTTGTGTGTCTCTTCTTTTATTGATGGTCTTAAGCTTTAGAGTTTTTGCAACTGAATTACAGCTTTATTTGTAGATGTGTGTGCTGAGTGCTATTGGACTAGACCAGAGGTTCTCAAAACACTGGTGTGAGAAGTAAAGAGCAGAAAGTGTGGGAAAAAATTTCTTTGATAAACAGGCAGGACTGTCACTAGCGGTTTCAAATACAAGGAAGAGGCTTTAGTTGTTGAGTTCTACAGCTTGTATGTTGGCTTCTATTATTCATGGGAGGAGTTGCTGACAATGCTTTGGGAAAACTTAGAAATTGTATGTATGGAATTTTAGCAACATAGATTTTGAAGTGCTTTTGAAGGTAAGAGTTATTTAAGAAGAGCCCAGACTGCAGACAAAAAAAATATATAAGGTGAACTTTAATTTTGCACAAATGACCTGCAAGTTATAGTCTGTTATAAATTGTTTTTGGGAAATATATATTTATTTGAAACCTATTCCCCACCTTTCAATCTGATGCAAACTTCGGTCATTCTACATAGAATTACTACTGTCAGTTCTCTAATTACATGCAAAAAATAAAATGGAGTGAAAGTTTTAGAACTGCTAAACCTTAGAGCTTGAGTTTCTAAAATGTTCTGGGTTGTTTTAGTGGAATGCCAGGATATACAGTGTCATGAATGAGCGTCTGTTGGCTTGATCTTTCTACTGTTGAGCACATTCCTTATTTTTTTCAGCAAAACTTTGTCTCCTTCTCCCTGTTTGTTAGTTTTCTTTAAGTTATTGTGATTTCCATTGTAGATGAGGAGGAAAAATTCAAAGATATATTACTCTCCTAGTATACCAATAGCTTAGAAGAAGCCACATCATTTAGGAGCTTCTTGATAAGCTGACCTCAAGAATTCCTGAATTTACAGAATCATTTCAGGTTAACTCCACTATTTTAGAAATGGGTTGCATATGTTTATCTTATTTCTTTTGATTTTCATTTTCAGTGGTATGCATTTTGTACAGTTAACAACTTATGGTTTCTTTACTATTTACTTGGACTGCAGTGCATTGTAGTATATATTCCTCATGGTGGAACAGTTTCCAGATGGCCTATGTATTGTGTAATGGTATATATATATATATATTTTTTTTTCCCCTAATATGGGGCAAGCAATAACCATTTTTAAGAGAAGGTGGGAATACCCAACAAGTATGTCTTTAGGCACTCATGCTTTGGGTGACTTTCCTATCTTGCCTACTCACCAGTGACTTGTAGACTTATCTAGTAGGGATGGGCAAAAAGCAAAACTAGAAATATTTCTCTCTAAGAAGAAAAATGCAAAAGAATGTCTAACACATAGAGCATCATGCAATTTCCCCTTGAAATGCCAATAGAAAACATCTAGAGTAAAGAGAAAATGATCATGAGACCTCTTCCTTGACGCCTATGGGTGGCTTTTGTTTCTAAACTCCTTAATTATAACAAGAATTGTCTTAGTTAATCTATCTTCGACATTGATGGGGGAAGAAAAGGCCATTAATTTCTAGTTTTATATGTTTAAAACCATTTACTTACTCTTTTCTCATCTTTCCTTAAACCTAAGCATTATTTTGACTTTGATATGTAATTCTTGTTTCATTATAAAAAGGAGCACATAGTATATGAAATAAGTTGCTCTTCATTTTAACTAACACTGTCAATTTTATTTGTAATTATTATGTAGTTAACATGTTAATGATGTATGTTTTAGGTTTTTATTACTTAGAAACTTGCAAATTACTTTTTTAAGAATGTATTTCATAATTACTAGGCTAGGTTATTTTGTGGTATGTCAAAATTCACTGAAATAAAATTAGAAAATTGAGAAGAATCTTTGTTATAAGTCATTTGCAACCAATTATGAAGACTTTCAAAATACTGTCTCATAGAGACACAGATGTGGTGACAATAGTAGAGGCCACATAGAATAACATATGGCTAGTCATTTAAGGGAGATAGTCCCATCTAGATAGGTCTGTTATCTGTTAAATTGTTTGCGCCTTCATTATAAATTCTGTAGATTGTTTATTCAGTTTTTAGAGAGGACAGTATGGCCATATATCTCACTTAGAATGTACATGTTTATGAAGCTATATAGCACTACATTTTGAAGAGAGTGATTTTGGTCTCTCTTTTTTTTTAAAAGACAGTTTTCTGAGACTATTGTCCCTGCAGGAATCAGTTTATACCGCTAGGGGTCAGTCTACATGAACAGATGTCCATGTATATCGCTTAGGTGTCCAGTTTTAGGACAGTGTTATCATTTGATTTCATGCAGTATCTTTTCATTTGGGGATAGAAGAATCTCCTTGGACACTTACATGGTAATATACAGCTTCTTGCATCCTGAATTTTCTAGCTATACTCTTGACAGGACATTTCTCGAAGGATTTCAATATACAGCTTAACTGTTCTTTTCCCTTACCTGTCTCGTTTCTCTTCTCTCTGATGTCAATTCAGAGCCTTCATCTAATTTAATATGTAAGAACAAGAGAATGGCTAACAACAAAGGAATCATAGGTCAGGGTCTTCCCCAAACCGTTATGAATGGGACTGAAGATGACAGTTGCTCACGGAATGACTGGATTTGGAGGGTGACTGACATGTGGGAGTTATGTTTGAGGGTGGCTTTTTAACTCTGATGCCTTATCAAACTGCTGGTTTCTGTTACAGTATTTTTTTCCCCACATTTCCTCTGGTATCTGGAAGACAGTGAGGTCTGTCTTCCTCACTGCATTGTAAGTTCTTCCCAGGCAGGGGCTGTATCTTACCCATCTTTCTTCCAGTACTTAGCACAATGTTTGACACATAGTTGGCACTGATTGTATTTTTTGAACTGAACCGAACTCAGTAAATACTAACATGCCAGAATGACCTACTACATTATTTTTATTGGTAGAGAAATATTAAACATCAATGGAAGTACCCATGGCATGATGGCCAAAAATATAATGACCCATTCTTCTTTTTGTTTCTAAAGAAGGAGAAGAATGTACATAGTTTAAAGTAATTGGGACAATCTGGAACTCTTATCAAGCTAATAATTGTTCTGAGAAAAGAGAAATGCCTCTAATTTTTAGGTAAAACTCAGAAATATTCCCATCTTTCTCCGAGGAGGGCATTCTTGTTAGTTTGGAGACAACAAGGCTTATTTCTCAGAACAGCCTTCATGTTAAGTATAACATCACACTGGCCATGTTAGAAAATTAGTTTAAAATCATAGAATCCGGCTTTCAGTATTGGAAAGGAACTTATTGTTTGTCTAGCTCACATCATTGTGAGAAATATTATTCCCTTTTAAGCATAATGAGCACCAAAGTTTGTTAAAAGGGTGATGGCTTTAGTAATGATACTAAATGATATAACATATATGTGTGTGTATATATATATATATATATATATATATATGTACTTATACTAAATTATGTACTTATTATGCTGTGATCAAAAATGAGGTTCAACTTGTGACCACTGGGAGTCACTGTGTAGCTGTCACAGCTAAGGAGGCCCCCCACACCATCCACACCAGCTTGCTGGGCTGCCGGGGAGATAACACACTCATCTCTTTTCCCCAACCACTGGCATTTATCCATTTGCCAACCGGTAGTTATTAAGTGTCCACAGAGAGCTGGGTGCTGTGTTAAATTAGGCAACACAGTGAGAACAAGCTGCCTGTGTGGCTAGCCCTGTTTCCCCTCTCCCAACCCCCTCCCCAGCAAAGCTCTTTAAATCTCCCTTATGATTTATGTTTTATTTATTTATTATTATTTATACATTTATTTATGAGGTTTTGTCTTTTCTACTAGAGATCCTTGAGAGAGAGGTCTACATTTTTATTTTGTAATTGTTAATCCCATTGACCGGTTTGTAGTAGATCCTTATTACATGTTTGTTGAGTGACTGGTTGCTATGCCAGTTATTTCCTCTTGTTTTTTTTATTTTGCTGTTATTTCTTCTTGACTGCACTACTATCCAGTTATTACTACCTGCCCTGCATCACTCCCTGCTCACTGTCCTTTAATGCTATTGCAATAATGAAATGGTTATAGGTGAACACTTTTCCTCTCATATCAATTATTCTTTCTTCCTCATTCTGCTGTAACGGTTTAGAGGTCTTGTTTATACCACATCAGAAGTGAATGACATCATTTATCAGCGGCAGCATTAACAGTCTCACTTTTGTTAGTGGGAACTAGAATTGAACAATGTGTGGAAGACACCATAGGAATTTAGAAATGTGAGTGATTCCATTTAGATTAGATCTGTCATGATTGACTCTAGAAAATTGAATTTTGCCTCTGGCTTTGAAGTAATGAGACATTCCATTCTCTGGAATGGAGAGCAGAGGACGTTTTGGGGAGAGATGTTAAGTTATGTCTTGGCAATAAGGAGAAGAATTTATGTCTAAAAATGAGAACATGTGTGGGGGGAAAGTGGGAAAAACTATCAAAGAGGCAGTGAGTCCATTTTGTGAAATACCTAGGATGTATTTCTAATCATGAGTTTTGGGACCGTAATATTGAATAGATCATGCTTAAGATTGGACCTTGAAGGCCACTTCTCATTGTATACCTTACTCTTCTTGCTAGAACAACTGGTGTTCTCTGTAGGTACTACATCTGGAGTTATCATATCCAGTAATTTTTTCTGACACTTGCTATTACTAACAATACAAGTCTAAATATTGCCAGAGGGTCTCAACTTTCTTGCAGAAAAGTTGGCATTTCATCCAAAGAATGGCATTTCACCTGCTTTTGCAGATGACAACTGCTGGAACATATGAGGCCCGAAGGTGACCCAGTGTTTGGACACCTGATTTGTTACAAAGAGAGCATAGAGCTCCAAGTCATATCACAGATTTTCCATTTTTCCTTTGGCTTCCATTTAAAAAAAATATTCTCCTGGAAAACTTTCTGCCAGACTAGGAACCACAGATGCCGAACTTACGTGATAAAACATTGAGGCCCTTGAGGATAAATTGGTGACAGGGAAAAGTTGCTTGTTGAATTAATTAAATTTGTATCTTTAAATATTTTAATTATTAGGTAAGTAGAAATGTGTGCTTAGGGTATAATTAGTTGTATAATTCTAGTTTTATTCTATTCACTCTTTTCTTAACTTCTCTCCTTCATGCTATGTTTAAGGATTGCCAATTAAGGGGAACAACCCTTTTTTCCCATAATTGAGAACCAACCTTTATTCCCATAATTGCATAGACACTTCTGTTCTTGTTAATGCCAATAAATTTTTAGTCCCATTAAGGGAAATGGATCTTTATTTTTGTGAAAGTTGTAGAATGAGATGGCTGGAACCTCACAGGTAATAAAGACCAGACAAACTGATTAAATGAAGAAAACCATAAAGAAAACAATTGATTTATGGTAATGATTTTTTGTTGTCCAAAAAAGTCTCCGTAATTAAATTTTCTTCCATGGGAATAATAGTGAAGGAGCCTACAGAAATTATATGTGTGTATGTCTGATTTCAGGCTATGTATTTTATTATTTTATGGGATTAGCTCATATACCCTGAACACTCACTTACGTGTAGAGCATGTTGTTCAACCTATAAGAGGAGGTCAACCACAATTTTTAAATCAACAACTGAAAGAGATAGCGTACCTGGTATAAAAACATCTTACTTCACATTCTAAGGACTGGTAAGAGACCGTGTTAATCCTATGTCTACCCAAGGCTTGCAGTATGATTGGAAAAAAAAAAATCTCAATGGGTATATACCATTTAACTCAGTAGCTATTTCTATAGATTTTAACTTTCTATTTTTGAAAATAGATTAATAATTAAACTAATTATTGTAGTAAAAGTGTCCGTAAATAATTGTGTGCAAATTGATTTTCAAAATGTAATTATCATGTAAGTGTACCAAAAATAGTTTCCTATTAAAAAAATTGCGGAGTGTTTTTGGTAATTAACCTTTTAAATATTGTAAATAACCTTTACATAGATAAAATGTAAATTACATTTAGTAAGCCAGAATTTTTCTTATATATTGAGATCTCTTAAAAATTGGTCAAATATGTAACTTCCTTCTATTTGGGATTAATAAAAGATACACCTACAGTGTTTCTTCTAAATGACACTAGAAGCATACTTACCACTGAGCTTGACCTAAATATTGAGATAAGAGGGTAGAATGGGTCTGGAATGGGTCTGCAGGCCATCAAAACAATCAAATTAAAATTAAACAGTTTTGTCAGTCATAAAGATGGATATTTTATACTAAACACATTCAATCATTTACTGAAATTTTTACTTTAAGTAAAAAATTTGAATGGTGTGAGGCTGAGGCTCTATAAATACAGCTATAAAACATAATACAAAAAATCATATGAACACGTGAGATAAATCTGTGAAGTTATTGGACAAAATTTTCAAAAATAATGGGAATAAGTACCTAAAATATTTTAATTCCTATTCCTTCAAAATCACTTACTGAACATGAATTCTGATTTATATTTGTGTTTTTAATCTACCTCTTCCATTTCTCACCAGGGTCGAGTGGTTAATCTTATATGAAAGGAAAAACCGAATGAACAAAATAGTGGTAAATGTAAACTGAGTTCATATATGACCACTTGGTCTTGAAGCAGTAGAAAAATTATTTTATGCATAAATGGTCATTTGTCCCAAAATACTTCCTAGATAAATAGAGAAAGTAATTTTCAGGTCATAACTTTTTGACAGCATAAAGGAATTTCTTTTTTAAAAAGGTACATCTTCCTATAGAGTAGTAAGAAAAATCAGAAAGAATGCTTTAGAAAGGGGAAACTAGGAAATAAGGATATCCAGTGACCAGTACGTCTCCCTCAACACATAGATGGGGAAACTGAGCTGTGGAGAGAGATAAACGCAAGCTTGTCTACTTTTTTCTCTTAACTTTTTATTATAAAGACATTTTTAACATGCATAAAAGTAAAATGAGTAGCACAGGACTCTGCTGTCCTATATGGTAATCACTGGCAATGTGGCTGTAGAGCACTTCAAAGGTGGCTAGTGACACATGTTGAAATGATAATGTTTTAGGTATATTGAGTTAAATATATTTTAAAATGAATTTCACCTATTTCTTTTTACTCTTCAAAATGTGGTGGCAACTAGAAAATTTGAAACTATATATATGGCTTACATTATATTTTTATTG
This sequence comes from Stenella coeruleoalba, assembly GCF_951394435.1. Classification (NCBI taxonomy): domain Eukaryota; kingdom Metazoa; phylum Chordata; class Mammalia; order Artiodactyla; family Delphinidae; genus Stenella; species Stenella coeruleoalba. The sequence continues at coordinate 102,324,104 of NC_137150.1, forward strand.
GACAGCGCTGGCGTAGAATCCCCATTTACTTACACCCACTTCAACAGTCATCAACTCATGACTTGTCTTGTTTCATTTATACCCCATGTACTTTAGAACTGCCTATGGTCATACTGGTAATTGGTCCCAGCTTTGGCATGGAACACCTGCTTGTTGGCTAGTGCTCTTTCCACTACTATACTTTTAAATTGAAGTCTTTTTTGTGTTTGCTAGCTTTACTGTCTCCCAATTATGTAAGATCACATCTCTGAGAGTTACTGACTTTGACAGGTTAATAATGCATTCATTCATTTCCTTTACAGACCATTATTTTAATTTAATTGATAAAGATTCTTGGGTCAGATTCTCCATTTACTTTACTAAGTAGGGTGGTCTCATTTGTAAATCATTGCTCATTCTTCCAAAATCCTGATCACCTAAGGATAGCAATGGAGTTAGTGCCTCTCAGCTTACGCTTCTCATTTATATTTTTCATGCAAAGTTTCATTATTCACTGATAGTAGATGTTAAAAAAGCATAATTGTTCAATAATCAATAAACATATTCGTTGAATATTTATCATATTGAAAGCTCAGTGCGGGTGTACGTACCATCCCCCTCCCACCACGATCCATCATTCAGAGAGTTAGTAGTCATGGGGTGGAAAGAGAGAGAAGGAAACACAAATTTGGTTCCAGATATGCTGGACCTGAAGTGTCAGGAAGAGATCAAAGCAGAAATGTCTGGAGATTAGCAACAGCTGAGCTACTGGGGAAAACGTTTTCTATATAGACAGTTCTCTTCAGTGATGACTTCTTGAATCAAAGAGGAAAACATTTTGATAAAACTATTTATTATAGAAATATGCTCTTTCAGGGAATATTTACAATTTAGTTTCTTCATATATGTTTATTTACCTTTGTTATAGTTATTTCAGTGAAGTACACTATTCGTATTTTAAAAAACATAGTTGTGTTATTTGGGTGTATGTAAACCATTAGCAGAACTATTTAATATGTTTTTTAACTTAATTACAAACCTGACTTAACTTCTGCATTTCCATCTTGGAAAACTGCATGGGCTTTATCACAGAAAATCTGAGAGTTTTGAATTTTTCCTTTTTCTTGAGGTCAACACTTAGAGAAGGTATCTGCCATTTACCTTCCAGGGTGATTTAGGTGGAAGTGATGATGTCTTTTGGTCGACTGTCTTCTACGTGCTCCACAGAGCCACATCCACTTGGGAAACTGACCTGTAAGGACCATGTCAGCTGGCTCCCTTGCCCTCCTGTCCCCTGGTTAGGTGAGGACAGTGGGGAAAACCAGTGGGAGATAGGAAGTAGGGAGGAACATGAACTTTGGGACCTATTCCTCTTCTCTTCCTGTGGGGTTGCTAGGGGTGGCTGCTGTCTACCCAGCCTCTCTGTCTCTGGGTTTTGGTCTCCACTCACTCCCCTGCAGACCTAGGGTTGCTAACGCCCCACCTATTAAAAGGCCAGGGGTACTGCCTCATCCCTTCTGGGCTTTTCACCCCTGCCTGTACATTTATAAAATCTTTATATTAAATTCCCCTTAAACGATCCTAATTTGAATGTGCCATCTGTTTTTTGTGGGATCCAAAAGTGTATGAGGATTTCCAGCCCTGGCTCTTCATGTTGGAATTCTGGTTTGACCCTGGATACCTCAGCATTCTCACCTCAGAAGCTGAGTTTCTACTTGGAAAATAAATTAGCATGTTACTGGAGGCTCTGGGCCATTGAGCAAATGCTATAGAACAAGGGTTTTCTCACATTCCTTTCTAATAATAAAATGTATGCTTCACCAGAATGAAATATAGAACTGACATTCCAGAATGTACTTGAAAACTAAACAATTCTTCAAGGTATACTTTAAACTAAGGAATGAGGTGGCAGCTGCAGTCCTGAAGTCAATACACTTGGGCTTGACTTTAAATCGACGCCACAGACACATTTGGCCTCATGTTGCAGGCAACGGCATTAAGTCCTAGTGCACTTAAGAGCTTCAGGTTTCTAATAAGCATTTTCTTCAAAGCAGTGGCTTGATTTGCTCTGTGATTTTTGTCAAGTGCATATCATATCAAAGGATAAGTGTTTGCCAAAGGCTTTCTTCAGCCACAAAAAGGGGAGTTTTGTTTGAAGAAAGTTAAGTTGCACTGACTGGCTCCCACTGGGAAGATGAAAGGAATGACTGGATTTCCTGTTACTCTGTTGTTGTTGTTTGTATCCCTCAAATATTTTAATCAACATGAAAGGACTTGTCGCACTGTGAGAGCAGTGCAATTTGAGAAAGCCATTCAAAGGCCGCCAAATAGATTCACAGCTAATAAAATTGTATTTGTCTGTAGTGTTAAAGACCAGATTTATGGGAGTAATAAGGGCCAGAATGCCAGGCATGGAAAGAGAGATTATTATTATCAGGAGATTATTTTCCAAATGCATTTCTCCACTGCAGATTCTTGATATGTATTATATACATTGAAAGAAACAATGAGATAAGTTGTAAAGGCTGGTTTTGGTCTGGTTATAAGGGGGGAGGAGAGGGTGGGATGAACTGGGAGATTAGGTTTGACATAAATACACTACCATGTGTAAAATAGATAGCTAGTGGGAACTTGCTGTATAGCACAGGGAGCTCAGCTCGGTGCTTTGTGACGACCTAGATGGGTGGGATGGGGGGAGGTGGGAGGAAGGTCCAAGAGGGAGAGGATATAGGTATACATATAGCTGATTCACTTCATTGTACAGTAGAAAGTAACACAACATTGTAAAGCAATTATACTCCAATAAAAAAAAATAATGTAGCATAGAGACATGCTATAAACTGTATAAATTCTATACATGTACATGGCCTAATGAATTTAGATTAATAATTTCAAATTAAAATTTCTGTGTTAATGATCTTAACACTACAGTATGGAAAGTTTATCTAATTAATTGCTGTATATTGTTTTCTTGTTATATTTCTGTGAGATGTGTGTATATATATATTATATATATATTACATAATATTATTATATTAATATAATATATAATATATATTAATATATATGTTAATATATATATATCAATGCATGTTTGTTCAAAGGATGAATGATTGGATAGTTCAAGCACATGTATTTTCTTATTTTTGAATCTTTAAGAAGTCTGACTATTACAGTTATGTGATGATGCTTGTGCCCTGAAAAGGAAAATTAAAAAAGAAAAAGGAAAAGAAAAAAAGAAGGAAAAAGTACCACTATCTTTGTATTCATTATAATTTATAATTACCAATTAGGAAATTAACTACATAGGACATTCTTATTCAAATGAAGCAAGTCTCTTTTATTGTCAGTCCTTGAGGCAAAAGAGAAGTATGACATTATCATACTTGCTCTCTCAAAAGGACAAAATCTCTGTCCCTCAATGAGGGCAAAAAAAAGTGAAGAACACCACCCCTACTCTGTATTGATTTTTATTTGAGTCTCATCATTTCATGTTCTTATTTTTTATCTTTTTTTATCTTATACTTTCTTTTCTTGCTGTTTAAAAAATTATACAAGAAGTTAAGTTAATCATATTCCTTAGTATATGGGACATCCTCAACACTGCTCTGAAACGGGTTCTTCTCCTATTTTATTTATTGATGCATTGCTTTTCTTACCCTTGTTCAAACCCCTTCTTCACAAAAGACAACCATAATGTGTATCTTTCTGTTCATATGGTCTTATAAAATATGTATTGCTGTTTTGCATGCATCTATTTTTAATTTATGTGAATGGTATTAGAAGAGATCTTATTTTTGTTCTTGCGGTTTTCACTTAATAGTATGTTTTAAGATATTTCCTGTGACTGTGTAATATAGTGACCATAGTGTTCATTCACCAGGTGTTACCTACCCACTTCCTCAGTCCTGTCACCTATAATGTCTGCAGCCTTTGTCCCACATACAAAACTGTATGATCCCTATAGACATACATGAGGAGCTCTTTGACATATACAAAGGAACAGGGTTGCTGGGTTATAGGTTATATATATCTTTAGTTTGAATAAGTATTAACATGTTCTCTGAATGTCTACATCAGTCCATGTTTCTACCTGCAGTTCCTGAAGGTTCTCATATTCCCATAAATCTGTCAACACTTGGCATTATCTAGATAGCTAATTTTTGTTAGTATAGGTGTAAAATAGGTGTTAATTATATCTCATTGTTATTGATATATCATTGTTTTACTGCACATTTTCCTGATTACTAATGAGTTTAAACATGTTATATGTTAGCTGGCCTTTTAGATTACCTCCTCTGTAAATTGCTAGAATGTATACTTTGACCAGTTTTCAACTGGGATTGATATTTTTTCCTTTTTTGATTTTCTTAGTAGGGTCTACATATTAGAACCTTGATAGTTTTAGACATTGAAAACTTCTTACAATCTCCTATTTTCTCTGATCTTCATATTTTCCTTTTCTCTGATCTTCACGTGGTCTTTCCTTGGGCAAAATCCTCAAGTCTGATGTAATAAGTTGTGTCTATTTTGTGTGTGTGTGGTTTTAGGGTTCATATAAAAAGTCATTCCCCACCAAATGTCCCTAAGTTATCCTTCCATATTACCTATTAATTTTATAGTTTTTCATTACATATTTGAGTCTTTAATATATTTGGGGTCTACATTTATATGTTGTGTGAATTGTGAATGACTATAGATTGAATGTTTGTCTCCCCTCCCCCAAATTCATATGTTGAAATACTCACCCTCACTGTGATGATATTAGGAGGTGTGGCCTTTGAGAGGTGATTAGGTTATGAGAGTGGAGACCTCATGAGTGGGATTAGTGCACTTATACACGAGACTCCAGGAAGCACTTTTGCCCCTTCCACCACCTGGGGACATAGCTAGAAGGTGGCTGTCTCCTACCAGGAAGCAGGCTCTCCAGACAGCGAATCTGCTGGTGACATGATCTTCAACCTCCTTGCCTCTAGAACTGTGAGAAATTTCTGTTGTTTATAAGCCACCCAGTTTAAAGTATTCTGCTATAGCAGCATGAATGGACGAAGACAGAGATTCAGTTTTATTTTTCTCCATATAGTAACATTTTTCTCAACACTGTCTCTTAAACAATCTACCATTTGTCCAATGGTTGTGCTGCCACCTTTATCATATACTTCTGTTCATGGGTTAGAGTCTGAGCTATTTTCTTCCATTGGATCATTGTTCTTATACCATAACATACTGCCACTATATATATATATATTTTTTTAACTAAAGGTGTATAGTATGAACTAATAGCTGATATGCCAAGTTTCCCTTTTTTAAAATTAAAAAAAATTTTTTAAATTTAATTTTATTTTTTAACATCTTTATTGGAGTATAATTGCTTTACAATGGTGTGTTAGTTTCTGCTTTATAACAAAGTGAATCAGTTATACATATACATATGTTCCCGAATATCTCTTCCCTCTTGCGTCTCCCTACCTCCCACCCTCCCTATCAAATTTCCCTTTTTTTCTCTTCTTTTTTTGGTACAGACTTTACTATTTGTGGACCTTTGTTTCCATATAAATTTTAGAGTGAATATATCAAAAATTTCTGTTGGGTTAAGAATGTACTGAATTTATAGGGGACACCTGACATCTTTATATTTTTAAGTTGTCTCACCCAAGGGCATGGTCTGTCTCTTCATTCATTCAGCTTATCTATACCATAAAATTCCCCCTTAGAGTCTTAGGTATTTGCGTTCTGAGTAAGTCCTAGAAATATATAGTGTTTAGGTAGTATCTCATTTTTATTATATTTTCTAATTGTTATTGTTTGCCTCTAAAGAGATCCTAATGAATTTTGCAATTTAATTTTATATAAGGAAATCTTTGTCAACTTCATTTTAGTTCTAATCATTTGGTCTCTTGATTTCATTGATTGTCCTGCAGGATAATTACCCACTACAGTGTTGATATTTACAAGAATTCATTTTTGGCTGTTTTCAGGTGTATTTCCTCTTCTTTTCTTTGATTCTAGCTTTCTAGATTACAAATCTTATCAAGGCATTTGATAGTGTTGAATATAAAACTTTTACAACCATCTTTATCTTCTTGTTTCAATGCTTTCTTCAAGATTGTTTTCAAGGTGGCTTTAATATGGCAAAATATTTGAGGCTTTGTATGCCTAAGAAGATTCTTTTATCATTTCCGAGTATTTAAAAGATAATATGGCTGGATATAAAATTCTTACATTAAAATTATTTCCCTTCCATACATTAAAGCATGAATTATAGCTTCAGGGAACCCAGGGTAACCTGATTCCTCTTTGGAATTCTATTCTTGTCTTTGGTATTCTTAAATATCATAATAATGTGTCTAGAAGTCAGCTTTCTTATTATATGTTTTTTTAAGTTGCTCGGAGAACTTTCAATCTGAGGTCTCACTTTTCATTAATTCTCGGAAATTTATCTTTGTTGTTTCTTCTTTCCTTTTTCACCTCCCCTATTTCAGGGATTCCCACCACCTGGAACTAGACCTTTACATATCTCTTTATTTTTATTTTATATCATTTTAGTTTTTCTTGCTGCTTTCTCTAAGGTTGCCTAAATCTGATTTCCTGCTTGTAATTTTATTCTTAAACTGTGTCTATTGTGCTGTTTATTCAATCTCTTCTTTCTTTCAACCATTATCGTTCTTAGACCTACTATTTGATCAGTTTTTCAATTCTTGTTCCCATTTGATATTGCTAGCATCTTCCTTCATATATTTAAGTATATTTATTATGCTTTAATTTTTTAATTTCTCTGTTCAGCTTTAATTCATATGTGCTAAATTCATTGTTTTTCTTTTATAGCGGTTGTACTTGTTCTTTTGTCTTTAAGCACATTATCCTATGAGAGTATCAGCTACTCTGCCTGGTAATGTGTATTAAAAAACACTGAGGACTAAATTATAATTTCTGTCTCTCCTGGTAAATTTTGGGAAATGGAAATGGGTGAAGCTTAGGGTAGAGAATTTTAGACATTATAGAACCACTGTTGTTCACTCTTGCTTATCATCATCAGATGAGGACCATTGATGATAAAAACACTTGCTTATTGTCAGACTACTTCTGTGGTCAGGGACTCACTTTTATTTATTTTTATTTCATTTTAAAATTTCTTATTTAATTACCTTTTTTTAAGTTAATTTTTTATTTTATATTGGAGTATAGTTGATTTACAATGTTGTGTTAGCTTCAGGTGTACAGAAAAATGATTCAGTTATACATTTATATATATCCATTCTTTTTCAGATTCTTTTCCCATATAGGTTATTACAGAATATTGAGTAGACTTCCCTGTGCTATACTGTAGGTACTTGTTGATTATCTATTTTATGTATAGTAGTGTGTGTATGTTAATCCCAGACTCCTAATTTATCCCTCCCCCCACCCACGTTTCCCCTTTGGTAACCATAAGTTTGTTTTCGAAGGCTGTGAGTCTGTTTCTGTTTTGTAAATAAGTTCATTTGTATCATTTTTTTAAGATTCCACATATAAGTGATATCATATATTTGTTTTTCTCTGTCTGACTTACTTGACTTAGTATGGCAATCTCTAGGTCCATCTGTGTTGCTGCAAATGGCATTATTTCATTCTTTTTTATGGCTGAGTAATATTCCATTGTATATATGTACCACATCTTCTTTATCCATTCCTTTGTCAATGACATTTAGATCGCTTCCATGTCTTGGCTGTTGTAAATAGTGCTGCAGTGAACATTGAGGTGCATCTATCTTTTCGAATTATGGTTTTCTGCTGACATATGCCCAGTAATGAGATTGCTGGGTCATATGGTAGTTCTATTTTTAGTTTTTTAAGGAACCTCCATACTGTTCTCCATAGTGGCTGTACCAATTTACTTTCCCACCAACAGTGTAGGAGGGTAGGCACTCACTTTTAAACTCTTGGAAAGAAAGGGAGAAGGCAGTCTCTTTAGTTTGTAATCTACTAGCCCTGGGGATAAGAAGGCACTAAAGAATGAATGATGGAGGGCAGAAGGTCAGCTTGGATCTGTTTGAATCCACTTCTCATCCCAACAGGGCTTTTGCAGCCCCTTGAAGTTATTCTGTGGATGCTGGTGGTCTAGGCCACCATCATTAGCATATGGCTTCTGTGGCCAAGTGATGATTTTCCCAAGCCAACACAAGAGAAAGGAAAGGGCAAAATATAAATATTTTCCTGACCACAGTGACCAGTTCAGGACAATCTGTAGTCTCATTTGTGTTTTTTTTGTAGGTTTTGTTGTGGTTGATTATTTTTGTTCGTAATTTTTCAGGAGGAATTCAGTGGGAACTTTCTGACAGCTTTTCTGTCCACTGTCTGTTTATTCTCTCTCACTTTCTCTCTCCTTCCCTCTCCCCTTCCTTCTCCTTCCTTTCTTTTCACTTTTCTTCCCTCTCTTCCCCAAACTCTGGAATAAGGACTGGAGTTAGCAGCTTTTACTTTTCTTCTCTGCCCATGTACAGTCTTCTAGCCCTACAGTTTTCTTAAAATATTCAGAACCTCAGGTCACGGTTTGAAATGTCCCCAATAAATTGCTCAGTTTTCTTCTACTGAAGGTGTTTGCCCAATGAGAGAAGTTGTCATTGACATTGGTGATGTTTAAGGAATTTACTTATTCACTGGCTCTTTCTTAAAAATCTTTGTCAGCTTTTTCTATCTTGTGGTTATTCTGTTATTATTTTCCTTACCATTTCCTGGGTTTAATTACTTCCATATTCCATATAGCTCATATGATCCCAGAATTTTCAGACCCCTAGAGTTTTCATTTGCAATTGGTTAAAGTACAGTTATTTTAAGAGACACCCAAGAATTGCTCAGATATTCTTGAGAGAAGTTTAGTCCTGCCTGTTTTCTTCATAATATCCAGAATTCTCAAGAACTGGTTGGCCATTATCATATTTTTAGTGACAACTTCCTTCCTTTTTAGGAAAGGACAGTTATCTATGGTTTTCTCTGGATGGGAGTAGAGATGAACTTTTTCCAGTTCTTTTAGATTTTCTGTATTTAAAAATTTTCCCCAGTGAACTAGTTTAATAAAAAAAAAAATAAGAAAAGGTTTTTAAAATGAGAAAGGATTAAAAAGTAATAAAACATTAAGAAATGCCTAAAACTTTTGGAACTGTTAGTAAACTCTGTCATCGTTCTGTATTTCTCCAAATTCAATGACTTGTTCATTTAGACATCTGGAAGTAAAATTTCTTTTCAAGTCATTCTATAAATAAAATCTGTATGAATTTTTTCCTAATATTTCACACTTTACATAAACTATATTAAAGATAAAAAACAGATAATGTTGTAATATTATTCCTGATTCCTGGAAAAGATTTAATCATAGTTAATGATAGCAGAGGTTTTCACCTCTACACTTGGACCAACATATGGAATTGTTTGTTAAATATCAGCGAGTGCAGTGTGGTGCCCAGACATCATGCTTTTTTTTTTTTTTTCTTGTAGCAACAATTGAAACCAATAAAAAGTAAAACATCTTCCATAAACTTAACATAGGGAAGGGGAGATAAGATTTTCCCTTGGACCTTCAGAGTAAAAATTGCCATGCAAAGACTAGAGATTTAATGCATCAAAAATTGTTCTTTTCTGCTATGAAAAGTTTTGTCTCTTGAGCTCCCACACAAAACACACTTGGACCTCTCCATAAAACTGAAATGATTCTGTGATGAGGAGGAGTGACAACTATTTAAAGCATATGTCTCCTTTGGTATAGATACATAGAACACTTTCATTTGCACATACATTGCTAATGTTTTACTCTGAAACCTTGTATTTCTTCACACATTTGGTTAACCATATGCCTTTGATGACAATCCAATCTTAAAGCATTGCTTCTTATAGGGTATGAGAAGTCTAATTAAGCTAGAATTTTAAACTAAGTCTGTAATGCATTTTGATTTCTCATGGGGTTCTAATCCAGTTTACAAAATGTTTCCAGATGTACAGTCTAGTTCCAGATAAATTTTTATGTATGTGCAGAAATCCTAATGCTTAAATTACAAAAATATAATATTTATATTCTTTGTTGTGGAAGTTACATTTGGGACATCATCTTGAAATTATTAAGATCATGGATAGTTGTACAGAGTAATTTTAAAAATTTTGCATTTGTGTTCAAAACTAGTGACCATAATCTTTGAAAATGTAGGCCTGTACATTAATCTTAGAGATTTACAATATTTAAGTTTATTCTAATTTGCTATTGTATCTTGGGAGATGCATTGCACTGTGAGGGACAGAACTGAGGGAGGGAGCTTATATAACAGATGTATTATTTTAGGCAAGATATATTTGCAGCTAACTCTTTGATTCTGAATGTTTCCTAAATTCATTTGTTCATTTATTTAATAATAGGTCAGCTATGATGCTGGAGATCAGTAACATAAAGATGAATGGGATACTATATATAGGAAACCCTAAAGACTCCACACAAAAACTACTATAACTGATAAACGAGTTGAGCAAGGTAGCAGGATACAAAATTAACATACAGAAATGGGTTGTGTTTCTTTACACTAACAGTGAAATATCAGAAAGGGAATGTAAACAAACAATACCTTTTAAAATTGCATCCAAAAAATATTTAGGAATAAACTTCACTGGGGAGGTGACTTATATGCTGAGAGCTACAAAACATTAATAAAGGAAATTGAAGATGATTCAAAGAAATAGAAAGATATCCCATGCTCTTGGATTGGAAGAATTAATATTGTTAAAATGGCCACACTACCCAAATCAATCTACAGATTTAATGCAATACCTATCAAAACACCCATGACATTTTTCACAAAACTAGAACAAATAATCCTAAAATTTATATGGAACCATAAAAGACCCAGAATTGCCAAGGCAATCCTGAGGAAAAAGAACAAAGCTGGAGGCATAACCATCCCAAACTTCAGTCAATACTACAAAGCTACAGTAATCAAAACACTGTGGTATTGACACAAAAACAGACATATGGATCAATGGAACAGAATAGAGAGCCCAGAAATAAACCCACACACCTATGGACAGTTAACCTTTGACAAAGCAGGCAAGAATACACAATGGGGAAAAGACAGTCTTTTCAGCAAGTGGTACTGGGAAAGTTGGACAGTTGCATGTAAATCAGTGAAGCTAGAACACACCCTCACACCATATGCAAAAATAAACTCAAAATGGCTTAAAAACCTAAATATAAAACAAGACACCATAAAACTCGTAGAAGAGAACACAGGAAAAACATTCTCTGACATAAATTGTACCAATGTGTTCTTAGGTCAGTCTCCCAAGGCAATAGAAATAAAAGCAAAAATGAACAAATGGGACCTAATCAAATTTATAAGCTTTTGCACAGCAAAGGAAACCATAAACAAAATGAAAGGACATCCTATGGACTGGGAGAAGATATTTGCAAATGGCGCGACTGACAAGGGTTTAATTTCCAAAGTATACAAATAGCTCCTAGAATTCAACAACAACAACAATAAAAAACCAATCGAAAAATGCACAGTAATCGTAAATAGACATTTCTCCAAAGAAGTCATACAGTTGGCCAATAGACACATGAAAAGATGCTCATCATCACTGATTATTAGAGAAATGCAAATCAAAACTACAGTGAGGTACCACCCCACACCAGTCAGAATGGCCATCATTAAAAACTCTACAAATAATTAATGCTGGAGGGGGTGTGGAGAAAGAGAACCCTCTTACACTGTTGGTGGGAATGTAAATTGGTGCAGCCACTGTGGAAAACAGTATGGAGGTTCCTCAGAAAAACTAAAAATAGAGTTGCAGTATGATTCAGCAATCCCTCTCCTGGGGATATACCAAGGCAAATCTATAATTCGAAAAGATACATGCACCCCAGTGTGCATAGCAGCACTATTTACAATAGCCAAGACATGGAAACAACCTAAATGTCCATTGACAGACGAATAGATAAAGAAGATGTGGGGTATATATATACAATGGAATATTACTCAGCCATTAAAAAGAATGAAATAATGCCATTTGCAGCAACATGGATGGAACTAGAGATTATCATACCAAGCAAAGTAAATCAGAAAGAGAAAGACAAATACCATATGATATCACTTATATGTGGAATCTAAAATATGACACAAATGAACATATCTATGAAACAAAAACAGACTTACAGATATAGAGAACAGACTTGTGGTTGCCAAGGGGGAGGAGTTGGGGGAGGGAAGGAATGGGAGTTTTGGATTAGCAGTTGCAAGCTATTACATATAGGATAGATAAACAACAAGGTCCTACTGCATAGCACAGGGAACTATATTCAATATTCTGTGATAAGCCATAATGGAAAAGAATATGAAAAAGCATATATATATATGTAACTGAGTCACTCTGCTGTACAGCAGAAATTAAACACATTGTAAATCAACTATACTTCAATAAAATTTTTTTAAAAAGATGAATGGAAGAATGTTCTGAAAGAGCTCACAGTCTGGTGGAGGAAATAGAAACATAAACGCATCTTTAGAGATGAGTAGGATGTAACAAAGTGAATACTGAGAAAAAAAAACTCTCTGGGAAAAAAAAAAAAAAAACCTCTCTAAGCAGAAGGTTCATCATTAGCTAGGATGTGAGTGTGGTAACAGCATGGGTGATTTTAAGCAGTTCTGTGTCTCCAGTGAGTAAAGTGTAATGTCATTAGTGACAATAGATCAGGCTGGAAAAGCAGTCAGCAAAAAGTACAGCAAGGCCTTTCTTACTTGTCTTGAAGTTTCCCTGCAATGGGAAGCAAAGCAAATGCCTTTAAGAGGGTGTAGTAATTTGGGCCAAACAGAGAATTGCTTAGGTTGTAAAGACAAAGACACTAGTCTCACCTACAGCTAAGCAAATCCCTGTACTGTGACATGGGAACATCCCCAAGAAAATGAGTGCTTATGGTCATCATAATAAATCCAAAAGAATGTTTATTAAAGCCTTATTCATAACAGCCTCATACTGAAACAACTAGGATCTCTATCATCAGAATAATGGATAAATATATTAGGGGCATATTTATACAGTAGAATACATCCATGGAAAAAACAAACTAGAATAACTACATGGATACATTTCCACAGATGCAACTATATGGATGAATCGCAGGGACACAAGGTGGAACAAAATGAGCCAGACACAAAAAGGAACAAACTTTATAATCCCATTTTTTATATAGTTCATGAATAGTGAAAACATATCTTTTTTTTTCATAAGTGCTCAAAAATATTTAATTATGATTTTTCATATTTAAATTTTTTTTTTTAACATATCTTTTTTGATAGAAGTTAGGTTAGTTTTGGGGAGGATATTGACTATGAGGGGGAGTGAGGGAGCATATGGGATACTGAAGATGTTTAATATTGTATCAAAAGTTACATGGATGTGTATGCAAAATTCATAAATTCATTGTGCTATACACTTAAGACCTGTTAGCCTTTTCCCATGTATTTTGCACCTTAATACAAATTTTAAAAAATGTGCTAGTCAGTGGAAATTATTGGAATTACTTGGAAAGTAGTCTATTTTTTTCCTCTTGTATTTTGTTAGTGCTTGTGTGCATTTGTGTCATAATAGAATGAAATTGGACTTTGTCTCAAAATAATTGGATTTAAACCGTAGCTCAGCTTAGTAGTGGTGAGATTTTGTGCAGATAGTTTAGCCTCTTGGAGCTTCATTTTCCTCTCTGTAAAATGGAAATAATAATAACTATTTCACAAGATTGCTGTAAGAACTAAATAAGACAGTTTTAGTTTTTTCGATAGCAGAGTAAGCCCAGGGTGAGGAAGGAAAGTAAAACTTCTCCAAAATTTGCCAAGGATAATTTATACTAGTTTTCTTAAAATTTGTTTCTTTGTTTCCATCTTCCTAAGGTGAACAGTTTTTCTTTTTTTTCTTCTTCTTTCCTTTTTTTTTTCAGTATTATTAATCATAAGGACCTCATCCAAAGAGGATGATAGAATTTGAATTATTTTGCTCAACATTATATATATATAATTTACTTAGAATAACAATATTAATATTAATACTACCAAGTAAGCTGACTAAAAATAGCTAAAAATATTTTTTGCATTTGTTTCCCTCATTTTCCCAATTTTTTATAGTGATACTATATCTACATTGTCAGAGCATATAGAAATTAGGTATTGTACTTCATGCCTTTTGATTACTCTTATTTCTACATGTAACTGTATATTTAATGTTCACTGTCAGTCCTTATTTCAGTATCTCCTTAGTCATTTTGGTTGTTTGCAACTGTTTTCTAGTTGATTCCTCAGAAAGGGTTCAAAGGAAATTATTCCTTGAATTTTTGTCTGATATATGATATTGATATCAGACAAATTTATATTTGAAAGTTGGTTTTGTTGGATATATAATCCTCAGTTCATGTTTCCTTTCCTTGAGTAGCATAAATATGTTTGCTACTCCATTTCTTCTGGCATAAAGCATTGCATCAAGAAGTCTAATGGTGGGCTTCCCTGGTGGCGCAGTGGTTGAGAGTCCGCCTGCCGATGCAGGGGACACGGGTTCGTGCCCTGGTCCGCGAGGGTCCCACATGCCGCGGAGCGGCTGGGTCCGTGAGCCATGGCCGCTGAGCCTGTGCTCCGCAACGGGAGAGGCCACAGCAGTGAGAGGCCCGCGTACCGCAAAAAAAAAAAAAAAAAAAAGTCTAATGGTAACCAAAATGTCCTTCCTTTGTTAGTCGCTTGTTTGTTGCTTTTTCTTCTACCTTAATTCCTGAAGAGTTTTCTTTTTCTTTAAAGCCCAGTAATATTTTTAGAATATATCTTGGTGTTTGATATTTGATAGTCTCAGGTATGAGGTGCACTCTTTGAATATGTAGTTACAAACATTTTTATTTAAGTTTCTGAAAAGTTTTCTTGGAATATAGTTTTTAGTATTTGTCCTGTACCCTTAAATTTTCTTTTTCAGGATTGCCTATTGTCTTTTGGATTTTATCTTCTCTAATCATCATTCTCTCTTAATCCTATTTATCACTTCATTTCCTTTGATCTTCTATTTATAATAAGGCATTATCTGTTATATTCACTGCTCATGTATTTTTCTTAGTTTAGTTTTCATTTCTGAATGATTGTTTTATTTTTAATTCTTTCCAAAGTTCTACCTCATTTCTTCTTCTTTTCTAACTCAAATTTATGTTATTTTTTCTTGTATAACCATTTTACTATCCTTTAGCTACTATAGAAATAGTGAATTATATTTTACATTTGTTATAGCTCATACTACAGCTACATTATCTTCATTTTAGGGATATTACTTTGTTTCTTATTCTTTTTTTCCTTATAATACTTTTGTATAGAATTCACTCTGATCCTTCTGTTTTGCTCAATTTTTTGATAAAATTAGTTTTCCTTACCTTTTAGAAAGATTTACTTTACTGATTTACTTGAATGCAATTAACAAATGAATTTTCCTGAATTTAAATATAAGTTTTAAATCTAAGTGGTTTGAATGAAGTCTTTGAGCACAGGCTCCAGACGCACAGGCTCAGCAGCCATGGCTTATGGGCCCAGCCGCTCCGCGGCATGTGGGATCTTCCCGGACCGGGGCACGAACCCGTGTCCCCTGCATCGGCAGGTGGACTCTCAACCACTGTGCCACCAGGGAAGCCCTGAATGAAGTCTTTTCAATTACTCATAATCACTGTTTCTAAACTTCCAGGATCATTCTGAGCTCAAATTGCCTTACACGGGATTCCAACCTCCTCCTTCTCCTCCTCCTTCTTCTTTCTTTTTTTTTTTTTATGACATGGTTCAAGGTTACTACTGCCATTAGCATTGATTCATATCATACTTCATGTTAACCTGGTCTTGTTAGGACTCTATCACTCTGTGTTAGCAGAAGACCATCTGTATTATAGAATTCAATTAGTAAAAATAATGTGTTCTATCTATGCTGTAGTTTCTTATATAAAGATGTTTTCTTTAGTCTCTGTAATAAAAATAAAACATACATTTTACCATTAAAAAAAATGATGTGGTTTAGCATAGATTTCCTAGCTTTGCGGAACTTCCTCTTCTGCTTTTTTATTTAAAAATACTTCTCGAGTGTTGAAAATATGGTGGTTTGCTTTCTGAGATTTTCCGGCTCTATTGCCCTCCCTGACATTAATTTCAGCTTTAGCTTTCCTTGTTTCTATTGCTTCTACACTGCATGTTTATTCCATCTCAGCAGCTTCTTCTCACACAGTTCTGTTTTTATTAGGAGATTTGGAGAGATTCAAAAACTCTGCCTCTGCCACCACCATTTTCCCCAAATCCTCTTAGTGGTAGAATTCTAATTATAAAAATTTAAAGAATAAAGAGTGTAATACTAGGCTGTTAAAGTTACTAGAGAGAATGGCATAAGATAGGGAAGTGAAATAGAGAAAATGGAAAAACAGTGGATGCATAACATTAGAGACATTCTTTGAAGGAGTAGAATACAATACTAGCTAGCAGCATTGGATCAAGTAAAAGTGTCCATAAAAGTAAAATTTGTTAAACAGCTGGACTGTAGGGGAAAAAATAGGCATCCATCCTGCTACAACTCACAAACCGTGTAATTTTATTTGTTTCAGATTGTAACATGAGATGTAACATTAGCAAGGAGCTGTGCTACTACAGAAGGCTATGTATATTTTCTTAAAACACTTTTCTTAGAATATGGAGGTGCAAGTAGGCATGAGTGAGTAGAAATCATGACACAGATTAATGTATATATTAAGAATGTTTGATTAGACAGGAAATTTATTTTTAACATTTTTAAAAGCAATTTTGTCTTTCAATCAAGTGTTCAGATCTGTGACATTTGGAGAATAATTGTATATGCACATAGGAAATATAAAGATACTATGTTGACAGTGAAATAATCATTACATCAAAATTATTCTTAAAACTCCCAAACAATAACAATTCCACTTTCATCAGATACAGTTAATGCTTGAAATGATATTAATCTGGAGAATGATTTATAGGAAAAAAATTTACAGTTTCAGAAACAATCAATTAAAAGTTAAAGTTGCTTTTCTGTATAATTGCTTATCAGAACTGAAACTACCTTAAAATCTAGTGTAAAGAGTCCCCATTTTAGAATAAGTTTTTAGGATTTATTATTTTGAACCTTTGAGTAAATCACTCTTTATGCATTCTTTCATTCTTTAAGGTACTGCTAACACAAGTTGTTGTTGTTGTTTAATGTGAAAGATTTTAAATAATGAGCCAGAGAGAAGTACAAATTTTCCTTCATCAGATAATCTGCAAGGTGCTGGGGATATAGTATGGAAGAAGACAAAACTCCTGACCTCAAGGAAACTACATCACAGAGAGTGATAACCAGGCTGTATTGCTGTCCACTGATGTGCCAGAGATTATCCACCCTTTCTAGTACAGTTGGCTGCCACCTTTCCTAGGATACACAAATAAAGGAAACAAATTAACAATAAGAAAGAGCTTATGTTACCAGCTTATTAAATACCATAACACTTTGAATGAACATTGCATAAATAATGTTTGCATATAAATAAAAGTTACATAGGTAATGGACTATTTTCCAACTTTCCAAGTCTCTCTTTTAATATACAATATTATTTTTCAATATGGGAAACAAAACAAAACAAAACAAAACTTGTACTTCCGCCCCAGATAACTTTGGAAATTCCAGTGCATTAACATGATTTCCAAGGGTTTGCAGTGTAGCAAGAAGAGACAGTGTTGACCTTCTCTGCCTTCTGTGTTCCTGCTCCTGTGTTTTTACTTGACCACGTTGAGCAGTCTCTTCACTCTTTTTGTATGGCTTCATTCTTCAATGCACATCTAACAGCTTTTTTTTTTTATGTGTAGGAGATTTTAAGTAGATAGTTAGGAATGCTGAGGGTTAATTACAAATCTAAAAAGGAAATAACTAAAAAGTTGAACATCAGACATTACTTAAATAACCATTCTTTGCCCGTGCTTTATGACAGGGAATTTCTTTCGTGCAGTTTCACATCTGAGACTCTCTCCCATTGCAGATTGATGTGGTCTTTTTTCTTTCCCTCAAGAGAACTTGCACCCATCTCTTGTGTCTTGTCTCCCAGGCTATCAGGGAGATAAATGGAAAAATCTTGTTATTTTATATTTAGAGTGATTCTATAATTGTTCTATATTCAGGGAGATCAGACTTCCTCTCCATGCCGATCATGAATAACGAGGGATTTCTCTTTCATAATGTAAAGGTTAATTACTGAAATAACCTCAGTCTCCACTAGTGCTTCCCATTCTTACCAACTGCCAGTTTTAAGTGGAAAAGGGAGGCATTTTGTAGTGGTTTAAGTTCTGTTCTGTCTCTTACCAGAGTCCACTCTACAAATGATAGCACTTATTTCTCTCCTCTAATCCAGCAAGTCTGATATAAGAAGAGTTTACATCTCATTTCCTAATGTCAGTTTTATGAAGATAAAACAACTGTATTAGCTTAATTTTAAGGAGCTTGAAGAATTTTCATGTTTATTACTATCAACTTTTGATGCAAATAATCAATATTGTTTCTGCAATGGATACATTTTAATATTATAGTAGGTTTTAAATAAAAGGATAAAATAAGTATGCTATATCAAGAAAATAAAGTTTCTGATTAGTTAAAACTATAATTTTAGCCATGCTATATTTCTGTATTCAACTTTCCATTTTTTTATTTTATTCTAGTATTGTTTAATTCATTGTTTCCTAAAATAGAAATATGATATAGCTCGTGTGAACAATGGCCAAGGTTTCAGAAAATGAACAAAGAGATTTTTGGTCCCCACTGATCCATTCATACTGCCTGAGCTAGCAAACCAAAGATTTAAAAAAAAGCACACACTGCATTATTCTTCCCACATTCCCCTTCCCTGCCCCCAAACTTCATGGTGTGACACAACTATCTATGCAAATTGACCACCTGGTCTCATGCAAATTAGCCATGTTTTTAAAAGGGTAAAATAGGAGGGAATGTAATATTCTTTAGCTTCAGCTGACTTTCCTAGAACATTTAAAAATGACTAATTCAATTCCAATGATTATTCTTAAATGTTGCCATGATAAAATTCCCACCTCATAAAATAACGTTGTCAAACAGCAGTATCAATCCGTAGGATGTCAGGCCTAAACTCTAGATAAATATCTTTCTTTAAAGGATTTTATGAAGACTGAATGAGACAGGATATTTGAAAGGGCTTTGTTAATGAAAAGAATTATAGAACTATGAGCTATTATTATCACTCATTACATGTATGAATTTTAACTTCCATTTAAAATCTGTTTCTTGTTCTACTTGGCATTTGGTTGGATGCATATGTGGTTACTTTCACTTAATAGAATCCCTTCCTCTAATATGAGACTTATTATGGATTCTTATTAAAATGGTATAAATGTCAATATAAGATTCAGAGGGGAGAAATTAGTTCTAACAACTGCAGTACAGTTCAGCCCTCAATCAATTTACATATCTTGAGTTAATTTCTCTTAAATGTACTCTCATTACAAGTTCCATGTAAGCCTGGGTGAGGTATATTAGAATTCTGTTAATGTAGTAGAGCTATTTATTTCTTGAATACGTCATAGATCAGTCCCTTGCTTCCTCAAGACTGAACATTTTTCTGGTTTGTCTGACAGAGCATGTCAAGAATGATAATCTGGTCAAGTTGCAAGGTGTAACATGCCTATCTTGGCCATCAGACAATGGATTTTTATTTGGAGGGGGGTGGTCTATTAAAGGCCAAAACATGAGATTAAGGATAAATATCCATCATAATGCTGCTGCCAGGAACGTATTTAACAAGAGGACTTAATTAATCAAATGTCATGAATCACTATCTTTTCCAGCTTGCTTCTGGAAGGAAAGCATATGTTTGAATTCATGCTGGAAAATGAATGATGAAAACTATTTTCAGACCTGAAACTTGCTCTAATCAACTTCATGGAGTGAGATATACTACAGAAACTTGTGAGAAATCTACTTTTCTCATTAAATGGAGATAGTGGTTACTAATTGAGAAGTATCTTCAGGCCTAGGCAGGAGGAAAATTGCATGGAAAGGTTGTCCAGGGAGATTTTGAAACTGATATCTGATTGGTCAATTTTAGGAAGTTTAGGCAAAGACACTTCACTGAGAAAAGTGAAATACCTCCCCACCTCCCTTTCCTGGGTCGTTTTAGGTCACGTGAAATTAAGTCTGAAGGATCTAGTGTAAAACATAGTAACTATAGTTGATAACACTGTATTGTATAATTGAAATTTGCTGAGAGAAAAAAACAAATGCTTTCACACACAAAAAAGATATGTAGGGCTTCCCTGGTGGCGCAGTGGTTGAGAGTCCGCCTGCCGATGTAGGGGACACGGGTTCGTGCCCCGGTCCGGGAAGATCCCACATGCCGCGGAGCGGCTGGGCCCGCTGGGCCTGCGCGTCTGGAGCCTGTGCTCCGCAACGGGAGAGGCCACAACAGTGAGAGGCCCGCGTACCGCAAAAAAAAAAAAAAAAAAAAAAAGATATGTATGTGAGGTGATAGATATGTAAATTAATTAGATGGAAGGGATCCTTTCACAGTGTATAACTACATCAAATCACCACCATATACACTTTAAATGTCTTACAATTTTATTTGTCAATTATACCTCAAAAAAGCTGAAATTTACAAAAAAGGAAATTGAGTCTTTCCTATGTTCTAGGGAGATTTTATCTCCACAGATAGAAGTAGGCTACAGGGCTCATTCTCCTAACTATTGTCCTGAAACTTCTAGTCAACAGTGGTGACTGATCATGACATTCAGAATTATGCCCAGACTTAAGGGCAAATTAAGTTCTGGATTAGGCTTGTAGAATTGACAATCCTGGCCCCACCTACAAAGTGTGAAATGTATAAAAGAGTTACTCTCTTTTCCATTCCTTCATATCACAGACATTTCTGTGCAAGGCCTGTGCTAGGCAGTATGATGATACAGAGACGAATCAGATGCCCGAGGAGGGTACTGATAGAGGGAAGATATTGTAAATAACTATAATGACAGCAGGAAATGATAAGAGCCACAAAAGGGGTACAGAATTCCTCTGACATTGAAGATGAGAGGAAGAAATGTTTGCTTTCAAGGAGTGGGCAGACTATATTCTTTCCTGCATGTCTGAATGTCAAAATCAAGACCATAGATACTATAACTCAGTTTTTAACATTAGCAGGGAATTTGAATCAAACACTCAGGTTCCATAGACAATAGTTGTTTGGAACATACTTAAGTCCTCTCATGTTCTCATTTGGGAAACCTTTTTACCTTTATTATCCACACACCTGAACTTTCATGCCATTTAGAAATGTAGACATGGATAATTAAACATAAAGTTAAACATTTCTGCTTAAGTATATTGCTTTCTGATGGAAGGTAGGTTATTTTCACAGTCTGATTCTAGTTATCATTTAGTGAACTGAAAGGGTAAATGTTAAATAATATGCCCTAATTGGTGGATGACTGCGTATAGCTTTTTTGTATTTCTTTTACCTCAGCCTGCCTTCTTTCCTTTCCTTCCTTCCTTCCTTCCTTCCTTCCTTCCCCTCTCTCTTTTTCTTTCTTTCTCTGTCTCCCTCTCTCTCTCTCTCCCCCTTTCTTCCTTCCCTCCATTCCTTCCCTTTTTCCTTCCTTTCTTTGTTTCTCTCTCCCTCCCTCCCTTGCCTCTCTTTCTCTTCCTCTCCTCCCTCCCTCCTGCAGTTCATCCCTCCCTCCCTCCCTCCCTCCCTTTTATCCTCTTTTTCTTATAGAAGGTTCAACAACCTGTTAGATCTACCTATAATCAGGTTAAAAATGATGGAGTCGTTCATTGAACCCTTGACTTCATAAACAGATACCCATTAATCAAGTGAATTTGAGCTTTACCTTACAAATCTACTGCAAACATACACATCTGGTGACAATAATTTTTACTTTAAAATTCATGAATTTTTATTGAAAGAAAGAACCCTCAATTATAATGTTATGGCAAAATAATCCTTCAGAACTTTATGACTAATACCAAGCTTAAAAGTTCTGATTTTTGAATATTATCATTTTTGTATATGTAAATTTAGTACATGTATAAGTAGTGAAATAATTTTATAATGTTGATTTAATTAAAATAATGAAGCATTTTCATAAGAATATATAATGATATCTTAGTTCTATGTTTTAAAATATTCTTTAAACATTATTTGTGGAATATTTCTGATTCTATTGTGTAACAATAAGCATCAATTATAAAACTCTTCTGAGACATAAACAGCAACCAACTGAGTTATCTTACTTGGATGTTTGCCAACTAGCAGACACTATAAGTTTGTATCCTTGTCCTTATGTTGTTCTGACTATAAACTTTAAGTGAACCCAAATATATTAACTATATTGATGTTTTTAAATGAGATGCCCCTACTAGTATTACATCCATATGTGCTGGCTGTAATTGGGAAAAATTAGATTTAATATTTATAAGAAGTCAGGCCCCCAAAACAGCTGTTCCCAAGGCCTATGTCCCCTTTGGGCCTTTATACTCAAATGTCCCAGAGTATATATTTCTGCTATCCATTCTAGAAAGGATGAAGTACATTTTCAACTGGCAACAATTATAGGAAACATACAGATTATAAAAGTTTTATAAGTAATTTCATGGATGATCTTAAAGCATAATAGTCTTTAATTACTCATATTATGTACTGGTTTATTCATATCCTCAAAGCGGGCATATACCTAGAGAGAACAATTTAAATTATCACATCTTTGCACATAATGCAAAAATCTACAGCACTCATGAGGTTCAGTATAATTGCCATGGGACTGGATGCTACTTACAGTATTTCCTTTTCTAGTATTTCTGGAATTGTATGAATGGTTCATTATAGACACATGTTTTGTTCAGCTCAGCTGGCAAAGCAGTAGGCTAGGAATTATAACCCACCTTAAAGATAACTTCTAAAAAGTTTTTTTTAAACAATTCCTACTCTGTTATTTAGTATCTTAATATTTTGATTGAAAAATATTAATTTCTCAAATTGCACATGTGAAATGAAGGCCTCCCTATCTAAATTAAGTTGCAAGTTAAGTAAGAAAATATGTGTATTATTTTTTTTCAGTTGGAGGCTAATAGCGATAACTATGTTCTTCTATATGTCTCTGCTTAATTGAGATGGGAAGTTTATCCATGAGGAAAAAAATGCATGAACTAACAATGAACAACTATGGAAATGATATGCAGTTTTTTTTCTCATTCTGGACTTCCCCATTTCTCATGCTATCTACACAAATTTGCTTTGAAAATGCTGACCCACTATCAAGAATTTTAAAGGGTCTGAGACAGGTTTTACTCTACTTGAAAGCTCAAGAGTTAGCCTGCTACAGTTTTATGAATTCTGGCAGAAAACATGAGACTTCTGTGTCAGAGACAAAGGACTTGTTACTCCCAGTGCAGCAAGCAGCATGAGCTTCATGTGTGTATCAGTCCCCTTGTCCCCCAAGTCTCACGGTAGGGAGATGCAGAAGGGCATGAGTGGATGCTGCGAATGTAGTAGGTTTGGATCGTAGCTGAGGAACCCCAAGATTAATGAACTCCAGTATTTTATAACAAGCTGCAGGCAGACCTGTCCAACCACTGCCCTGTAGGAGACGTTATCTTTATTATACTAGAGGGTTTGTTTACTCTATCTTGGAGGAAGACACATTATCTCTATCTGACAAGGCTATTTGCTATGCAGACATCCATGAAAAGAATTCAGAATAAAGTGTAGTTAGTGGTAGTTATCGTCCTTGCTCATAAAATGTACAGAGATATGAGATATCCATGGAGAACTGTCTCCAAATAATTGCAATTCCTTGTTTCTGCATCGACTTTATTATGGCATATATTCGCAAGAGGACAACACTCTAGTTAATCTAACTGATAGAAACTGGGACCATATCTGTCTGGTTTCTCTCATACAACATTTAATTAAGGATATTCCCAAGACTCCAAGCAGAAAGATGGGGCTAACATGCACCATTTACCTCAACCATGCCATGCCTCCATTGACAATTAGGGTGTCCCTTAGAAAGCCAGATGGTTTCTCCTTAAGTTTCTGTATTGAGCTTTCCACTTGGCTTGGGGAATTAAGCCAGGTGCAGAAAGACGTATTAGAGATTGCCCAGTCTCCACTTTGTTCTTCAAGGGAAAAATCTAGGCCGAGTCTCACGTTCGTATCAACACTGGTCAGTGAGTTGGGGCTGACCTGAATGCCTTTCAGGTATGAGATAGTGTTTCCTTAAACACTGAAGGTCCCTTGTGATCATCACTGAGGTTTAAGCAACCATGTTTTTGGGAGCGAGCCATGGTAATGACTGGTTTCCTCATAAAAATACCGTCTTGAAGGTGCCTCTGGAAAGAAAGTGTTGTTTATAGTTAATGGTACCCCTCAAACAGAACCTACATCAGTCAGGAGGCACAGATTGAGAGCGCTTCCAATGTAGCCACCTGGCTGGATTGTAAACTGTAGCGTTCTAAGTTCAGTTTGAATAATTGACTCTATTCCTTATTTTTAGAGGAACTGTCACTTTTTCCACACTACCAGCTGGTTGATATTCCTCTGCCCAAGAGAATGACTGGGAATCAGGGCGGGGAAAGACATCAGAGGTATTTTGGGAGTTAGGACCATCCAGTGCCCTTTCAGATAGACATCTTGAGAACATTAAGTGAAATGGCGATCAAATCACAGTCAGACTCATCTGGAACAGGATGATGGCTGACCCGGGATTCATTTGACTTTAAGGCACTAAAGTTAAGTTTTGAAGAGTTGCACTGGGGCACTTTCTTTCATGCAGAAGATTCCACAGGGGGTTCTGAAAGAGAATGATCATTAAATTGCCTCCCTTCCCCATTCTTCCTGGCATCCTGGGTGTTGCCTCCTCAGGCGCCAGGATTGTTGCTCTTCATTCTTATCCACAAAATCAGTATGTCTGTTTCAATAGCTATAACCTCACCTTTATCTTATCATCCCCCTCTTACACCCAGTCCTTTTGTCCAAAAAGATTAGTTACAAGAGTAAGGGCATTTCTATAAAACTTACAGATACCTATTATGCTCCCCACTTTGGCCTGTGTGGATTACTGTAGGAGGACTCAGTAAGCAATGGACTACTAAATGGTCATTATCCTTAAGATCTAAGACCATGTCAGGTCGACAAGAGATATAAGGGGCTGGACCTGAATTAATTTGAATCTCCTAGGCCCCATTTTGGCTTGGCAGTCACCAAGAAGGTGATTTTTAAGGCACTGAGTATTGTGAGTCTATCTAAATACTCCCAAGAAACTACTTTGCATGCAGGTACATGTTTTTCTCAGAACTTATTAGCCACTCCTGCTGAAGAGGTATGAAAATACTACATTAAGGGTCATTGAGATTGGGCTTTTAACTTGCCAGCCAACAGGACATCATCAGTATAGTGAGAGCTTTGGACATTAGAGGGGAGAGGCATGCATGCTAATTCCTGACCCATCCACTGGTAGAAAGTTTCAGGGGAGTTTGTCCCACTAACATTTCTTTACATTTGGCTCTTCCCTGATTGAGGGAACCCCCATATGGCACTTAAGGAATGGTGAAGTACAAGAATATAACACATCAATCCTACTGTACATTCAGATGTTGAGGCATCAACAGTACTTTGAGTTGGTCCCAAAGGATTCACCTACAAAATCTACAAAGATTTCCCCCCCTCACTCTGAACCCTGTCCAAATAGCAATGGTTGAATTTGTTTATCTTCTTGTTCTGCAGAATTGGGTAGGTTGGTGAGTTGGGTGCCTATAAGCAACAGAGTCATAAAAGTTTGAGTTTCTCCCATCCCTGAAGTGTGCTTGTATAGGCGCATATGATTTTAGGTACGTGATGAAGGAGGGACAGCCTCAGCCCACCCCTAGTCATCTTCTGCCATAAAGCAACTGAGATTAAGGTAGAGGAAGGAGGGAAGGATAGAAGGATAGAATGCATGCAGGGAGAGAATGACTCCACACCAGTAAGCAAGGCACATCTACTTTTAGTTTCAAGTGGTCCTTGAACTGCACATGGCTCAACTGAAAAGACCTTTAATATTTTTGACCTACCCAATATTTGTTTCAGGTGGCAAGCTCATCATTACTGACACCATCTATTTCAGGTTGAGGGACTCCTTGACTCACAGCTACAGCCATATTGCCTTTTGGCCAGAGTTTTGATGCTTTCTGCTGTCTTGTTATGATAAAATCCTTACCTCTCTTGCCTGGAGGAGAGTGACCAAGCATCACATCACTATTGGAACAGCTTGAATCAATCCTACCTTTCATCAATCACTCTAAATATTCATTAACAGGTAGGACAGTAGGAGACACTTCCTCCCTCCCCAACCCCACACTTCTTGACTCTCCACATTCCAGGGAGTCTTCTCATGTTTCTAAACAGGTGCATGAGGCCTTATTCTTTTTCTTCCAGGAAGTCATGGCTCTCTCAGCATCCCAAACTCATTGATGAAATGTACTTGCAAACTAATAAGTTCACCTAGCATACTTTCATGGAAGCTGGAGGAGCACATGAGATTCCAAGTCAGGAACTAAGGACTTTATTACTCACAGCACAGCAGGAAACACGAGCCTCATGTTTGCAGTGGTGCACCTTGCTCCCCACCCCACCAAGGCGCACAGGTTTGATCTATGCCACAGCTGAGGAACACTGAGCTTCGGGAAGCTGAATCTTTTATAATGATCTACAAGCACATCTGACCAATCTTTTACCTAGAGGAACCCATTATCTTTTTTATACTGGACAATTACAAACCTGCATTCTTTGAAGGGAGATACTATCTTCCAAGGCTGTTTTCTATGAAAACATACTTGAAAAGGTGGTTTGGAACGAAAGGGCAATAAGTACCTTTGTTTGCAAGTTGTGCAGAAATGCAAAAGATTCCTGGAGAATTGTCTTCTAACAACTGCTTCTTAAAAGTAATGATCTTTTCCTTTATATTCTTACCAAAATGTTACTTCATTTACTTTTATTCAGTAAAAATATGGATTAGAATAGAGTCTGTCATGGGGAGAAGAATAAGAAAATGGTGAGCCTGTTAGAGGTGGGCCTGTGAGTACAAAAGTGAAAAGGTCACTGGCAGCTCAGCCTACCAGTATTTGGGGCATGCTGATCTACTAATGAGGTAGAATTCATTAATTAATGTAGCATGTGTTTATTGAATACCTACAATGTGCTAAACACAGTTTTTGTTTTTTGGCATAGGAGAGCAAGGGAGAAGGCGTGTAAAGTAACTATAATGCAGTATCTGTTGATATGATGGCACTTCAGAAAAGGGGCTGACTCTGGGTAGGTAGTAGGAATCAGATAAAGAGCAGGTCTTGAAAGCACAATGCAGGCTTTCCAAGAGTAATGCAGGTGGGAGGGGGAAAGGAATTCTATAAAGAAAGAAGGGTGAGTAAAGGCAAACATCTACAGAGTATTTCAAGAAACATTTTGTAGCTTGACTGAAATAAATCACAGATGAGAGAATGGCATTAGGAGGTACAACTGGATAGGTAAATGGGGCCCACCCATGGCAAGTTGTGACTGCTCTGCTAAGGGGTTCGTACTTTATCTTTAGGGTAAAGAGAAAACCTTGAAGATTTATAGATAAGAGTATGGCATGATCAATCTACATATGATAAGAACCTCTTGACTGTTGTAAAATAAATATGAGAAAGAGTTGGAGTGAAGGAGACAGTTAAAAGCAAATGTAATCATACTTGTGAAATATACTAGGGGCAGAGTCAAGGTAATAGAAAGGAGTGGAAGATTTTAGAGACTTTGGACAAAGTCTTTTGAAACTGGATGAGAAAGTGTAAGTGTTAGAGAGGCAGAACAAAGGACACCCCTGTTTTTAAAACTTGTTCATTGCAAAAGTGGCCAACCAATGTCATTTTGATAATGATAGAGGTTTATTCGCAAAGCTTCTAAGAATAAACTTGTTCACTATTTCAAGGTACAGAATGTGGTTATATTAACGTTAAGAGTTTTCACTTTCCCATTCCATTTGATGCACTGGTAAAGTGACATAGATTGCACAAAACTTTCTTTGTTACCGATGTTACTCATGCTTGAAATAATCTCCTGCAAAAAATAGAATTAATATTTGGTCATATTTTTCCTGCCTTTAACTATTGTGATTTTAACTTTTTTACTTGAATCAACTGAAAGTGGAATAAAGCAACTATTTGTTTTACAATTATAAGATCTAAAAAATATAGACCAAATACTCAAGGAATCACCAAAAACTATAGTTTTATTAAATTTGGAATCAGATATCTAATCTATCAAATAATCATGAAAACTATAGTTTTGTCAAATAATTTTGAAATCAAGTATCTCCATTTCCATGCTCAGAGACTATTAATATTGCTGTTATAGTCTCAATGCAATATATAATAAGAAAGGAAAATTTTTTTTTTTTTAGGGAAAACTTTTTATGTACAGTAATCAGTGGCTTCATGCAGAGATTAAAAAAAATACAAAGAATCCTTGCAAATAATTAAGCATCCTAATTCTGGATAGTCTTTGATTAATACATTGGAAGGCAACTCACCTCCAGAGTCTTGGAATGTGGCACTGTGATAATGCTGCAGCTGAGCTTTCATTGTTCTAGCTGAAGATTAATTATCTCCCTTCCTCCTATAATATCCGTTTAGGGCCTTATAAATTGGATCCAGCTATTAGCACTATTCATTTATTTCCTGTGAAGATGTTTGAAGCTTTATCTACTTGAGTGTTAGATTTAGTATCACTTTTCATTTCCTTCTTAGCTAACTACATGTTCTTCTATATAGCTTTATTCTAATGTCTTTTCCTCACTTCATCCCAACCCTCTGAGACACAAACACAGTACGCACACTCACACACTAATACAAAAGATCTTTTCCTCCATTTCTTGGTAGCTTTCTAATAAATTTATTGTATTTGTAAAAGCTGAAAAAAGTATCACAAAATGAGGGAAAGATAGATCATCACTTTTTTTTTTTTTTTTTTTTTTTTTTTTTGCTGTACGCGGGCCTCTCACCGTTGTGGCCTCTCCCGCCGCAGAGCACAGGCTCCGGACGCGCAGGCTCAGCGGCCATGGCTCACGCGCCCAGCCGCTTCGCGGCATGTGGGATCTTCCTGGACCAGGGCACGAACCCGAGTCCCCTGCATCGGCAGGTGGACTCTCAACCACTGCGCCACCAGGGAAGCCCAGATCATCACTTTTAGTGAGCCTATTTATGACTCTAGACTGTGGACTTCACAAATATTTCTCAGTATTTTTTCTCCCCTCTTAGGTGAAAAAGGATGGCTAGAGTGGGCTAGAGTTGGGTATTTCCCAAACGACAGGTGAGTTAGGTTTTGATAAAACCCCATCAGGTTAGGTTCTGGTTAAAAATTTTTCCTGAAGTCAGGCCTTATTGAGAACACAGTGCTCTTGAATATTTCAAAATGGTTCCTTTTCCCAGTAGCATGGGGGAATTTTTCTCTGATATTTACTGTGAGAACTTGGTTGAGCTCCTGGAGGTAAAATTCTCAAAAGCGTGGGAGCTTCCTATAACTGGGTCCCCCTGGAGTTTTTAATTCTCAGACTTCTCTGCACTGAGCCTCCAGCAATTTGTCAATAAAGGTTCAAGTTTTCCTAGTCCAGCACTGGTTCCTGAGGTGGCTTTGAATGGTTCCAGTAAGCTGAGACTCCCTGTATTTGTCTGTCTCTCCAGTTTGGGAGGCAGTGGTTTGCGCCGTGTCCTCATCTGTCTTACGAATCCAAGAATCCAGAAGAGTTGTTTATTTTTCAGTCTGTTCAGCTTTTTACTTGTCATTAGGACAATGTGGCAACTTCTTAGCTCCTTATATGTGGAACTGGACACCCTGTCATGACTTTCATACTTTGTGTTAGCTCATGAGACTTCTCAGCAACACAGGTTGACCCAGAAAGAGAAATAAGCTGGGCTTCAGTAGCTGCCCATCTTCCAAGTTTAGGCAGGTATTAGGCATTCAGTTAGGCTAGGTATAGTGTTTTATAGAGTTCAGTTTTCTTTTGTCCTACTTCAGTGTTGAGAAGTCACAGAATTAGGTTAGTATGACAGGGCAATGAGCAATCTAGTCCGTGTAAAAAAATTAGTAAACAGAAATCTAAATTAAATAGAATTGGGGGCACAAAAGAGGGAGCCCTCACACCCTGTGATGGTAGCAGATTCCAACAGGAAGAAGAAAGTCACCTCTTTTTCCCTGGTAAGGACTCAGTCAATGAAAAGTCATGGACTCTTTGTTTGTTTACTGTAGCCCTCCCAACTTCCTTTTCCTCTCTATGCCAAGGGAAGCGTTCTCCTTCCCTTGCTATGCTGGTACTTTCATGTGGCTCACCGTGATTTCAGACCCCAAATTGCAGTTCTCTGCTGATCCTGAATAAACCCATCTTTGCTGGAGAAATATTTGGCAATCATTTATGTCAAGTCAGCATCAGCCAAGTGACTCATACTTCTAGGTATCTTACCTAATTGATGTGCACCCCATAAAGAGCTGGGGGAATGTGGAGATTGGTACAGCTCTTAAACTGGCAGGAATGAACCAGGGTCTCAGACTCCTGGCCAAATGATTTCAGTAGTGCTCAGGGTAATTCTGTACCCAGATGGAACACCCAAAGTACAGACAGGGAAAGTGATCAGAATAAAAGAAGATGTTGGAGGATTTGGTAGTGTCATTTATGGCCTTGAGTGAAATGAATATTCTCCAATCTTTGCAAGTGGAGCTGTTTTCTGAGCTGAAAATATAATAGAAGAAAAAAGTAATATACAAGATCATAAAAGAAAAAAAATAAATGGAATTGACTATAAAAGTTAAAATCTGTTTTAGGCTTCTGTTGCTACTATCCAAGCTCCTTTGACTTCATTAAGCTTCCTAAGACATGTTGAACTTTGTTTAAGTAGTTGAACCTGGGAGTCAGACTAAGTGGGTTCAGTTATTGGTTCTGTTACTAGCTATATGATTTGGATAAATCATTTAAATTCTCTATACCTTTATTATCTCATTTATAAAATAGGTAAGATAAGTTATTTTGTGAGGATTTACATGAACTAAAAACTTAGCATCCACCTGGCCATTGTAAGCATTTAATAAGTGTTGCTATTGCTATTATTATCTAAAGTTAACAGTAATATATAATCATTAGTTCCTAATGTAGAGCCTTAGTTGACCATTATTGAGGGTACCATCAAGCTTAATGAAATGGAAAACACTATAACTTGGTGATTGCTTTTTCCCTGTGTTGTGGGCCATAAACTTCCTTTTTTAAACAATTAAAATTAAAAAAAATGTAGAAATCTTTAAATATTTGCTCCTCTCCTTATTGTCCTAAAGATCCTGAGCACCAAGTCTCCTTTGTTATGAAAATAGTGGGCTTATTGTCCTGAAAAGTTTTGCTTATCATATAACTTGATAGTTCCTCACTGAAACAGTTTGTTGAGTTGATTTTCTTTCTCTGTTTTCTTGCTACTCATTTGTGGAGAAATACATACTTTAAAAATTATTTCCCACTCTAGTTGTGAGTTTCTTTTCTCTCTTTGAGTACTTGCTCTTAGCAAGAAATATTGAGTCCTACAGGGCAGGGGTATTGTTTATTTTTATAGTGTTATCCTTTTGTGAGACTGTTATTCAATTTAAAGAATAAATTGCACTCTGTGAAATGCTGCAAGGCAGGGTTGACCAGATGACCCAGGTTTGTAGACGTCTATTTTTAAAAGATATACTTTTGGTACTGTCTTTTGGGAATGGAAGTATGTTCTATGTTTCTAGTCTGCAGTGGACCATCTTAGCATTTTCACTTCCAGAACATAGAAATAGAGAGATAGAAAGCACATAGTCAGAACTTATACTATTTTCTCATGCTGCTAAAGCTTCTTTTAAATTTTAGAGGCAAAACTGAAAGCTGATTTGGTTATGCTGACATGTTTTTATTATTTTTACTTTTTTAGAATAATTGACTCTCTTAAAGAGAAAGAAAGGGAAGGTTTTCCCCCTTTTTTAAGACCTAAGAATTTAAATAATACAGAAAGCCAGTATGTGAATTTAGGAGAATTTTTATATTAAATGTAGACCTCTTCATTGTTGATCTTAGGAGAAAATGTGGTTGGGGAAACTTTCAAGCTTTTAAAGTTTTAACAAAATTCTGTCATTGTTATATGCATAATTCATGCATGATTCAAAGACATTAGAGATTTTATTTTTCTTGAGGAGTCCCACAATCTTCTGCAATATTTTTGCATCTACTTTCTTCCTAGAATGTTACTGATTATTCATCGAGGCTCCTGGCATAAAGAGAAACTTGCCATAAGGCTGAGAATAAAACCATGTTCAGATTTTTGGCAGTTTGGTGAGTCATTGTATCACTGTCCTTTCAATGTGTTACATTATTTTAATTTATATTTTGTGACATATATTTGAATTAAAGTAGTTTCAGGAAGGTCATGAACTTAACAAAAATCTCCAGTTAATATATTGCTTATCAAGTTTTTAAAAAATTAAACTACTTATGTCTCCAATTGAGAATTGTATGTTGAGGGAAAGTATTTCAGAATAGTATTTGCATTTAAATAAGGTTTTGAGGTACCTGGAGTGGAAGTCAAATTTTTCAAATAAAAAATGCATACCGCTGGGAAAATAAGTTACTAGTCTTTAAAATTTAGAAAGTGACTGTCATAAACTATGTTTTTACTCCCAAAGAGATAGTTTAACATGTTCACACAATAATGGGGATAAAGAATTCTACCATTTTAGTTAGTTAACCAAATTACATTGAATACATGAGGCAATGTTTTTTTGAAAGTGAGAACAGTCTGATACTAGAGTTTAAAAGATTCTTCATGTCTTCTTACTGTAACATTTCAAGTTTTAATAAATCAGTTTAATACTAATATAATTAACTTTCAGTGTGAGAGAATTTGCAGATGATACTCAAATTCTAATATTATTCTGAAGAATAGACTTATAGTGGTTTCTGAGTATAAGAATATTTCTTTAATTGATGTAAAGCAGAGAATTAAACTGGCTGTCTAGATTCTATTTTTTTAAACTATATAAACATTGACCTTTAAATGATTAGTTTTATGAACTTTTTGTTGCCAATTCATATGGAAAACCTAATTAATTCATTACCAGTGAAGTGGGAATTAAATATATGGACATTATTAGCTATAAATGTATGAAATTTTTACCAGGAAAGATTCATTCAGCCTTCATCAGAGAGAAATATATCTCAATTAGCCATAACATTAGTGGGGAAAGAATCACAAGACCAAAAGAGCAAAATGCCTGGGAAAGAAAATTATAAACTTTACTACAAAATTATAGCTTCTTGGTCTTCAGTTTCAGCAAAGTGGGAGTATCACATTACTTTGTTAGGAGAAGCCAGTCATATAAAACACTGACCCAGATTCTCATTCTATAAAACTCTGTGGGAGAGTTACACTCCACTGGCAAAATTTAGTCTGTAGAAGCATAATCACAATTAACAGATGCTTTTCTCCTGGCTAAATTAATTCCCTGGTCATTTATATAGAAAAAAAGTTCTTTGAAACTATTCAATAGAAATGTAGACTAAGGAGATATTCCCTTATAGTGACAACTTCTACTTCCTTTATATCATTAGTTGATACAATCTTTCCCTCTATCAGTAGTAGCTTTTACTAAGCTCATTTCAGTTCTGGAAATGAAATTCCCATGGACTGGCAGAGGCCAATAATTTAGTTCCATATGATTGTAAATTTAGATTCAGTAAGGCGTTTCTCTCCTCTAATAGAGTTTTACATCCAGAGATGCTAAACCTCAGTCATCTGTGCTGTTTCTGAGAAACAAGTATACCAGATTATAGGATTCAGTTTGGTGAAATTAGAAACTGCAAGCTTAAATTTCAAAGCCCTACATTTTAAAATACTCAATAATGTTGGAAATTTCTTCTTTCATCCTTTTATTTGATTGTTATAAATCCTGTCTGAGCAGTGAATTTGTCGATTTGAGAAAATAGAAAGAATATAGTGTTGGTAATTAGAAGATTTGATTCTAGTCTTAGTTTTGCCTTTAGGTAACTTTTCACCATTCTTCAATACACTTAACTTCCTTGGGCTTAATTGTCTTCCTTAGTAGAATCAGGAGGTTGGACAAAATGATTTTTTTTGGCTTCCACTTCCTCAGCTTGCACCTGCTATGATTTGCTCTGATATTGAGGCTACATGTTTTGAGAGATTTTGAGTTTCTGAATGGAACTCATATTTATTATAGTTCACTCCATATTCATCTGCTGATTGCTGTGCACTTTGTGATGTACACAAAGTTCATATTTCTTATATTTAAGTTACAGAAGCAGAAATCTGATTATGTAATTTATTTAACAAGTATCTTAGGATACATTGTTAAACAAAATAGGCAAAGATCACAGCTTATATTTACTGAAGAGAGACATAAGCAAGAAACAATAACAACAAAAATAATATATATGAAACAAAATATGTAACATTATGTTAGAAATCCATCATGTTATGGAAAAAGAAAAATAGAACAAGTAGGGGGACTTTGGTGGATTGCCTTATTAAATGGGGTGGGCAGGTTCATCAAGGAGAAGTTAGAACAAGAACATGGAAGAAATGAAGGAGTTAGCCAAGCCAATATCTGGCAAAGAGCAGTTTCAGCATAAGGAACAGCTAAGATCCTAATGGAGGAATGTGTCTGTTTTGTTCATAGACCAGCAAGAAGGTCAGTATGGTTGGGGCTTTGTGTGCAAAAGGAAGAGTAGTAAAAAGGATTCTGAATTGATGCTGGGATTTCTGGAATTGCTTGTCTGGTCTGACTAGATATAAAGGTGCTAATGACTGTATTTCCAGTAGTAAGAGAGCACTGATGGTTCACGGTATGATCTGGCAATAAAGATATGCAAAATATTATCTTGGATTCTTCTAAACAAATACTTAGAGAAGGCAGGCTTTTGGGTGACCATGTATTTGGTACCTTAGCACATTTTTGTCAAACTAACACGTACAATGAGATTATCTGGCTGCTCCTAATTGTGTTGGAAAAAGTGGGGAAAGAAAAAGGCGAGCTCAAGGATTTGAATTTCCAGTTTAAGCCCCACATAAATGACCTGAAAGCTTCTGTGTCTGCTCTGAAAGAAACCTTTATCTCCTAGAGCCACAGAGGTTGCTGAAAATCAGACCTAGGGTCTCATCCTGCTAGTGCTTAATTATAACACAAATTGAATTCCCAACCTTACAGGGTGTTTGCTGGTAAAGTAAGGGCATTGATTGGGAAGGAATGGAATCCTGAAAACTGGAATGGGGCCATATGGAAAGATCCTGATGAGGCTGGGGACATGGAACCTCTAATAATTCTGTGTCTTCTTTGCCAGTAGAAGCAGCTGTTGCACCTCTACCTCAGGGGAGTAAGGCTGATATGCCTTAGGAGACTGCAGTGGCCTCCGATGAATCAGCTGCCTTGCAAAACACTGCTGATCTGCCTTAGGACCCCTTTTTGCTTTTAGACCTTGAACTAGACTCACTTCCCAGTAGGCCCTGAAAGGTGAGGTACAAAGTATGACCATGAAGAAGAGTGCTGCACTCTGAAAGAACTACTTTTCCAACTTATACATACAGAAATCCAGGGAAGTATGTGTGGGAATGGATATTAAGGGTTTTAGATAATAGTAGAAGGAACGCAAAGTTGGATAAGGCTGAATTTATTAATATATATCAATAAGCAGAGATTCTGGATTTAATGTTGCAGCTCAGGGAGTTAGAGAGGGCTCTAACAGTTTGGTTGGCTGAAACATGGACCAAAAGGTGACCTGAATTAAGTAAGTGGAAACAGCAGAGCTGCCTTGGTATATAGTAGGGGAGGGGATCAAAAGGCTTAGGAAGATGAGAATATAAGAGCAGATCTATCATGTAAGACCTGCTCACCCACCCTGGAAGAATCTAGAGGACATATCTTTTACTACAACTGTGAGATAAATTAGGTGACATCTAGCATCTTTGAAGAGCCCCTGGTCATTCTTTTCTGTAGGTCAGAAATTATAGTGGGAACTTAATTGGGAAACCTTAATTCAGTGAGGATTGTTGGATCATGGGGTGGCAGAAGCCAGATGGTAACAATTAATCACCAAAGGCAAGGTGGGTGTGGTTATCATAATGGACACCAGAGTCAAAGCAATACTCAGAATAGTCAGAGTAGTAAAGATTCTGTCATTGGCTAGTTGAATCATGGTGTTCCTAGAAGTGAAATAGATGGGAAGTCTACTACATTTTCACTTGATTTGTATAAGCAGAAAAGTTGTAGGCCAAGTAAATAAAAGTCTAACTGGAATCATAAAAACAGAGTTATGGTCCCTAAATCAATTCCCAGACTTGAACCAGTTTACAGACCCAGAACCCCTTGAATGAAGAGGAGGCTGAGTCCCCTTGAGTGAAAGCCCAGCTGCACTGCCAGAAATTTATACTATTAATCTTTCTCCCAGCCTTCCCCAAAGGGATCACCCTTTTACTGGGTGACTGTGCGTTGGAGAAAAGGAAATAATCAGACCTTTTAGGGATTACTGGACACGGGCTCTGAACTGACACTGTTTCTAGGAGTTGCAAAATGCCAGTTTGGTCCACCAGTCAGTGTAGGAGCTTCTGGAGGTGAGGTTTTAGCTCAGATCTAGTTTATAGTGGGTCCAGTGTGTCCCTTAGCCCATCCTGTGGTTATTTCTCTAGCTCTGGAATGCATAATTGGAATAGACATAAAAACAACTGGAAAATCCCCATGTTGATTCCTTGATCTGTGGAATGAGGGCTATTACGGTGGGAAGGGCCAAGTGGAAACCACTAGAACTGCCTCCATCTAGGAAAATAGTAAATAAAAATCAATACCTCATCTTTGGCGGTATTGCAGAAATTAGTGCCACCATCAAAGACTTGAAAGATGCAGGGGTGGTGATTCCACTACATCCCTATTCAGTTTGCCTATTTGGTCTGTGCAGAAAACAGATGAATCTTGGAGAATGACAGTGCATTATTGTACGCATACCAGGTGGTAAATCCAGTGGCAGCTATTGTACCAGATGTGGTTTCGTTGCTTGAACAAATTAACACATCCCCTGGTACCTGGTATGTAGCTATTGATCTGGAAAATGATTTTTTTCTCCATTCCTGTTAGTAAAGACCACCAGAGTTGTTTGCTTTCAGCTGGCAAAGCCAACAATACATATTCACTGCCGTATCTTAGGGATATAGCAACTATCCAAACTTATATCATAATTTAGTTTGCAGAAATCTTGATTTTTTTTCCCTTCCAGAAGATATCACATTCACTCATTACATTGATGACATTATGCTGATTGGACCTATTGAGCAAAAAGTAGCAACAGTGCTAGACTTGTTGGTAGGACATTTGCATGTCGGAGGGTGAGAAATAAATCCAGCAGAAATTCAGGGGTCTTCTACATCAGTGAAATTTCTAAGGATCTAGTGGTGTGAAGCATGTCGTTATCCATTTTAAAGTGAAGGATAAGTTGTTCCATCTAGCCTCTCCAACAACCAAAAAAGAGATATAATGAGTTGTGGGCCTCTTTGGATTTTGGAGGCAACATATTCCTCATTTGGGTGTGTCACTCCAGCCCATTTACCAAGTGACCAAAAAACTGCTAGTTTTGATTGGGGCCTAGAGTAAGGGAAGGCTTTGCAACAGGTCCAGTCTGTTATGCCTAGCTGCTTTGCCACTTGGGCCATATGATCCAGTAGTTCCAATGGTGCTTAATGTGGTATGGCAGAGAAGGATTTTCATAGGCACTTATCAATGAATAACAGCTCAGAATTTCAGATTTTGGAGCAAACCTTGTCACTGAACCTTGAACCTTCTCAAAAGTAGTTCTGTGGAAACTACTTTCCTTTTGAGAAACAGCTTTTGGTTTGCTATTGGGCCTTAGTAGAAACTGAATGTTAACCATGGACCACTAAGATACCAGGCAACCTGAGATGTCCATCATGAACTGAGCATTGTCTGACCTACCAAGTCATAAAGCTGGGAGTATACAGTAGCAGTCCATCATCAAATGCAAGTAGTGCCTATAGGATTAGGCTTGAGCAGGCTCTGAAGGCACACGTAAGTTCCATGAAGAAGTGGCCCATTACTTTATCTCTCTCAGCCTACACCTCTGGCCTCATCAGGGGTTCTCTATGATCAGTTGATAAGGGAAGAGAAAATTTGGGTCTGGGTTACAGTGAGTGGGTCTGTAATAGGCATGTACCACCTGGAAGTAAAGAGCTGCAGCCCTATAGCCCCTTTCTGGGACATCCTTGAAAGACAGTATGAGGGGAAATTCTCCCAGTGGGCAGAACTTCGAGCAGTCTGTCTGGTTGTTCTTTTTTCTTGGGAAGAAAAATGCCAGATGTGTGATTGTATACAAATTCATGGGCTGTGGCCAATGCTTTGGCTAGATGGTTACAGACTTGGAAGGAACATATAATTGGAAAATTGATGACAGGGAGATATAGGGAAGGGGTATATGGATGGATGGTCCCTTTGAATGGGTGAAAGTGTGAAGGTATTTGTGCCCCATATGAATGCTCACCAAAGAGTGACCTCAGCAGAGGAGAATTTTAATAATCAAGTGGATAGGATGACCCATTCTGTGTATACCAGTCAGCCTCTTTTCCTAGCCACTCCTATCAGTACCCAATAGGCTCATGAACAAAGTGGCCATGGTGGTAGGGATGGAGGGTAGATATGGGCTCAGCAACATGGACTTCCACTCACCAGAGCCAACCTGGCTACAGCCACTGCTGAATGTCCAATATGCCAGCAGCAGAGACCAGTACTGAGTTTCTCACATTCCCTGGAGTGATCAACCAGCTATTTGGAGGTGGGTTGATTACATTGAACCACTTTGAAAATCTTTTGCTGTTTTAAAAGAGTTTTTAAATGATTAAGTTTAATTGAGAAATCTTTAAAAATAAGATCTGTAATTACTAGTGTAAAATCTAGTTATGCAATCTCTCTTGATATGGCAGGATATTGTCTGGGGGTCCTGGGTTTAGGATGGGTCAGTGGAGAGAATCAGTGAAGAATGATGCCAAGTATGAATTCATACTCCAGAAGATCTAAAGAATGCCTTTAGATTTTTCTTCAGAAATTTCAGTGTTAATATTTGGAAAACACTTAGGAAGCGTTTCATCTGTAACTTCCCTTTGGAATGTGATTGATTGGCATTTGGCAGACTTCCTTTATTGTGTCACAGTTTTGTTATGGTCTTTTTAGCTTCAATAATAGGAAAAAAAATCAAAGTATGTACTTGTGTACTATTCCCAAAGGTAATAACAAGAGGATTAAATTCAATCAGTTTTCTAGAGTCAGTCACAACCATAAATATGGTATTGAACATACGTTGAAACAGTCTATAAGGTTTTAGAGAGTGAAGAATAAGCTAAAGAGTTTTTTACTCCAAAATTCCTTCTATTCAAGAGCAAAATGCATTTGGAGGATGCTAAAAATTGTAGATTCAGATTCAGCAGCCACCACTGTCATGGAAATTTTGGTTGCTGAAATCCAGTTCAGATATGTCACATGTATGGAGCAATATCTTTACTAAAATCAGAAGTTTCTTTTAAAGTCTTTTAAGTCTTTTAAAATTTTATTTCCAGGACACTGCACTTGATTGGCTTTCTTCCTGACTTACGGGTTGTTCATTCTCAGTTGTTTTTGTCTATTCCTTCTCTTTTAACTGACCCATTGACATTGGCATGGCCCAGAGCTTATTAGTTTTTAGACTTCTCTTTTTCAGTTACACACCCATGGTTAAACATCCAGTCTCATAACTTTGAAGACTATCTGTATGCTGATGACTCCCAAATTTTTAAGCTGTCTTGGCCATATGTCCAATTTGCCCACTCAACATGTCTACTTGGCCAGCAGACATCACAAATGCAACATTATAAAACTTTTGAAATTCCAAATATTCGGTCCCACATCTGCTCCCTCACTTCCCACTGTCTCCTGCACGTCTGATTCACTTCCTTTCTTCCTGTTGTCCAAGCCAAAACCCTTGGAGCAATATTTACCTCCTTTCTTTCTCTCACATTCCTTACCAAATATGTTAGGAAATGATGGTGGCTCTGTCTTCAAAACATAGCTTTCACTACTACCTCCTTTTTTTGTACCACCATCATCTCTTACCTGCATACTGAGTTGTACTTTTAAAATATGTCAGATTTTGTTATATTTCCATTTTACTCAGGTTAGAAGCCTAAGTCCAGAAAATGGCCAGTATGGTTCTCATGTTCTGCTGCCCTCCTCTCCTTTCTGACTTCTCCTACCATTTGCGCACGTTTCCTTGATATTGTGTGAACATCTCAGACATATTCTTTTGTTTTTAATTTTAAAAACAGCTTTATTGAGATATAAACCAATACCATTAAAATTCACCCATTTAAAGCATACAATTTAATGGTTTTAATATAGTCACAGAATTGTGCAACTATCACCACAACCTAATTTTAGAACATTTTCATCACTCCCAAAAGAAACCCCATACCCATTCAGTCACTCCTATTCAGTCACTCCCTTCCCACAGCTGCTGGAAACCACACGTCTACTTTCTGTCTCTGTGGATTTGTCTATTCTGTAATTTTTTAACCAAACCTCTAATGTTGAATGTTTATGCTGTTTCTACATTTTTACTGTTATTAACAAGGCTCTGATAAACATCTAAGATATGCATTTTTACATTTTGTCTGATTATATATTTTTTAACATCTTTATTGGAGTATAATTGCTTTACAATGTTGTGTTAGTTTCTGCTGTATTACACAGTGAATCAGCTATATGTATACATATATACCCATATCCCCTTCCTCTTGTGCCTCCCTCCCACCCTCCCTATCCCACCCCTCTAGGTGGTCACAAAGCACCCAGCTGATCTCCCTGTGCTATGCGGCTGATTCCCACTAGCTATCTATTTTATATTTGGTAGTGTATATATGTCAATGCTACTCTCTCACTTCGTCCCAGCTTACCCTTCCCCCTCCCAGTGTCCTCAAGTCCATTCTCTATGTCAGACATGTTCTTATTTTAGCTTTTTGCTCTATCTTTTCTGGAATGTTCTTCTACCAGATAGCAATTTGGCTAAACTCATCACCTTATCTAAATCCATTGTTTCAATGAGGCTTACCCTGATGACCATAATTAATACTGAATACTGACCCTCCACATACCTCCCCCATACTCCTCCCCACCCCCAAACTGAGCCTTCTGTCTTCCTTTATCATGCTTGATTATTTTAATTTTTTCCATAGAATTAATCACTTTTGATGCCTTTGCCCAACTAGAATATAAGCTCCTTAGGAATCTTTGATGTTGATCATCTGTATTTCTAAACACCTAGAACAGCGTTTGGCATTTAGTAGACACTTGCAACAGTTTTAAAATGAAGGAATAAATTAATTACTATAAGAAAAGCGATATATCCTGGCTAAAATCTATCTGCAGGCAAGAAAAACTAAGTAGACAGTGAGTTTTCAGGGGACAGTAGTTTGAAAGAAAAAATTTTTTCTCTTTTCAGTCTACTAAGTCCAATTTATGTCATTACCTTTTATAAATGTAACCTTTTTATGCAAAAAAGTTTAACATTTTCAAGTTATATATTATATATATAATATATATATAATATATATATATAATTATAACAAAATTATATACTTCTGTGTTAAGGAGAAGAAGAAACAATGACTGATGTAGGGAAACAATAGGACAACATAGAACTAATGCATGCATGGTGTGATCTGAGGAGTGACCAAAACTCCAAAGCTGAGAGGACTTCAAAGATAACTTCAAAGCACCTGAGTTTTAAAACTGGGTATAATGTCTGGCGTGATCTGGCAGGTTTTGAAAGGATAACGTTCTTTCTGAGTTATGATAAAACTTCAAAAAGATTTATGTGTTTCTTGAAGCTTATGATTTGTGTATTTCCTTCATCTTTCCTTTCGTTTGTTATTATAAATCCCGGCTGTTATTATATGCATTTTTAAAGGATTGTGTGCTATATATTTTCCTGCTAGAGACTGTTTGGATGCCTTCAATCCATGAAATGTATTCAGATTTTGAAAACTTCACAACAGAAAGGGATTCCTTAGAAAATGGAAAAAAAATCAAGTCATAGCATATACTGGTAGTATCATTAAGCATTAGAAAAGCATAGTTTAAAGTTAAAAATAGCTGTCTGAGTTTTATTCTTCATACTGTATGTTTGTCTGACTGAAGTGGAACTAGGAATTAAAAAGAGATGAGGCAATTGAATGGACAACAGCAGAAATTTCTTGGGACAAGAAGGGGAAAAACAAAGCAGGTGAACAATGCCAAAAATATATTTTAAAAAATGTTAAAATTGTTTGCATTATTCCTTTGTGAATTGGATATAGTATGTATGTCAAGAGTAAAGTTTTCAAATACACCCTTTGGATTAACCTAAAGCAAATTGCTTAATTAAATTTCTGTAATGATTAAACATTTTTAGCTTATGTTAAGTATCTTTTTGATGGAAATAAATGGGTTTAATTTATTCTTACTGCTTAACATACTGAAAAGCAATAATAAGTTGTTTTTGAGCCATTTGAAGTGATCTTAAGCATCTGGCATGACTGGTAATTTTTTGAAAAGTTGGCTTGGAGTGGGACCATCACTCCAAGAGTGATGATGCATAGAGTAGGGGAAGGAGCCAGTATCCCACATGCCATTTTCCTAATCTGAATTATTTTATACTTATCGTGTCACTGTGAGATTATGGGGATAAATAAAGATGTTATAAGACTGTTTCTATGAAAAAAATTAGAGTCCTTGGAAAGATGTTATTATGAAATATGAAATTATTAGCATTTACATGAAATTGTCTTTTCTTACAAAAACAAAATTAGATGAAAGTTTCTGTTTTAACTGGGCTTTTAATTTCTTTGTAATTTTAATTATGCATCAATTAAATCACCTATAAAATGTGGATGTGTATGAAGTCCTCTTGAAATCATCATTCTCATATGTCCAGCCTTTAATAAAATGTCGATAATATGCCAAAGCAGAAAGAATATTTAATTGCTTTACAAACAATGTGGAATTATATACAATGTATTGAATATAAGGGAAGAAAGTTAAATTTTCATCTTATCATTATTTAAACTTTGTATTACTTATTAGGAAACAAAATAATGCAAAATTTTTTCATATTAAAAATATTAAAATTTCCTTATATTAGTAAAATTAATACAAAGTTTTCATATGTTAAAAATATTAAAGTTTTCTCATATTAAAAAGTATTACAACATACTTCCAGTGTGAAAAAACTATGACTACAGTGTGCTGTCTAAAGTGATTTATGATCTTCCAATGCTTATAGTAATGTCAAGTTTCAGTTTTGGATCACACTATTATAATGTGTCAAACAACTTAAAAAATACTCCAACAGTTGACTACACCTGTTTCCAGTTTGCAGATCCTTTCAAGTTCATGGCACTTTGATCGAAAAGGAAATATTTAACTTGTGTCTTTCTTTTTCAATCTAAAAATTGAAATATTTTCCTTATTGTAGTTTTTTGTATGATATTTTAACATTAGCAGGATAAAGATTATTAAGATTAATAATTCTCTTTTATCTGATCATTTTATAAAGGGATTTTTCACAGAATATCATTTGGGTTATTTCCAAGAAAGTGACTGGATGCAAATGTGATAAAATTCTACTAAATGATATTACTATATCCAAATGAAGAAAATCTTTTAACACTTAGTCAAAATATTTGGGGTATGCATCTCTAAATTTGACATATATTAATATATCTACATATGTACATGTTCTCTATTTCAGTATTTAGCAACATCATATGATTAGGCCAGAAATAAGACACATTTATCATGTATTTAGTTATTATTTGGCATTTTGGCCAGCCTACTTATTTTTGGCACGTTTAAGCACAATGAAGTTCTTGTTATCATGTTATTTTGACACTTTCATATAGTTTAATTGCCACTGGAAGTCACCATTTCTCTGTCCAGTCACCCTCAATAGGCAGAAATCATGGAGATAAAATCAAGTCATCTTACTGTTATTTCCCTTATTCTCAGTAGATGCATTTGATTAATTCTAGATTACAGTATTAAGGATTCAGGCAAATACATTTAAACTGTGAAAATAACAACAACAACATAAATTTTCATAGGAAGGGACTTCAAAGCTTTCTTCAGCTTAAAAAAAAAATTCATAGAGTGCCACAGGTAAATCTGGCAGTCTTTACTTAGTAGCATATCAGTTTCTTTGCTTATGAATTAGATTTTATGGATCTTGATTCTCTTAGTTTTTAGACACTCTACTTTTGTGAGACACTTTGAGAAATTTTCTTTTTCAGTTCATTGTGGAATTTCAATAAAGGGCTTACCAGTGTTTTAATCTAAATAAGTTATACAATTAATATGAAAGGATCAGGTACAGCCAAGAAATCCCCCTTGGCAGAAATATTACTATTAAAGGTAAAAGTTAGATGAGAAATTTCAAAAAATATTATTAAAATCTTCAAGGGACATTTCTAAGGATGTCATCTAGTGTGCTATTTAGGTGACTTCTTAAAGCTATAAAATGTTTTTTGAAGAATGAAGACATATCTTCAATAAGCTTAATTTTAAAAAAAATCATGCTTAAGTGGAAGAATCATAATTCTTACTGAAAATAGCATAATTTTATTTTATTATTATTATTTTTTTCGGTACGCGGGCCTCTCACTGTTGTGGCCTCCCCCATTGCGGAGCACAGGCTCCAGACGCGCAGGCTCAGTGGCCATGGATCACGGGCCCAGCCACTCTGCTGCATGTGGGATCTTCCCAGACCGGGGCACGAACCCGTGTCCCCTGCATCGGCAGGCGGACTCTCAACCAC
This sequence comes from Stenella coeruleoalba, assembly GCF_951394435.1. Taxonomy (NCBI): domain Eukaryota; kingdom Metazoa; phylum Chordata; class Mammalia; order Artiodactyla; family Delphinidae; genus Stenella; species Stenella coeruleoalba. The sequence continues at coordinate 102,369,058 of NC_137150.1, forward strand.
TGCGCCATCAGGGAAGCCCTGAAAATAGCATAATTTTAAGGGAAACTTTAGTATTCCCATGATGGATCCCTCAGGTACTTACCAAGAGTGACTTGTGCTAGGTCTTGATAAGCTATGTTTATTGTTATTGGGAAGTTAGGCTCTGAATGAATCTGCAGGTATAAGCTGTAGTTTATTCATGTGCTTTATAGAGTCACATACTAAACAGAATGAGGGGATGTAAAATTGTATTTTCTTATTTATGGAAAGTGAGACAACCTTGAAAACTCTGGAGTATTTTCCAAAGAGAGCTTGCAACTCTATAGGGGGGCTGGAAAGAAATCAACATTGGTTCCCAGAAAGAAGGAAAGATATACAGTATTTCCAATATTGACAGTCTTTTCTTTAACCACCAGTTAGTAACAAAGAGAATAAGAATAGGTTTCTGAACAATGGTGCCCTAAGAAAAGAGATAGACTATATCAGGAATCTCAAGATGTTTGTTCAAATTCATAATCGTATTATTATAGCTGTATTATTTACATCACCTTCATTTTCCTGGGCAGCATCAGCATCATAATCAATCATTTTTTCTGTTTAAGTTCTTGGCCCCAATCCACTACCTTCCTAAGACATGCTGATGCTCTGGAATAATGTTTATTTAAAGCATTCAGCACTAGTTCTACCTTTTGTTTTTCTTTCTAATTATCTTGGATTGGACTGGGCTTCCTGACTTTCACAAATGACATGTTCCACAAAACATTCCGTCGTAATCAACCTCTTCGTGGTATAGAAAATATCCAGATATACACTCTAAATTAGTATAATATTCAACAAGAGGATATGTTGAAGATTTAAAGTTGAAAATTTAAAAAAACAGATAATCTCAGTATCAAAATCATAGTCAAGGTAGGGAGGATAAACATTTAAAGATACTTACTAGAGGGTGTTAACTACCATGATAGAGAAATGGGCTCCAGGGCAGAGAAAAGATCAATTTTTTCTCTCTCAGGATTGGATGAATACTTTTGTATCTCTTTTGTTCAGGAATACCTAAGAGACTTTTTTAGAAAATCTATTTTAACCATATTTTGTTATCTTTCAAGTCCTATTTCATTTAAAATTAACCCCAAATACTATATATTTACCCCCTTCTCTTTATTTTTATCCTGGCCTTCATACTGATTTTCATGTCTTATGGAATGATCAATTAAATACTGATTTAATCTTAAATGCCACAACTTGTCAATTCTTTCTTCAGTTATACTGAACATAAGTAGTGCAAGTAAATTACAGAAAAATTAAGAAAAAAACTATTTTCAGTAAATCATTTAGTAGCATGGAGTTTAGCATACAGTATAATAAAGGATGGTACAGGCTTTGCTCACTTTTATATTTAAATTCTTTTCTCAATATTGTCAGCCTAGTTTGATGAACTGTATAGGAAAAGTACATAATAGAGTTGTATGTTTTATAAATATGTTATAATTCAGTTTATTCATTGATTCCAAATGGCCTTTCTAAAAAAAAAAAACTCCAAGTAAAGGTTTCTTTAACTTTACTTATAATGCTATTTTTTAAAAGTAAAATAGAGTTCTCACAGCTGTAATTTGGACACCTTGTCCTGTTATCCATTAGTCAGGAAATCAAAACATCATATTTTACTTCATTTGATATTCTTTATGCCACTGGCAATCCCAGGTCAGTATTACCACTGTAGACTACTTACTATTTTTTCTTAACATGTTTTTTCCCTTGTCTCATTTTTTCTGGTTTTAAGCCATGCCATTCACAATTTTCTGACTTGGACGTTTGGAGTCTTTCTTCCTATTTTGTCATTTCTTTCTTTCCTTTGATTTCAATCTATGATGCCTTTTGAATGTTTACTTCTTTGACCTCGTTGAACAGCATTAAATTATGCTTGAAACCTTTAATTATGTAATATGCCATTAGGCCTGAGTGTTACTTTCTATCCTGGCCAAAATGCTAAAAGAAATGACTGTCTTAGTTTGCTAGGGCTGCCTAAACAAAGACTGGGTGGCATGAACAACAGACATTTATTTTCTCACAGTTCTGGAGGCTAGAAATCTGAGCTGTCAGCAAGATGATTCCTTCTGAAGCCTCTCTCGTTGGCTTGTAGATGGCTGTCTTCCATGGTGTCTTCACATGGTTTTCCCTCTGTGTGTCTGTGTGTTAACCTCTTCTTTTTATAAGGACATTATTCATATTAGATTGGGACCTGCCCATATAATCTCATTTTATCTTAATTACATCTTTAAAGGCTCTATCTCCAAATACAGTCACATTCTGAGGTACTAGGGGTTAAGAGTTCAGCATATATTTGGAGGAGACACAGTTCAGGCCAAAACAATGATGTAGCAAAAAGCTTGTTTTTGTAGTTGTTCCTTTTCCTAAATTACCTTTAATGGGTATACAGTGAGCTCATTTTCCTGGCTGCCCAAGGGATCTCCCTCCACCCTGATTTTATGTACCAATTTAGAATACCTGTTGTGTTTAGGACTTTACCAAAACTGTACATACTCTCTTTAAAAGCTACTTATCCTGTTATAGTTCTTAATCTATGGTGGAAAGCTAAAAAAAAATCTAATTTTACCAAATAAGATCATGAAGGCTAAAATGATAAACTGCTGTACATTCTGGATAATGTATTTCCTTTATACAAGCACCCTCTGAAAATGCAAACATTTAATAACAGAAATAAGAATAATGACAGATATTTCTGGTATAGGGTAAAGCTGATGGAGACATTTTTGGGGGGATTACGTGAGTTTTAGGAACCTTGAAGTTATGTGGCACGGGTGGTCTTTTACTGTATATTTCTTTGTCCTTGTATATAGGATCATTTAAGATGATCTTCATTATTTATGGTAAAAATGTCCTGTTTGCTGGTTGTTTTGCAATTTTTTCTTGTGAAAACATGTGTCTTTAAAGTTCAGTGAGTCTGTATTCTTGAGTGATGTAGAATGACATTGACTGGGTATCATTATCCATATGACATTTATCATTGAGCTAAATTAAATAAAATTAGCATTGGTAAGCACATACTATGTGCAAAGTAATATGCTTGTACCATGTGAGTCTAAATGACTGTGCTAATTTGATGAGAAGAGACTTTTCACTATATGCCCACAGGCTTTCTACCAAACCCCTCTGGACTCTATTTTCCCAACTAATGAAGACATGGAATGGAAAACACATGGCTTTCCAGATATGAGGGTCAATAAAATAGGCATTTTTGAGGCAAAATGTTGAAATTTCTGGAATATTTTAATGCTTGATGAAAAATACTTGAAATCTGGTACATACGGTATGCATCATACCTACCCAAGTATTTTTCCTTTCCATCCTTGCCCTTCATAATTTTTAAAATGTGTGGGGTTAGGGTGAGAATTACATAAGCATCTGGACCCTGCTTTTCCTTAAGATGGAACAAAAGGTGTGAAATAGGGAACACTTCTGTATGCTGGTGTGTTTACAAATCACTTCAGGTTTTCCCCATGATTCAGGCATGAAGAGATTGAAGGGTGATGATGTTTACAAATTAATGTTTCCTCTTTTGTGACGTTTTAGGCTTGAGACTTAAGAATCTTCAAGGAGACAGTCCAACAGCTACTGCCTTGCTGATGAGCTATAGGAATCAGAGACAGGCAGGTATAAAAGGAAGTTAGGACAGGAGCAGATGGCTAGGGTAGAAGAATGAATGCTAACTCACCCTTTAGGGCATGAACCCCCATGCTTAGTCAGTGGCAAGTTCTTTTAACTCCTTGTTTGCACCAAAGCCATCATATTAGATTTTTTTTTCCAAGAGAAATTTTCCTAAATAGGATGCTCTGACTTTAGCCAAAAGCTGATTCATGTTCTTAAACTGAAGGAGCATCTGCTGGAAGCTCTGATTGCAGTTTCAAAGCTGGAAAGTAGGGTATGTATTAAAACGAATTTCTTGATGTTCTTCACAATGAGGTTACTCATAGGCCACCTAGGCAAATTGTCCAAATTCTACTTAGACAAATTAGTTATGTCACAGTAAAACAACAAAACAACTTAAAACAAGAAACATTTAGAAAAATTCTATCTCCAGTTATCACATACATTCCTGTTTATCAGTAGTTGATTTTTTTAAAAAATCCTAATTTTAACTTTTTAAAAATTTGAAATATCAATAAATGTTATGTTACAATATTTTATTGCTTATAATTATCATTTAATTCTATATTACAAGCAGCTGGCGTGTTACATTATTGATCTTCCAGTTTCTACTTAAATTTCTAATGTTGCTGACTTCAGTAGTTTTATAAAAACAATGATTGCTTAAAATAAAATGATGCTGGTATTTTTATATTGTGGGAACACTTTAAAAATCCTGTATAAAATTTGCCTACACCAGTCTCTACACTGCACAAAGTATTATAATAATTGAATATAGTAATCCAAATATTTTATACAGCACGCTGTCTTTAGGATATAACATTTGTAGCTTGTGTATTACATAGCCAGATTTTTATAATTACATTTAGACAGGCACAATGATTGTAAAGTCAGTCTTAATTTGCCCTGCATGTGAAATATACTTATAAATATATAAAATTTCGGTATCTACATACATTTATATATTTTTATACTTAAAATATATTTTATATATTTTTAAAACTCAAAACTAAGAATCTTGTTGAGAAGCATTGATTTTACCTACTCTCAAAAAAGTTGCCAAGAACCTAGCTGTCTTTTTTTTTTAATCCCTTCTCCTTTGGGAATGTAAGCTATTACACAGTTGTCTCAGCTGCTGCTTGGCATTCAAACCAGATCCTTGAGCTGCCAGACATTTCTAAATCCCACTCTCTCCTCTTTTCCCAAGTAGTTTACAGTTAACAGTACGGCACCCATAAGCTGTATCTCTCAAGGGAACATTCGACTGACAGCAGCAAGAACAGACAGTCCTGCTGTTGCAGGTCTCTCCATGAAGACTGTGGCACACTCACCAGTTGACATGCATTCAGCCGTCTAACCCAGTGGACTTCTCAAAGACCAATTTATATTCTAAATTTGTTCCTCTAAGTCATTCCTCGAGGACAGAGCTATTCTAAATCTGCAAACCAGAAATTTTAAAGCCTCACCAAGTTTGTAGCAATATGTGTGGCAATAAATTATTTTTTTCCTAACATAAATTATGGAATGTCCATTTCAGCAGTTTAAATGCTTTGCAAAGGTTTCAAATGGCCAGTGTTAGCTTTTTGTGATAATGGCTACCACGTATGAATAGTGATGGCTTGTTCTTTTTCTTCATTTAATCAAATGTGTGTGTGAGTGTATGTGTGTGTATGTGTGTGTGTGTGTGTGTGTGTGTGTGTGTAAACACAAATGTCTGAGATAGGAACCAAATTTAAAAACCTGTTACGATCGCATATATGTGGAATCTAGAAAAATGGTACAGATGAACCGGTTTGCAGGGCAGAAATTGAGACAGATGTAGAGAACAAACGTATGGACACCAAGGGGGGAAAGCAGCGGGGAGGGGGGGTTCGGGTGGTGGTGTGATGAGGTGGGCGAGTGGGATTGACATGTATACACTGATGTGTATTAAATTGATGACTAATAAGAATCTGCTGTATTAAAAAATAAAATAAAATTCAAAAATTAAAAAAACCAAAAAACAAACCTGTTACGTTGTGTTGAATGTTGAAGTGACAAGGAACTTGTCTTTGAGATCTATATTAACAGACATTTTGTAAGAAAGGAAGTTAATGTGCCCCTGGAGCTACTATTTAAATGACTTTAGCTTTATGGTCTTTTAATGTGGGATCCTTCAGCCTGGAAATGAGGTAGATTTTCCATCCACTGACTCAAATCTGCTCAGCAGGGTAGCTTCCCCACTATCCTCTGAGCAGCTGTTAGTAGCAGGAGAAACAGCGTCCTGCAATAAAATTGATTGCTTTAACCTACACTGCTCTACAACCCTCACAGCTCCACTTTTTGTTGGGTCTCAGCACCTGCTCCCCAAAGCACCCGATCTTTTCTCCAATTGGTCTAAATGCAAACTCCAAAAAGAGAATGGCTGTCCAGTAAAGCCATAATGTGGTTCTGTGAGAATTGTGAGGAATTGAATGCTTGTTATTGCCGAGGTCTTCATGAAGATAACAGAAAAGGTCTGCCAAGGCAGGGGTTTTATTGTGATTAAGATCTTAGTTCTAAATCAAGACATGGCAGCCAGTATCCCTAAATCATTCCTGTGTAGACGCTGGGGAGAAGGACAGAATGCATTAAGTGAATTTCCAGCAATATTGAGCCTTACAAAGTTCCCTGGTCTTCCTGGAAGCCTCACATGTGAATAAGTAACACCGACTTGATATTTCCTTTCAGATTCCTGAGGATCAGTTGTCAACCCTTTGAAATGTCCCTTTCAGTATAAGACCGGAGCTGGTATTGTCATAATTGGGTAACATAAGGGAAGCAGTTCAGTCTTAAGTGTCAAGAGTGATCGGTGTGATGGCAGAATTGTTAATCTTAATTTTAAAATGCCACAATACTTCATTTTAGTGATTAATAACTGTCGCAGTGTCTTTACATGGGATTCTGGTTGTACCTTACTCCAATTTAATGCCAAAATGATGTTCAGATCAACTTGCAGGCAACTTTTCTTGATGAAATGCTCTGAATTATTAATTCTTATCATAATATGTAGTCTGTGTGTTGTTGTGTCATGCTTGAAGACATGTAAGGTGATTTGCACATACATTTAATTTTTTTTTGTTTGGATCACAACTTTAAAATATTATAAAATTTGGAAAGCTAATTAATATAGTGATCAGATACAACGTTTTTAAAAAGTATTTATTTATTTATTTGGTTGCACCGGGTCTTAGTTGCAGCATGTGGGCTCAGTTGCGGCACACGGGCTCCTTAGTTGTGGCATGTGAACTCTTAGTTGCAGCATGAATGTGTGATCCAGTTCCCTGATCAGGGATCGAACCCAGGCCCCCTGGATTGGGAGTACAGAGTCTTATCCACTGAGCCACCAGGGAAGTCCCCAGATGCAACTTTTAAAATAGTCTATCAATAACTTGGATATTTGGAACAGCTCATCCCTTCCCAGGCCATTTCAGTGAAATGTAGTTTTCAATTTTATTTTTTTAAGAAAAATAGGCTCCAAGTTTGGAGTTTAAAAATTTTATCCTAGAAAAAAATCATCATGAAATACACAGTAGTTGGCCAAGGCAAATAATAACAATAAAATAATTAGTTGGAGAAATATGTATCCAGTTTAGAGTGGAAACATGGAGTTTATTTCTCCTTCAAGTAGAACTATCTGCCTAAAACACTACAATAATTTTGCTACTTTGTAAAAACCAAAAAAGCATATGAGGGGTTAGATGGAAAAAGTATAGAAACTGGATTTGACCAGAGTTGTTAACATTACTCTTCGGGCATTCTATTTGGGAGTTCCTTGCACATAGCAGTGGGTTTTCTGAGAAGACAATTTGACCATTGACAGAATGATGTCACTCCCAAGACTGTCTCTTTTAGGGAACCATTATTTGCTTCAGAGTTCTTGCTTAACAGTAAACCCAGCAGGTTTGTTTGCTCCAGGTAATTTCACATTATCTTTGACTGAAACATTTGTATTAAAAGGTAAATATGCTGATATATTCAAACATAGAATTAAAAACTACAGACCATTCTCTATGTGTTTTTAATAAGGTCTTAAAATAGTTTAAGACTTACAAGTACATACAAATTTCATGTTAATGTCATAATAAGAATATTCAGAGGTATGGGAATAAAGAATACCTTTTTGTGACTAAAATATTAATGATCTGATTTCTGGGGAGCAGACACCACTGCTGTAGAATCCCCTCATTGAAAACCATACAATGCAGTGTAAGTTGACTGACTTAAGTCGACCTAAAAAAAATGTACTAGATATTATTCTAATTTGCCAATTTCAATGAAAAAGAAATCAAAGAGTGAAGTGGGTTGGAGTAAAATATTGGTAAGTTGAAATGGGTAAGGGGAGTTGGATTTGTTAAAGGTCTGTAAGGGAAACTATTTCTGTAGTTATCTATTGATGCATAACAAATTATCCTGAGACTCTGAGGCTGAAAAACACAAGCATTTATTTACTTATAGTTTCTATGGGTCAAAAATTTGAAGGTGGCTTAGCTGGATGGTTCTGAGTCAGAGTCAAGTCAAGTTATTGTCTGGGGCTACTATCATCTGAAAATGTGACCAGGGCTGTAGGATCCACTTCTAGCATGGCTCAGTTACATGACTATTAGCAGAAGGCCTCTATTCCTTGACGGTTTTCAACAAGAGGCCTTAGTTCCCAGCCCTATGGACCTCTATATGCAGTTACTTGAATGTCCTCAAGAATGATGCATATGTGATACATGATATGGCATCTAGCTTCCACCTTAGCAATTGATCAAAGAGAGAGTAAAGAAAAATTTGCAAAGTAATTATCTAACTGTGAAAATCACACACCATCATTTCTACCATGGTCTATTTGATGAAATCAAGTCATCAAATCCAACCCACACTCAATGGGAAGGAAATTAACCTCTACCTCTTAAAGGGAGGTGTATTAACAATTCGTGGATGTATTTTAAAACTGCCTCTTTCTTTTACTTTTATTTTACTTAAAAAATATATATACTCTGTTCTATCCCAAGGTATTTTTTTTTTTTTTTTTTTTTTGCAGTAAGCGAGCCTCTCACTGTTGTGGCCTCTCCCGTTGCGGAGCACAGGCTCCGGATGCACAGGCTCAGCGGCCATGACTCACGGGCCCAGCCGCTCCACGGCATGTGGGATCTTCCCGGACCGGGGCACGAACCCGTGTCCCCTGCATCGGCAGGCGGACTCTCAACCACTGCACCACCAGGGAAGCCCCCAACGTATTTTTTTAAACATTTTTTTCTTTAGTCATTGTTCCCAAAACTCAGATACATTACTACCTTAAAATGAGCCCCAAAATGCATAAATTCATAATTCATAAATTCATAGCTTTCTTATCTAAAGATACAAAGTTCCTAATTAAAATGTAAAAGAAAGTTTAAATTCTAAAACACATCAGGCAGCACGTCTGATTCATTGGATATAGAGACTGTATAAACCATGGAATGTTGATTCTGAGCCCTCAGAAAAATGACAGACTTTTGTAAAAAAAAATCCGTGTGGAACATGTAGAACATGTATTTTCTACAGATTATAGAAATAACATGTTAAACTAAGTATTATTATTTGATAAACCATATTTTAAGGTTAGAATTGAGTACAAATGCCTCAGAAAGGTATATGTCCTGTTTTGCTTAGGACTCAGTCCTATGTAAAATCACTGAATGTAATAATGTCCAAAGGCATTAAAGATGAATAATTCTAAAAGACTTTTCCCACCAATTTAAAGGTTAACTTAATCCTTTTCACATATGCCCTGTTTATTCATATTCTCCTTTAAAGATAGTATTGTAGATCTTCACATCATTTTTTTTTGCCATTCAGTAATGAATAAAATTTCTGTGTACTCAAAATTTTAGAATTATGCAATGCTATTCAAATGATGGAATGCATTTAAAGGTATGATTAGTAAGCATTTTTTGCAAGATTGCAATTTGGCTTATTAAGCCTTTTAAAATAATGTTTTCACAGATAAATTGTTTCTATATGTGTATGAATAATTTCACCAATCTTTTACAGGCCAGAATTGTATATTTTTAAGTGGAATTTCTATTTTTTCATATCTACACAAGAATCAAAGTTATGTTAAGAATTAATGAAAAAAGATTTTAACAGTCATTAAGACCATAGGCTATGTTTTTGTTTTTCGGGTTTTTAAAAATTTAATTAATTTATTTATTGGCTGTGTTGGGTCTTCATTGATGCGTGCAGGCTTTCTCTAGTTGTGGCGAGTGGGGGCTACTTTTCATTGTGGTGCGTGGGCTTCTCATTGTGGTGGCTTCTCTTGTTGTGGAGCACGGGCTCTAGGCACGCGGGCTTCAGTAGTCGTGGCATGTGGGCTCAGTAGTTGTGGCTCGCAGGCTCTAGAGCACAGTCTCAGTAGTCGTGGTTCGTGGGCTTAGTTGTTCTGTGGCATGTGGGATCTTTCCAGACCAGGGGTTGAACCCGTGTCCCCTGCATTGGCAGGCGGATTTTCAACCACTGTGCCACCAGGGAAGTCCCTAGGCTATGTTTTTTGATTAAGTTGTTTTGGGAGACAAATTGGAAAGTGAAAAAAAAAAGGCAAAAAATTAGAGATAATATGAAATAAAATGTACTGTTAAATAAAATTAAATAAAATGCTTTGTTGGGTTTTTAGTCCCAACAAGATAGCATGAACTTGTTTTTCTCTGTTCTTCCCCACCAAGTCTAAGTTAACCTCTGTACGTAGTTCAGCAGACATTTCAAGGAGAATTCTAAAATGTGTCAAGAAAAAGGCCAACTGGTTTAAGACCTGAAAACTAGAGGAAACACATGTGGCAGGATACCTTCTGCCTCCCCAACAGAAGAAGGTCACTCAGACATGGTATTTTCTGACCCTAATTTAGCAATGGGAGCCAGCACAAGTAGACTTGTTCCTCCTCCATATCTAAAGGGAGTCCCTCTGTCAACATCAAGTGAGCTATACACCACCAACAAAGGTGGATCTCCACTAATAATAAGTGGTCTGGGTCTCCTCTCTTCTGCCAAGGGTCTCCTCTCTTCCACCAAGAGATAGTGAGGTTGTGAGAGGAACTGGCAACATGAGCACATATCCAAAAAATGGCCTAGCCCAGGTAGCCATGTATACTCCTCTTCTACCCAGAGACACAGGGGCATGTGGGCAGAATGGGCAGGAAAGACTAAGTCAAGACAAATGGCTGGGTCATGGATCCTCTTTGTCTCTGAGGGCATGAAACTCTGCTGCCCCACCCACAGATATGGGGCAGGTGGGCAGAACTGGCAAGATGGACCCACTCACATAAAGTGGCCTGGCAGCAGAAGCCTCTTTGGCTCCACTGGCCTGAGACTCTCTTCCCTGTCTAGAGATATCAAGGTAGCCAGAGGCACCAGTAAGGGAGAACACTACTATATCTCTCATCCACTAATCAGCCTACTGGAGAGATCACTTCCACTCTCCCAGGTAGTGCAAGCAGGGACCAGTGGGAGTCCCAGTAGCACCAGAAAAAGCAAGCATACTGAAATAACATGACAAAGCCTTTGAATAATAAATTGACATTTGGAACTACAGCCCACAAGAGCAAACCAAGATCTGTGTGCTGAACCTAAACAAGATGAATGCCTGCTAAAAGAAAAGATTTAAATAGATCTTTAAAGATTAAATATAATGATATTATAATTTTCTGACATAATAAAAAAATGTCCATGATGTAATTGGAAATCACCCATCATACTAAGAACCAAGAAAATCACTTGCATTAGAAAAGACATTAACTAATGCTAATACAAAAATGAATCAGATGTTAGAATTATCTGACAAGAAGTGTAAAGCAGCATTTGTAAAAATGCTTTATCAAGTACAAATTCTCTTGAAACAAAGGAAAAAATTGAAAATCTCAGCAAAGAAATAGAAGTCATAAAAAAGAACCAAATGGAAAATATAGAATTGAAAAAATACTGTAATAATAATACTTAAATAAAACCCTGGGACTTCCCTGGTGGCCCAGTGGTTAAGAATCCGCCTGCCAGTGCAGGGGACATGGGTTTGATGCCTGGTCCGGGAAGATCCCACATGCTGCAGAGCAACTAAGCCTGTGAGCCACAACAACTGAGCCTGTTTGCCAGAACTACTAAGGCTGCATGCCACAACTACTGAAGCCCGCATGCCTAGAACCCGTGCTCCGGAACAAGAGAAGCCACTGCAATGAGAAGCCTGTGTACTGCAACAAAGAGTAGTCCCCACTTGATGCAACTAGAGAAAGCCCATGTGCAGCAACGAAGAACCAACACAGCCAAAAATAAATAAATAAGTAAAAAAACAAAAAAACCTGCTGAAGGGGTTCAACAGTAGATTGGAGGGGCAGAGGATAAAAATAAGTGACCTGGAGGAAAAATAAATAAAATGTACCTAATCTGAAAAACAGAGATAAAATAGAGTTAAAAAAAATTAAACAGAGACTTGGACCTGTGAGACAATAACATAAAATACAACATTACTACCATTGGCTTCCAAGAAGAGGAACAATGGAGTGAGGCTGAAAGAGTATTTAAAGAAATAATGTCTGAAAACATCTGAAAGAGTATTTAAAGAAATAATGTCTGAAAACATCCCATATGTTGGTGACAGATACAAACTTACAGATCCAGGAATTTGAGCAAACTCCAAACAGGACAAACTCTTCTCAGTCCCTCTCAAAAAAAAAAAAAAACACAACACACACATATAATTAAAAAAAATTTTTTTCTATTTATGTATGTATGTATTTATTTATACAGCAGTTTCTTATTAGTTATCTATTTTATACATATTAGTGTATATATGTCAATACCAATCTCTCAATTCATCCCCCCCACCCCACTTTCCCCCTTGGTGTCCATACGTTTGTTCTCTACACCTGTGGCTCTATTTCTGCCTTGTACACTGGTTCATCTGTACCATTTTTCTAGATTCCACATATATGCGTTAATATACAATATTTGTTTTTCTCTTTCTGACTTCACTCTGTATGACAGTCTCTAGGTCCATCCACATCTCTACAAATGACCCAATTTCGTTCCTTTTTATGGCTGAGTAATATTCCATTGTGTATATGTACCACATCTTCTTTATCCATTCGTCTGTCGATGGGCATCTAGGTTGCTTCCATGACCTGGCTATTGTAAATAGTGCTGCAATGAACATTGATTGGGGTGCATGTTTTTTTTTTGAATTATGGTTTTCTCTGGGTATATGCCCAGTAGTGGGATTGCTGGGTCATATGCACAATTTAAAATTTTAAGACTAAAATCAAAGAAAAAATCTTGAGGGCAGCCAAAGAGAAACAACACTTATATATAGGGAACACCAATTTATATGACAACAGATTTTTCATCTGAAATCCTGGAGACCAGAAGGAAGTAGCACTTTTTTCAGTGCTGAAAGAAAAGAATGGGCAATCATGAATTTTATATGTAGTGAAACTATCCTTCAGGAATGAGAGGAAATGAAGACATTCAAAGATGAAAGAAAACTAAGAGAATCTTTCCCTATCAGACACATTCTTAACATTTCAAACAGAAAGAAAATGATAAAAGAAAGAATCTTGGAGCATCAGGAAAGAATAAAAAATAAAGGAAGTTGCAAAAGTTTGGATATGCACAATGGATATCCTTTACTTCATGAATTTTATAAATCATATTTGATGAGGGAGACAGTTATAACACCATCTGACACTCCAGCAATGATACTTAAAGATGGGGAAAGCAAAGGCATACCTTAATGAAAATGAGGTTTCCACAGTTCACTCAATGTAGTAAAATGTTGATATAGACAGACTTTTCAGTCACATATGTATATTGTAATACCCAGAACAACCACTATAAAAACTTTGAGATATACTCAAAAACTGTATAATTAAGTCAAGATTAAATTCTAAAAAATGTTCCAATAACCCACAGATGGCAAGAAGAGAGATACAGAAGAATGCGAACCATAGAAAATAGAAGGAAAAGAAAAGGTAAACATAAGCACTAGCATATCAATAACTACCTGAAATGTAAATGGTCTAAATGCACCAAGCAAAAAACAGACTGAGTAGATTAAAAAAGTGACCCGACTCTATGCTGTTTACATAAAATTCAAATCAAATTCAATGACAAAATGTGGTTGAGGGTAAAATGATGGAAAAAGATATACTATGCAAACATTAATAAAATTTAAAAAGTAGGAGTGGTAATATTATTAGATAAATAGCAGTTACTAGAAACAAAGAGGGACAGTACATAATGATAAAAAGATTAATTCACCAGGAACACATAATGATCCTAAATGTGTACACATCAAATAACAGGGCCTCAAAATACATGAAGCAAAACCAAATAGAAATAAAAGGAAAACTATACAAATTATAGTTGGGGACCTCAGCATCCTCTTCTCAGCTACTGATAGAAATATGAACAGAAAAATCAGCAAAGATGAAGAGGATCTGAACAACAGTCAACCAACAGGATCGAACTGACACATATAAGAGTCCACCCAATAACTGATGAATATTTATATATTTTTCAAGCACTCATGACACATTCATTAAAATAGCTTGGGCCACGAGACAAGACTCAACAAAATTAAAAGAATTAAAACAAGGGCTTCCCTGGTGGTGCAGTGGTTGAGAGTCCGCCTGCCGTTGCAGGGGACACAGGTTCGTGCCCCGGTCCGGGAGGATCCCACATGCCGCGGAGCTGCTGGGCCTGTGAGCCATGGCCGCTGAGCCTGTGCGTCCGGAGCCTGCGCATCCAGAGCCTGTGCGTCTGGAGCCTGTGCTCCGCAACGGGAGAGGCCACAGCAGTGAGAGGCCCGCATACCGCAAAAAAAAAAAAAAAAAAAAAAAGAATTAAAACAGTGTAGCGTGTTCTCTGACCAGAATGTAATCAAACTAGAAATCAGTAACAGAAAGAAACCAGGAAAATCTCTAAACACACAAAAATTAAAAAATACTTTAAAATAATCCATTTGTCAAAGAAAATGTAGGAAATACATAGAACTTAATGAAAACAAGAAAGTGATTTATCAAAATACATAGGGTTAGGCTAAGTAGTGCTGAGAGAATATGTTCCTACCTAAAGAAACTAGACAAAAACGAGTAAAATAAATCCATAACAAGCAGAAGAGAGGAAATCATTAAAAGTAGAAATCAATCAAATTGGAAATAGTAAAACAATAGAGAAAATTAATAAAAATCTGGTTATTAAATCAGTAACATGATGTACTTCTAGCAAAACTAACAAAAATAAAAAGTGAGAAGGCACAAATCATCAATATCAGGAATAAAATATGGGATATCACTACAGATCTTACAGTCTTTCAAAAATTAAGAGGATGCTATGAACAACTTAATACTAATAAATTAGACAACTTAGAAAACAGAATACTCAGCAATAAAAAGGAACAAAGTATTGATATATGCAGCAACTTGGATGAATCTCCAGAGAATTATGCTGAGTGAAAAAAGCTAATTCTGGGCTTGCCTGGTGGCGCAGTGGTTGAGAGTCCGCCTGCCGATGCAGGGGACACGGGTTCGTGCCCTGGTCCGGGAAGATCCCACATGCCACGGAGCGGCTGGGCCCGTGAGCCATGGCCGCTGAGCCTGCGCGTCCGGAGCCTGTGCTCCGCAACGGGAGAGGCCACAACAGTGAGAGGCCCGCCTACCGCAAAAAAAAAAAAGGCTAATCCTAAAAGTTTACATACTCTATATAATTTCATTTGTGTAACATTTTTGAAACTACAACATTTAGAAATGAAGGTCTCATTTTAGTCACCAGGGAATAGGGATGGTGGGGGATTGGTAGGTGGATGTGATTCTAATAGAGTAACAGGAGGAATCCTTTTGGTAGGAACTGTTTCCTGACTATAGTGGTAGATACTATAAATATGAAATAATATAGAGAACGAAAACACACATACACACATAAGTGAATAAAAGTAAAATTGGGAAAACCAGAATAAGATAAGTGGATGATGTCAATGTCAATAACATGATTGTGATATTATACTTTCAAAATATTACCCTTGGGGAAAATTGTAAAGTGTACATAGGATGTCTCAATATTATTTTTTACAATAGCATATCAATGTACAATTTTCTCAAATTTTCAATGAAAAATGTACTGATGCTAGAATTTTAAAATAGCCATTATCTTCAGAGATGCCATATACCTGTTTTTTATCTTGATGCCATGATTTCCTACTTCTTATTCGATCCAGTTAAACATTCTCTCTTCCTTCTTCCCAACCATCCTACTTTTGGTTCTATGTTATAATTTTTCCTCTATTTCCAAAATTATAAAACTATGTATGAAAAATTTTAAACTGAAAAAGAAGTATTAGACGAAACCCTTGAATGTATTCACTGCAAAAAAAAAGTAACATTAACATCTGGTCAGTATTTCAAAATCAGATATTCTTATTACTTTTCAAGCTGGCATCCCTTTATATTGCCAAGAAAACTTTGTAAAATAGTCCTGGCCAACTTTATAACAGTGAGTTCTAGTTCTTATTACCTATGTGACTACTTTCTTTGGGAAAATTTTTCCTTAATGTCAATTCGCTGCTAAGTTACTATTACTTATTGTTTATTTTAACAGAAAAGAGGAAAGAACATTCTCATGCAAGTTAAAACAACTGGTATGGAAACTCCAGCTTGGTAAAATTCCAGTCGTGACCCTTTTTTATCATGTGATCCATAGTAAAAAGTTTGTGCTTCTACTTAATATTTTAGTCAATGAGTGGCTACTGATGACTTTGGGACAGTTATGTATCATAATTCATATTTGTGGGCTCAACATAAATAGAGAGATGGAGAGAGTCCATTTAATAGGCTGTTGCTAAAGAGTAGGTGAGGTAGATTGCCAACATAAAAAGAGATTATTCCATAGACAGTACAACCCTTAACATTTTTTATTTTGGTTAGTTTAAATTTATTTCCAAATTCCCATTTAAAACATTATTTTTATTTTTTACTATTAATTATTTATATAATTAATTTATTTGGCTGCACTGGGTTTTAGTTGTGGCATATGGGATCTTCATTGCCTCGTGTGAGATCTTTGTTGCGGCATGTGGGATCTTTTTATTTTTCAGTTGTGGCATGCAGGCTCTTAGTTGCAGCATGTGGGATCTAAACCGGACCAGGGATTGAACCTGGGCCCCCTGCATTGGGACCGTGGAGTCTTAACCACTGCACCACCAGGGAAGTCCCTAAAACATTATATTATTACTTGTTAAGGCTTTAGGTAGTAGTTTGAGTAGTTGAAAATTAATACTACAGTAAAATTGATGTATAGGATAAATAATAGTATAGATGCTAAAATGCATATTTCTTTGAGATTATGAGTGTGGTTTAATTCTGACTGGATATTAGAGATAGATTTATATTAAAAGATTTCTGGATATTCCTCAAAAGATCTAGAATTTTATATCTTGTAACTCTTGTGATGTTTAGGGAGTGCAAAAGTGGAAATCTTCGCCATTTGTTTATAATGCTTGTTTGTAAGAGAACTATGGAAACTTCACAGAGGCTGACAAGCCTGTGATTTTCATGGGAGATAAAGCATTATGGAAGGAGAGCTGAACTTGTTTTCCATCCTAATTGAAATGTCTCCTGTGGCTTCTCTTCTCTGAAGTCTAGGTAAGCTAGACTTAAAGTCTACTTACCTAGATGTGGTGGCTCAAAGCCATCCCCAAATTCCCAGACCTCATTTCCTTGTGGAGTTCCATATTCTAATTTAATCACCATGGTGATGGCCATGGTCATGGCCTTTTTTGATGCATGATTCCTCCTGCTCTGGTCACCCCTGCAAGTGTAGTCCAGTCACATATTTTGACTTTTTTTTTTTTTTTTTACCATGAGTTATACCCTCCTTGGAAAGCCCATCTTTTTACACCTTTATTGTATTGAGGTGAAAATAGTGCTTCTTGGTTATATTCTTGATCACTTGATGTGTAGAAGGCATCAAATATATTAGTCCTGCACACACTGTACACCATTTTGCTGACCCTGCTTGATGGGGGCAGAGGATTTCATATTAGGCATTTAGTTGTGTTTTTCTATTTTGATGGAAGCATAATTACTCATATACTTTATCATGTTTCCACATGATGTGCTAAGTGGTATGGACACCAAATTATTGACTCTGAGTTGATCTAAAACACACATGCTCTCAGACATAAAGACACATATGTGGTCTGTGGTGCTGAAAGTTTGAGAAGGCTTTTGTTGTGGCCCAGAAACCTAATGCAGCAGAAACTGGCTTTTGTTACTGTAGTACAGTTAGCCATTATTTGCTTAAACTTAGGGCTTCATGGGCTGAACTGCCCAATATCTTTGCTCCTTCAGCCTAAGAGAGGTTAATATTAGCACAATCCCTTCTAACATGGCAGATGGTGGAGATCCCCAAACTTCAGGCTTGCCCTTGCTTGCCCATCAGACATACTTCCACTGCCTGCCAGCTGTGGTGACAGTTAACTAGAGGGAAAATAACTTTACAGAGATCAAGTCTTGGAATGTGACCAAGCTTGGTAGTCTAATCAAGAACACAGGATAAAGGATGGAGGAAGTAGTGTGACACTCACGAGTGGAACATGGACTTTGCAGCCAGACCATTTGTTCAAATCCTGGTTCTGCCAGTATCTGTATCACTTTGCATAAATTATTTACTTTCTTTATGCATTATTTTTGTCATTAAATATTTAATAGTGCATACTCCACATGATTATTGTAACGATTAAATGAGTTCCCATATGTAAATCACTCAGGACATTTGCTGGCATGTTTTAAGCCCTATGTAAGTATTTTCTATTATTAATACAGTGCACAACATATCTTTTTTCATTCTTCCACTTTTCTATTGCAGGACACAACACACCATTCAGACTTACTATTCCACAATAATTCAAGCATCCATGTATATTTTTATAACAGAATTTTAAAAAATCAAGGATCAATTCTCTTTACTTCTCAAAGTATTCTTTTATTAAGAAATCATAGACTGTTGTGAAGTGTGTTAACCAAGATGGCAGCTCCTATTAGGCACAGATAACTTTTGCAGGTGATAGTGAAGCTGAGAGAAAAATGAAATACAGATTGTCTCAATATTATACATTTTAAATATAGTCAGTTACCAAATGTCTCTTTCCTCTCCTTTTTCCTAGACCCTGGAATCTGTGCTGACTGAGCCCATCTGGGAAAGCACAGCAGCCAGATGGCCATTGTGAACTGTTGGGGAGGCCCCGAGGCAGTGAGAGTGAGTTTCAGAAAAGAAAGCTCTTTGGGACACAGTGAATACAGGCCTAATTTATATTTTAGGGCTTTAGAAGGAGATTAAGGCCAACAGCAGCATGATTTTAAACTGCAGTTGGGAGGGTTTTTTGTCTTTATGCCAGTGGAGCTGAATTATAAGTTTGAGGAGTTTTGGAAGTGTGAAAAGATGCCATAGAAAGAAAGGGATGATGAATAATTGTGTAGCTGCGCAGATTTTACAAACAGTATGTAAAAGGATTGAGGTTAAAGAGTCTCATCAAAGCAATGCCCTCTTCAATCGGTTATTGTCACAGGGATTATGACTTTAGGAGAGGTATAACCAGCAGGGGATAAAGGAGTGACATTCTTCGTCCTTTTTATGCCAAAGCACTTGAACAATTGATAACAAGGGATTAGAGACTGAAAATATATTGTGGTTTTGTTCTATTCAGACTAGTGTGAAGGTTGAAGAGACATGGTTCATGAACTTGAGAAGCATTAGTGCACTTGTTATGCAGTATCCGCAGACCTTATGTGTCTAGATTCCTAGCAAATACCATGATGACAAAAATTAGTTCTGGTCTAAGTTAATCAGTAAATCAGATACAGATACTCATCTGGCATTTCAGACATGGATCTTAATCCTCCCCTCATCTTTTCTTTATTAGATGGCATATATTAGATTTACTTTTTTCGCTGAAGATTCCTTTTCCTATGGGAGATGTCTCATAAACACATGATGAAGAATTCTGGAACAATAAACTGAAGCTCAGTCAACGCCAGTGTACATGAAATGTGCCATGAATGTATATCATATTTTTCCATGCTTGGTGACTGTAATTACCATTCAACCACATTTTGCAATTCACAGTTGCCTCAGATTGTTAGTTTGTGACTGACTCTATCATGACTATTATAGTTATCCAATCATTAATTAACAACCCATATGTGTTGAGGACCCATATGTGCTAGGTGTAAAGGGATGCAAAGAGGAACACTCTTCCTCCCTTCAGGTATCTCACTCTCTAGTAGGTTGGAAATAACAAAACTTATCATACAAAGTGTTAAATGCAATGATAAAGATAAGTTTAGGACGTTAAGATAACCCCTGTCCCTTTGAACATAAATTGGGTTATAGAGAGGCAGAAAATGGAAATGGGTGTATGGGGCAAATATAAAACAATATAATATGCGAAAGCTTGTCTGAGATTTCTGAACTAGTGATATAAATTTAGGAATCATACAAGTAGGTGGATAAAATTCGCTAATAAGTGGCTTCCAGTTGGGATGTAGAAGGCTTTGAAAGATTTTCAGTCCTGTTGCATTAGTTATCTCTTGCTGTGTAACAAATTGCTCCCAACCTTAGTGGCTTAAAACATTTATTATCTCACATACTTTGTGAGGGTGAGGAATCTAAGTTGGTTTAGCTCAGTGGTTCTGACTCAGAGTATCTCTTGAGCTCGCAGACAAACTGTCACTAGGGTCGGCAGTCATCTTAGTCTCCTCTGGTAGAAGGTCCATTTCCAAGCAGGCTCATTCACATGGCTGTTGATTGGATTCTGCAGTTTCTCTACATGTGGGCATCTCCGTAGGCTGCCTGAACGTTGTTAGAAGATGGAAGCCTGTTCCCACAAAGCAAGTGATCTGATTAAGAGAGTGAGCCAGAGAGAGTATCCTCCCCAAGGTGGAAGCTGCAGTCTTTGGGGACAGGCCATCACTTTTGCCATATTTTAGTCTTCAGAAGTGTGTCCCTAAGTCTCGCCTACACTCAGGTAGATGGGAATTAAATTTTGTCTCTTGAAGGGAAAACAGTTTTGAAGAATTTGTGGACATATTTTTAAAGCTATCAAATTGCTGTAACAACAAGAAATCCTCAGTAAACTAAAAAATTATGCTTTCCTTTAAAGTCCCTGGAAAGCTGTGGATACATTGAAATCTGAAGAGACTAAGTTCTTAAAGGGAAAATGTTTTCTAACAAAACTGAAAGTCAAAGGATTCTTCTGGAGTCAGTTGATGAAGTTGGGGTAGGGATGACACTGATATTTTTTAAGTACTTTCTCATTTTTCCTTGAACTGATGATTAATCATAGAGAACCTGTCATTATCTCTCTTCAATTAATCAAGATAGTTCAGGAGTAGCCACCTAATTCCCAGCCCTTTTTAAAATCATTTCCGTGGTTTCTTTCTAGTATTAGATATATTGTAGCAGCCATTTGGGCCCCTTCTAGCAGTATGACATCCAAGTTTACCACTAGTGAACTTTTTAACCATTGTACTATCATAGGATGTCAGGGGCTATCCACATTCTACAAACTACTGGTGTTAGGATTCTCATGGCTAGAGTAGCCATCATCTGTGAAGGGCATGGTCACTAGGGGAACAGATTCCTCATGGATGAGCCACCCCACCAAAAATTCTACAGGAATTAGCTGAAGGAAGGTGACTCTAGAATGGATGATAGAGAAGGGGGATGATTAAGTATCAGGTTTTCTAGCCAAGGACCAACCCTGAGGACTGTGCATTTGGATGACCAAGGTCTGCATACAAGGGCCACAGGAACAGACTTGCATGACAAGAATGCTGACATCAGCCAAAGGCTGAGCCAGTCCTCTGAGATGCTAATGATAGGGGGCACAGAAGCATCTTCCAGGGCCATCCAGATTTGCCTCTCATCATTACATTGTAAAAATGTTTGTCCTTCCAATATTATTCTAAAAAAACCAGTATGAATTCCTAAAACTCCAGCAGGTTATTTATAAAAATTCAACTTATAAAGTTTATATGGTACCACCTATTTTTTTTTACTTAAGAGAGGGAGCCTACATCCTAAATTATATATATGCTATATAAATACATAATAATAAAAATGATTTGGCACTGGGATAGGCATAGCATAGAGATCATTGGAATAGACTGGAGCAGCGCTCCTTGACCTCAGTATTATTTATATTTTGAGCCAGATAATTTGTTGGTAGGGGTTGAGGTGGGGATGTTCTGTGCAATGTAATAGGTTTAGGCCTCAACCCACCTAGTCCAGTAGGACCCCTCCACCCGCCCCAAGAAAAACATTCTCTGGGTATTTCCAAATGTCCTTTGGGTGGAAAATTGCACCTAGTTGAGAACCACTGGACTAGAATGCTCAAAAGTAAAGCTATGAAAAAAAAAAAAAGCTGTGTATTATGAAAGACCCTGTTGTTGATGAAATTGGCAGTATAAACCGATGGGGGAAATGGTTAATAGATGACATTAAGAAAACTGGCTCATATAGAGTAAAATAAGGCTGGATACTTTGGTGGGCTGAATAATGGCTCACTCACAGATTTCTGTGTCCTAATCCACAGAACCTGTGACTATTACTTTACAAAAGGGGTAACAGGGGGACTTTGCATAGCTTAAGGATTTTGAGATGAGATTACCTTGGATTATCCAATGGGTCTGATGAAATCAGATTATCCAATGGGTACTTATAAAAGGTGAAGTGAAGATGAAAGCAGAGAAATTTGAAGATGCTATGCTACTGGCTTTGAAGGTGTAGAAAGGGGCCATGAGCCAAGGATCATAAGGAATGCAGCTCTAAGGATTGAAAGGACAAGGAAATGGATTATCCTCTAGAGCCTTGAGAGCGAGCATGGCTCCACTGACACCTTGATTTCAGCTCAGCGAAACCCATTTCAGCTTTCTGTCCTTCAGAACTGTAAGAGAATAAATTTCTACTATTTTAAGTCATTAGTTAGTAATAGTTTGTCGTAGCAGCAACAGGAAACTAATACAGACATCTACCTCCATATAATGATGCTAAAAGGATTAAGACATATACATAAATTAATAAACAGAATAAAGCTAGTAGCAGAAAATTTTGGAAAATAACTCTTTGGGTTGGGAGGGAGTTTTTAACTAAGATCTCTAAAGCATAAATCCTCAGGTAAAAACAAATACATTTAACTATTTCTAAAATTTCATTCAGTGGACAGTGAATGGAGGAACTATTTACAAAATCTGGACAGAGCTAAGGGGCAAAGTTTGATGAAGCATCTGGTGTTAGCAACACTGGGTAGCTTGTATCACTCATAGGTCTGAAGGGACCAGAGGAAGGAATGGTTATCAGAAGAACTGCACTTGTGTTAGAGGAATGCAGCTACTGCCAAATCATGGTCTAGAAGGGAGGAAGTTGGAGGAATAACTTTTCCCTCCATCTCTCCTCCTGCTCTCCAGTGTCATGCTGGTATTTCCCACTGTCTGGAAACCAGCAGGCAAAATAGGCTGATAGGAGCAGTCCATCAAGGTTAGTTTCTTAGGTCACAAAGCAGAATGGAGAAAATTGACAGTTGATCGATAGTGGCATAAAAAGATCATTTAGCACAATTGAAAATATAATTTATATTCCTAAAATTATACCTTAGAAATGGATGAAAGATTAAAAAATATATATTTCAAAGTGAATTAACAAGTAGTGACATCAGTGAGGATTGTAGAATAAGGAGCTCTGAAAAGCCTCTTGTCCATTAATGCAGTGAGAGCATTGGTAAAAATGATCAAAGTCAACTTTTCAGAACTTTGGAAATTAACCAAAGGCTTGCAAAAATCTGAGGAGCATTTATTGAAAAAAAAAAAAAAAGGATAAATTGCAGAAAAAACAGTGAGCTTGGCGTTTTGCCTTGCTGTAGTCCCATCTCCCTCTCTCCAGCTCTGCAGTCGTCTTGAAAACCAACAGTTTCACAATGTTAGTCATTATGAAAACCTCCTGTAGCCAAGCACCCATTGAAGGGAGCAGAGGAAATCTGAGGCTCTCCGAAAGCTCCGTCCCCAGAGAACGGTCATTATCAGATCTGTCTCGCAATTCCCTGGAAATCTCCATTTGCAGGGCTTGTATTTATTTAACTTGATTTACAACTCAATTATTGTGAACACCTTTTTCCTTGAAGCATTTGTTGTAAACAATCAGTGGTAATTTTAAAATTTTGAAGCTGCCTGAAGTGGTGATAACAGTTGTGATCAACAAGAAGCTGAACAAAAATCTTAAAAGGAAATGCTGGGTAATGAAATGGCCAGAAAAGGCTTTGGAAAACCTTGAAATAATTTTGGGAGTCTAGAAGGCTGCATACATAAGCAAGGCTGTATGTATGTCCAAGAAAGATCTGAGAAATCTCTGATCTCTCATCTTTGATGGATCCTGAAGCTCTGTGCAAGCAGAAAGTAAACACTAAAGCAGAATTTTGACTGCTAGGTAGATCACTGAAGATGTGCCACAACACACAAACATAGCCCTTTGGTGAAATGCTTCAAGGCATTTAAGGACATTTCTGTTTAATCACTAGATGACCATTAAACTAATCAAGCAGAGGCTTAAGTGCTAAGTGGCTACAGAAAAATACATACTTTACAAAATGAGTTCAAGAAAATCACTAAACAAACGGCAGCAGCAGCAACCACAACAAACAACAGCTACCACAATGTGGGTGGGTGGGATCTGAATTGACACATTATATGATTTAAAGTATCTAGATCACAATTTACAAAATCAAAAGACTTGTACGAAACAAGAAAATATGGTCCGTATGCTGGAGGAAAAAAATCAGGCAATGGAATGAAAGGGTCCCCAAGGAAGTCCAGACATTGGAGTTACTAGAAAAAACTATCAGCATTTCTAATATGTTCAAAGAACTAAAGGGAACTATCTCTAAAGAACTAAAGGAGGAACTTCAAGATGGCGGAGGAGTAAGATGTGGAGATGACCTTCCTCCCCACAAATACATCAGAAATACATCTACACGTGGAACAGCTCCTACAGACCACCTGCTGAACGCTGGCAGAAGACCTCAGACCTCCCAGAAGGCAAGAAATTCCCCACGTACCTGTGTAGGGCAAAATAAAATAGAAAAAAAAAGAGACAAAAGAATAGGGACAGAACCTGCACCAGTGGGAGGGAGCCGTGAAGGAGGAAAGGTTTCCACACACTAGGAACCCTTTCGTGGGCGAAGACAACAGGTTGCGGAAGGGGGGAGGCTTCGGAGCCACGGAGGAGAGCGCAGTAACAGGGGTGCTGAGGGCAAAGCGAAGAGATTTCCGCACAGAGGATCGGTGCTGACCAGCACTCACCAGCCCGAGAGGCTTGTATGCTCACCCGCCGGGGCGGGCGGGGGCTGGGAGCTGAGGTTCCAGCTTCGATCTGATCGAATCCCAGGGAGAGGACTGGGGATGGCTGCGTGAACACAGCCTGAAGGGGTTAGTGCACCACAGCTAGCCGGGAGGGAGTCCGGAAAAAAGTCTGGACCTGCCGAAGAGGCAAGAGACTTTTTCTTCCCTCTTTGTTTCCTGGTGTGCTAGAAGAGGGGATTAAGAGCGCTGCTTAAAGGAGCTCCAGAGATGGGCGCAAGCCGCGGCTATCAGCGTGGACCCCAAAGATGGGCATGAGATGCTAAGGCTGCTGCGGCAGCCACCAAGAAAAGAAGCATGTGTGCAAGCACGGGTCACTATCCACACCTCCCCTCCCGGGAGCCTGTGTAGCCCGCCACTGCCAGGGTCCCATGATCCAGGGACAACTTCCCCAGGAGAACACACGGCACCTCAGGATGGTGCAACGTCATGCTGGCCTCTGCCGCAGCAGGCTCGCCCTGCACTCCATACCCATACCTCCCCCCAGCCTGAGTGAGCCAGAGCCCCCGAATCAGCGGCTTCTTTAACCCCGTCCTGTCTGAGCGAAGAACAGATGCCCTGAGGCGACCTACATGCAGAGGCAGGGCCAAATCCAAAGCTAAATTCCAGGAGCTGTGCAAACAAAGAAGAGAAAGGGAAATTCTCCCAGCAGCCTCAGGAGCAGCGGATTAAATCTCCACAGTCAACTTGATGTACCCTGCATCTGTGGAATACCTGAATAGACAACGAATCATCCCAAACTGAGGAGGTGAACTTTGGGAGAAAGGATATATATATATATATATTTTTTCCCATTTTCTCTTTTTGTGAGTGTGTATATGTATGTTTCTGTGTGTGATTTTGTCTGTATAGCTTTGCTTTTGCCATTTGTCCTAGGGTTCTGTCTGTCCGGTTTTTCCTTATTGTTTTTAGTATAGTTTTCAGCGCTTGTTATCATTGGATTTGTTTTTTGGTTTGGTTGTTGTCTTCTTTCTTCTTTTAAAATTACTTAAAAAATTTTTTAATAATTGTGTTTTATTTTAATAACTTTTATATTTAATTTAATTTTATCTTTTTCTTTCTTTCTTTCTTATTTTCTCCCTTTTATTCTGAGCTGTGTGGATGACAGGCGCTTGTTGCTCCAGCCAGGCATCAGGGCTGTGCCTCTGAGGTGGGAGAGCCAAGTTCAGGACATTGGTCCACCAGAGACCTCCCAGCTCCATGTAATATCAAATGGCGAAAATCTCCCAGAGATCTCCATCTCAATGCCAAGACCCAGCTCCACTCAACGACCAGCAAGCTACAGTGCTGGACACCCTATGCCAAAAAACTAGCAAGACAGGAACACAACCCCATCCATTAGCAGATAGGCGGCCCAAAATAATAATAAGTTCACAGACACCCCAAAACAAATCACCAGATGGAGACCTACCAACCAGAAAGACAAGATCCAGCCTCATCCACCAGAACACAGGCACTACTCCCCTCCACCAGAAAGGTTACACAACACACTGAACCAACCTTAGCCACTGGGGGCAGACACCAAAAACAATGGGAACTATGAACTTGCAACCTGCAAAAAGGAGACCCCAAACACAGTAAGTTAAGCAAAATGAGAAGACAAAGAAACAAACAGCAGATGAAGGAGCAAGGTAAAAACTCACCAGACCTAACAAATGCAGAGGAAGTAGGCTGTCTACCTGAAAAAAAATGCAGAATAATGATAGTAAAGATGATCCAAAATCTTGGAAATAGAATGGAGGAAATACAAGAAATGTTTACCAAGGACCTAGAAGAACTAAAGAGCAAACAAACAACCATGAACAGCACAATAAATGAAATTAAAAATTCTTTAGAAGGGATCAATAGCAGAATAACTGAGGCAGAAGAACAGATAAGTGACGTGGAAGATAAAATAGCGGAAATAACTACCACGGAGCAGAAAAAAGAAAAAAGAATGAAAAGAATTGAGGACAGTCTCAGAGACCTCTGGGGCAACATTAAATGCACCAACATTCGAATTATAGGGGTCCCAGAAGAGGAAGAGAAAAAGAAAGGGACTGAGAAAATATTGGAAGAGATAATAGTTGAAAACTTCCCTAATATGGGAAAGGAAATAGTTAATCAAGTCCAGGAAGCACAGAGAGTCCCATACAGAATAAATCCAAGGAAAAACATGCCAAGACACATCTTAATCAAACTATCAAAAATTAAATACAAAGAAAACATATTAAAAGCAGCAAGGGAAAAACAACAAATAACACACAAGGGAATCCCCATAAGATTAACAGCTGAACTTTCATCAGAAACTCTGCAAGCCAGAAGGGAGTGGCAGGACATATTTAAAGTGATGAAGGAGAAAAACCTCCAACCAAGATTACTCTACCCAGCAAGGATCTCATTCAGGTTTGATGGAGAAATTAAAAGCTTTACAGACAAGCAAAAGCTGAGAGAGTTCAGCACCACCAAACCAGCTTTACAACAACTGCTAAAGGAACTTCTCTAGGCAAGAAACACAAGAGAAGGAAAAGACCTACACTAACAAACCCAAAACAATTAAGAAAATGGGAATACGAACATACATATCGATAATTACCTTAAATGTAAATGGATTAAATGCTTCCACCAAAAGACACAGACTGGCTGAATGGATACAAAAACAAGACCCATATATATGCTGTCTACAAGAGACCCACTTCAGACCTAGGGACACATACATACTGAAAGTGAGGGGATATAGAAAGATATTTCATGCAAATGGAAACCAAAAGAAAGCTGGAGTAGCAATTCTCATATCAGACAAAATAGACTTTAAAATAAAGACTATTAGAAGAGACAAGGACACTACATAATGATCAAGGGATCAATCCAAGAAGAAGATATAACAATGGTAAATATTTATGCACCCAACATAGGAGCACCTCAATACATAAGGCAAATACTAACAGCCATAAAAGGGGAAATCGACAGTAACACATTCATAGTAGGGGACTTTAACACCCCACTTTCACCAATGGACACATCATCCAAAATGAAAATAAATAAGGAAACACAAGCTTTAAATGATACATTAAACAAGATGAACTTAATTGATATTTATAGGACATTCCATCCAAAAACAACAGAATACACGTTCTTCTCAAGTGCTCATGGAACATTCTCCAGGATAGATCATATCTTGGGTCACAAGTCAAGCCTTGGTAAATTTAAGAAAACTGAAGTCATATCAAGTATCTTTTCTGACCACAACACTATGAGACTAGATAGCAATTACAGGAAAAAAACTGTAAAAAATACAGACACATGGAGGCTAAACAATACACTACTTAATAATGAAGTGATCACTGAAGAAATCAAAGAGGAAATAAAAAAATACCTAGAAACAAATGACAATGAAAACACAATGACCCAAAACCTATGGGATGCAGCAAAAGCAGTTCTAAGAGGGAAGTTTATAGCAATACGATCTTACCTTAAGAAAGAAGAAACATCTCAAATAAACAACCTAACCTTACACCTAAAGCAATTAGAGAAAGAAGAACAGAAAAAACCCAAAGTTAGCAGAAGGAAAGAAATCATAAAGATCAGATCAGAAATAAATGAAAAAGAAATGAAGGAAACGTTAGCAAAGATCAATAAAACTAAAATGTGGTTCTTTGAGAAGACAAACAAAATTGATAAACCATTACCCAGACTCATCAAGAAAAAAAAAAAAAACATTACCCAGACTCATCAAGAAGACTCAAATCAGTATAATTAGAAATGAAAAAGGAGAAGTAACAACTGACACTGTGGAAATAACAAAGGATCATGAGAGATTACTACAAGCAACACCATGCCAAATAAAATGGACAACCTGGAAGAAACAGACAAATTGTTAGAAATGCACAACATCCCGAGACTGAACCAGGAAAAAATAGAAAATATGAACAGACCAATCACAAGCACTGAAATTGAAACTGTGATTAAAAATCTTCCAACAAGCAAAAGCTCAGGACCAGATGGCTTCACAGGCAAATTCTATCAAACATTTAGAGAAGAGCTAACACCTATATTTCTCAAACTCTTCCAAAATATTGGAGAGGGAGGAACACTCCCAAACTCATTCTATGAGGCCACCATCACCCTGATACCAAAACAAGACAAAGATACTACAAAAAAAGAAAACTACAGACCAATATCATTGATGAACATAGGTGCAAAAATCATCAACAAAATACTAGCAAACAGAATCCAGTAGCACATTAAAGGATCATACACCATGATCAAGTGTGGTTTATCCCAGGAATGCAAGCATTCTTCAATATATGCAAATCAATCAATGTGATACACCATATTAACAAATTGAAGGAGAAAAACCATATGATCATCTCAATCGATGCAGAGAAAGCTTTTGACAAAATTCAACACCGATTTATGATAAAAACCCTCCAGAAAGTAGGCATAGAAGGAACTTACCTCAACATAATAAAGGCCAGATATGACAAACCCACAGCCGACATCGTCCTCAATGGTGAAAAACTGAAACCATTTCCACTAAGATCAGGAACAAGACAAGGTTGCCCACTCTCATCACTATTATTCAACATAGTTTTGGAAGTTTTAGCCACAGCAATCAGAGAAGAAAAAGTAATAAAAGGAATCCAATTTGGAAAAGAAGGAGTAAAACTGTCACTGTTTGCAGATGACATGGTACTATACACAGAGAATCCTAAAGATGCTACCAGAAAACTACTAGAGCTAATCAGTGAATTTGGTAAAGTAGCAGGATACAAAATTAATGCACAGAAATCTCTTGCATTCCTAGACACTAATGATGAAAAATCTGAAAGCGAAATTAAGAAAACACTCTTATTTACTATTGCAACAAAAAGAATAAAATATCTAGGAATAAACCTCCCTAAGGAGACAAAAGACCTGTATGCAGAAAATTATAAGACACTGATGAAAGAAATTAAAGATGATACAAATAGGTGGAGAGATATACCATGTTCTTGGATTGGAAGAATTAACATTGTGAAAACGACTATACTACCCAAAGCAATCTCTAGATTCAATGCTATCCTTATCAAATGAACACTGGCATTTTTCACAGAACTAGAACAAAAAATTTCACAATTTGTATGGGAACACAGAAGACTCCGAATAGCCAAAGCAATCTTGAGAACGGAAAACGGAGCTGGAGGAATCAGGCTCCCGGATTTCAGACAATACTACAAAGCTTCAGTAATCAAGACAGTATGGTACTGGCACAAAAACAGAAATATAGATCAATGGAACAGGATCGAAAGCCCAGAGATAAACCCACGCACGTATGATCACCTCATATTTGATAAAGGAGGCAAGAATATACAATAGAGAAAAGACAGCCTCTTCAATAAGTGGTGCTGGGAAAACTAGACAGCTACATATAAGAGAATGAATTTGGAACACTCCTGAACACCATACACAAAAATAAACTCAAAATGGATTAAAGACCTAAATGTAAGGCCAGACACTGTTAAACTCTTAGAGGAGAACACAGGCAGAACACTCTATGACATAAATCACAGCAAGATTTTTTTTTTTTTTTTTTTGCGGTACACAGGCCTCTCACTGTTGTGGTCTCTCCTGTTGCAGAGCACAGGCTCCGGACGCATAGGTCAGTGGCCATGGCTCATGGGCCCAGCCGCTCCGTGGCATGTGAGATCTTTCCGGACTGGGGCACGAACCCGCGTCCCCTGCATTGGCAGGCAGACTCTCAACCACTGCGCCACCAGGGAAGCCTGCAAGATACTTTTTGACCCACCTCCTAGAGAAATGGAAATGAAAATAAAAACAAATGGGACCTAATGAAACTTCAAAGCTTTTGCACAGCAAAGGAAATCATAAACAGGACGAAAAGACACTCCTCAGAATGGGAGAATATATTTGCAAATGAAGCAACTGACAAAGGATTAATCTCCAAAATTTATAAGCAGCTCATGCAGCTCAATATCAAAAAAACAAACAACCCAATCCAAAAATGGGCAGAAGACCTAAATAGACATTTCTCCAAAGAAGATATACAGATTGCCAACAAACACATGAAAGAATGCTCAACATCATTAATCATTAGAGAAATGAAAAATCAAAACTACAATATGATATCATCTCACACCGGTCAGAATGGCCATCATCAAAAAATCTGCAAAGAATAAATGCTGGAGAGGGTGTGGAGAAAATGGGACCCTCATACACTGTTGGTGGGAATGTAAATTGATACAGCCACTATGGAGAACAGAATGGAGATTCCTTAAAAAACTAAAAATAGAACTACTATAAGACCCAGCAATCCCACTCCTGGGCATATACCCTTAGAAAACCATAATTCAAAAAGAGTCATGTACCACAATGTTCATTGCAGCTCTATTTACAATAGCCAAGACATGGGAGCAACCTGAGTGTCCATCGACAGATGAATGGATAAAGAAGATGTGGCACATATATACAATGGAATATTACTCAGCCATAAAAAGGAATGAAATTGAGTTATTTGTAGTGAGGTGGATGAACCTAGAGTCTGTCATACAGAGTGAATAAGTCAGAAAAAGAAAAACAAATACCGTATGCTAACACATATATATGGAATCTAAGAAAAAGCAAAAAAAGTAGGTCATGAAGAACCTAGGGGCAAGAAGAGAATAAAGAAGCAGTCCTACTAGAAAATGGAGTTGAGCACATGGGGACGGAGAGGGGTACGCTGGGACAAAGTGAGAGATTGATAGTGTATATATTCAAATATATACACTACCAAATGTTAAAGAGATAGCTAGTGGGAAGCAGTCGCATAGCACACGGAGATCAGCTCGGTGCTTTGTGACCACCTAGAGGGGTGGGATTGGGAGGGTGGTAGGGAGGGAGATGCAAGAGGGAAGAGATATGGGTATGTGTGTATATGTATAACTGATTCACTTTGTTATAAAGCAGAAACTATCACACCACTGTAAAGCAATTATACTCAAATATAAACGTTAAAAAAAATAAAGGACTAAAGGAGCATATGATTATGATGTTTCTAAATAAAGAAAACCAATAAGTAGAAATTATTAAAAACAAAAAAATAAAAATACTGGAGTTGAAATCTATAATAAATGAAATGAAAATTTCACTATAGAGTTCAACCACAGATTTGAGCTGGCAGAAGAAAGAATCAGCAATCCTTAAGGTAGGTCAGTGGAGATTGTCTAGTCTAAGGAACAGAGAGAAAAAAGAATGAAGAAAAATGAATAGAGCCTCAGAGACCTGAGAGAGCAGCTTCAGCTGCTGTGTTCCTACACCCCAGGTCATTGCTCCTCCTTTCTGGTTGTAGACTTCAGCATAGTTCTTCCTTTTTCAGGTTCAGTGACCGCTCCCTTCACTTATTCTTTTGAACCTCGGGGTTGTAGAGCTGTGCTGCTTCTAACCCTGGTCTACTAAAATAGCCCTTGTGGGTCCCCCTAACCTTATCCACATCTTTTAAAAATAGTCCATTTGTAAATATCCTCCCTCAAATTGTCTTATTTGCGTAATAATTATAGACATATTTATTACAGTAGACAGATGGTGAATACCTAGTTGTCACTAGGGGAATAAAAAAGTAAAACGTGATTATATATACCATGGAATACTATTCCACTGCTAGAAGCAATGAATGAGATATATTTATAGCAACATTGCTATACTTTATAAAGTGTCGAATAAAAAGAAAAAGAAGACATAAAATAAAACTGTTAGTATCATAAACCTGTAGCTGTGTGCACATTTAAATCCTATAGAATTCTATTATTTTTTCAAACATACACAGATAGTCAGTGATGTGTACTATAGTGGGTGTCCAGTGAGAATGTAGGGAATGAGAGTGATATCAGGACTGAAGGGAAGAATAAAATTATGTATGTGAGGGATCTTTCATGGACAATTAAGAGTATGTCATGAGCTGAGGGGTCTGACTAATTGAACTCATGCATAGACTTCCAGAAAAAGTCAAATACATAAAAATAAAATTAGTAGTTTTGATTAAGTGATTGCCAAAATCATTTTGGTTCTGAAGTTCTTTTATGCTATAATTATGAATTTAAGATATCTTAAGATGAAACTGGGAAACCCCATTTAAAAAATGGCATATTAATGATTATTCTGCCTATGATGTGCTTATTCAACACAAAAGTAGAGAATTCAGCCTAATGGAAGTTGCCATTTTGACCAATTAGGAGAGGATGAGGGATAGAGTCATGGGTGGAGTAGGAGCTGTGACTGGGTTGAGAGTTAGAACTGTGGATGGGTAGAGTAGAACTTTGGGATGTGGTAATTAGAAGACTTAGAGGGGCAGAATGAGAGTACGGATGGAGCCAGGGATGAGGTGATACTCAAGAAGGGGACATCATAATTCTTTGCTCATTAATTGGCTATAAATTTTTAGAAAACGACATCATATTGTTCTTAATGCTGCATGTCAATATATTGTTATATTGTCACATCAAATTATCCATGAATTAAAATGATATTAAAATGACATATATTTTTGTCTTTGAATAGTTCAAATCATCATAAATGATGGAAGCCATGATCATTGATGGGAAGTTTTTTGAAAAAGGTAGATTTGATTGTCTGGGAAAGGAGAGATCTTTGAGAAAGAGGTGTCACTCTATTCAGAAAAAAGGGATGACTATTATTTAACATTTCATGTGCCCGTCAGGCAAACCCAAATAATTTAGATGTGGGAGAATGTGGGCTGTGTAAGATTTATTTGGCTTGATAACTGTGGGAAAATTTGGCAGGAAGATTCTAAAGATAGAGAACAGACACTTTAAAAAAGGAAACTGTTTTGCTTATGACATTGATTTAACTAATAAAAGCAGAAATTGTTTGATGCCAGTTGTTTCTTCGTTTGGGGATATTATTGAATTTTTAAGTGAATGATGATGATTTAACTTTAATTATCACATCACTAACTTAAAAGTGGTTGTGTATTCTTAGTGGATTGGTTTGTGTAGCTATACCCCAAGAAAATGGCAGACCACAAGTAGCATGCGAATGTCTTCCTTATTGAACGTCTTTGGAAAGGGAATCTACGTATGTAGTTGCTTACAGTATATGATCTGAGATGAAATGAAATAAGCTATGTTTATTTATTTTATTTATGTATATATTTTTTGCGGTACGCGGGCCTCTCACTGCTGTGGCCTCTCCCATTGCGGAGCAAAGGCTCCGGACGCACAGGCTCAGCGGCCATGGCTCACGGGCCCAGCCGCTCCGAGGCATGTGGGATCCTCCCGGACCAGGGCACGAACCTGCGTCCCCTGCATCGGCAGGCGGACTCTCAACCACTGCGCCACCAGGGAAGCCCCAAGCTATGTTTATTGTGTGGAACAAAAGGGGGTAGCTGGATTCCTGTGACAGCCTCTAACCAGAGAGAATCTCCACCAGGTTCAGTTAACCTCTCTCCCCGTTGGTGAGATTGTCTCAGAGTTAACTATAATTGCTGAATTACAATTTGGGGTAGTCTCGTTGTGGAAAAGGGTAATCTTCATTCACAGAGGAGGTAAAGGGGAAAGAGAAATGTGTTCTCTAATATTGAGAAAACAGTTTGGAGTCCAATCTTGCCAGACAATTACATAATTGGCAGTCAAAAGCACTGTAAGATCTTCAAGACCTGGAAATCACTATCTTCGGTACTACATCTGTTTCACAGGCATGTTCCAGCCCCTCTGAGTCACAATAGCGAAGATTTCTGTTGTTCTGTTTTCCCAGCCAGTTGTTATTTGTGCTCAACTGTTCAAGGAGCATGCCTCCTGAATGACTTAAGTTTCTGGGTGAAACAGAAAAGCAGGTGGGAGCAATGCGGTGATTCTATAAGCTTTCAGAGTACTGCAGCTTCCCCCCTTATCTCTGAGCAGGCAAGTGCTTTCTGAAGTGATGTGAACATTCACCAGACCTCTGTTACTTTGAAGTGCTTGCCTTTCCCAGCAGTTCTGACTGGTCTTTAGGGGGAAGTGGAATTCTCTAAGCTGGGTGCCTTATGGAGCATGGAGAGTGGCTGGTGCACAGCTGGTTTTAAGAGGGTAGGAGCTGAAGCCAGAGACAATTCTGTCTCCTCGGAAAGTTTAAATGCTCTATAGGCTTGTAATGAAAGCAACACAAGCTGTTGGCTGATTGACTTCTCTGCTTACCTGATGATTTAGCTTGTGTGAGAAACAGAAGGGGCGCTAGCTCGCTGTGGTGTACACTGCCGTCAGGCATCCTACACTGGTGGATGCCCTCACTGTTCTCTTGAATATTTATCACCTGTCAACTGGAGGAACAGGGGCATTGAGTTATCACTGAACTGTGGATGTTACCAATAAAAAAGCCACAAAAGCTGCCCTAGTGTTCTGTACAAAGCTTAAAGAATATTTTCTCTGAGTCCTTTCATGTTCTTAATTTTGGATAATACAAAGTATGTACACTTTTCATAATCCAACATTTTGTAAATTGTTTTTCCAAATGGTTACAGATGTACGGCAAATAGAAATTAGGGGGTCCAAAATATGTGTGAATGGGTGGGGAAGTTATCTTCTAAAGTATAGATGGTTATTACAATATAAAACTCATTACAATTAGCCCTTAAAGTTTTAGAAGAGAATTAAGAGAAGTGGTTCTTTAACTGGAGTAGATTGCTTACTTGGGTGTGATGATTGGAGGACACTTTGATTTATTATCAGCTACAGGAATCTTGGTAAACTATGTTAGATCATGCTGCTTCTCTGCTTAAAACCCCCCAATAACTTCCCATATCACTCTGAGTATAAGATTTTGAATAACTGTTCCCCTCAGTGCCCTATGTGACCAGTACCTGTACTGCCACTGCTCCTCAGCCCCACCTCACCCATCTGACTCCTTGTATTACACACCACTTTGCTCACTCTGTTCCAGACACGCTGATCTGTCTGTTGTCCCTCTAACAGATCAAACCCACTTTCCCCACCCACATGGTCTTCACATTTGCAGTTTCCTCTGCCTAGAAAACTTCTCCTTCCTAAGAAAACTTCGTGGTTTGCTCTCTCATTTCCTTTAATTTCTTTCTTACATATGCCATCTTTTCAGAGATATTTCCCTAGCATCCTATCTAAAATTGTGTCCCCTACTCTGAGCTTTCTTGCCTCTACTCTGTGTAATGCTTTTCATAAATAGAATATATATTTTATACATTGTTTATTGTTTATTGTTCATCTTCCCATTAGAATGTAATCTTCATGAAGGAAGATTACTACTATCTCTCAGGCAGCTAGAACAATGTCCAGAGCATAGTAATCACTCCATAAATATTTGTTCAAAAATAAATAGCTGACATTTATTCATGTTTCTGCTATGCTGTATACGCTTTTACCTGCTTTATACTTACATCATTTCCTACTCACAAGAATACAATAAAAGCAGTCGTTCTGCTTCCTTTCATTTTACTGAAGGGAAAACTAATGCAGAGTTTTGAATAACTTCAAGATTATATTACTAGAAAGCAGTAGAGCAGGATTTAAACTCTGATAGCCCTGATCTAACAGATCAAACTCTTAGCACTATTTCACTCTGTTAATCATAATATTGTAGTATTCTACCTACGTGAAAACTATATTTTATGATGATTTTTTGGGGGGAGGATTTAAATGTTTTCCTAATTTTCAAGAGATTTTCATAATCCTGTCTCAAGAGAAATTTACTTTGGGTGTGAATAATTTCAAATGGCATTTACTGTTTGTTCCAACAGTAGAATATATAAACATTTTGAAATCCTCAACAACATTGCAGAATAAAACCAATGAAATTAATGCCCTCACGCAGACAGCAAACAAAACATCTGAACCACAACACTATGCACACATATTAGTTTTAGTTTTAGACATTAATTACAGAGCTTTATTTATAAATTTATTTTCCATTTTTAAAGAAAAAAATGACTTTTAGATGTTGTTATAAAAATGAGGATTATTTATGCCATCCTTTTAGAATGCAGATAAGAAAATTAAGGCTCACTGACAGTGACCCTCCAGCCCAAATAATTTGTTGGCAGTAAAACTCTTGATAATTACATGTTTTGTTTGGTAACTGAGGAAGTAGCTATTGAGTCCTATAATGTTAGTTGTTTATATTAATTTATCTTTTAAATAAGAAATGCATAAACATTTGAATTATAATTTTAAATATTTTATGTTTCGGAGGAAAGAGAAAATATGTATGTATCTCATTTAAAATGTATTTAGCCATCATTTTAATTATTCTTCCTTGCCTTTTATTAATTTTTTTGTCTTTACGTAAGCAAATTGAATATTCACTTTTGCACACTGTGCAGAATAAAGTCATAGATATTTCTGATTTTTTTTAATAGTGGATGTAAATTGATCAAGATAAACATAAAAAAACCCCTTTCTTCCTATAGCTTTCAGAAAACATACTATGGGAGCACCAATAAATGCTTTAAACTTTCATGTTCAATATTAAAATTACTAGGTTGGTTAAATCCCCCTACTCCAACTCTACCAAATGATATGACATAGAATAATGTACACTTGTCTCCATCATGTTTTGTGTTCAGAATGGATTACTTTAGAGGATACTGGGATGGACACATTTTTTCAAATGGGTTCCTCATTGTATTGCCATCGGTGACAGCATGGTAATTATTCCAACCTGCTCTGTGTGTCTACTGTGAGCCCAACATGAGGAAATGGAAGTTAGCAGAAAATGGGGAAAGGAAGGGGAAGGTAAGGTGAAGACAAAAAGAGAAGAAAAAGTGGCTTCCCTTTTTTCACCTTCCCAACAGAATTTACCATTTCAAGAGCTTTCACTTCACATATTAGGCAGGCAACTTTGGAGTATGCTGGCCCTCAGAAAGCATTTCTGCTCCAGGAACCAAAGGAATGTGGGCTCAGGGATACAATTCTCAAAACAGAATAAACAAGACTCCTTTTATTATAGGATTACAAGTCGCTTTCCTTAGCAAGTTGGGAAGAGTTGTCATCTTAGTATTTAAGGCAATACATACTGTTGCCATAATTCATTTTGTTCATTACTTTCGAGCATCTGTCTAATGAGATGCAGTACATTGAGTTTGTTACTTGGCATATGGGCAGTACTAATAATGCTTTACTATTTTACTCTTCATTTTTTCCCTTTCTCTTCTGAAATGGGGGAGGCAAAGTACTGAATCACAGTCTTACTACGGTACTTTTACTTCTGAAACACCTGCTCCCCTTCCCTGTCTGCCTCTGCACATTGACCTTATGCTAATTCCTCAGCTGATTGTGCTGCTTGTCCTTCAGATAGACAGCTCCTTGCTGTCTGCTTCTCAGTTTGTGATCGGACTTCCTTGTTACTTTCTCCCTCTTCCCAGATTCCATCTTGACTTCGTTTCTGTCTTAAAACAATTCCATGGGTAAGCGTTGGTGAGATGTTAATTTGGGAAGCATGGCCTGCAATCTGTGGAGCAATAAGAACAGCTGGTGCTGCTGCTGTTCAGTTTTTCTTGGCAGATGGACGTAGAGGGAATTACGAATGGGGAAATTTGCCTCAGCCTTGGCTGCTATTTCTTACAGCAATGTACATTTGCCCGCTCTCTCTCTCCTGTACCACTCCAGCATCACAGCTTGATACTTTAACGCATTCCCCTAAATTCATGGTCCAGGGCTTCCTGTGTAGCTTTTGTTATATGCTTCATACTCAGTAGACATCTGGCTACTTGACCACAATGAGAGGCAGTTTCAGTTATGCTTAAGCAGTTTTAAGTGTACATTGAGGAAATGTTATTCCACATCTTCAGTAATTTTAGGTCAAGACTAAACTGTTTGGCTACTTATTTAGTAAAATGAGCTTCAATGAGTGTCTTAGTCTTCTAGGACTGCTGTAACAAAATATCATAGACCAGGTGGCTTAATCAGAGGACATTTGTTTCTTACAGTTTACAGCGTGAGAAGACCAAAATCAAGGTGTCTGCCTTTTCATTTCCTGGTGAGGGTCTTCTTTCCGGCTTTCAGATGGCCACATCCTGTTTATCCTCATCTGACAGAGATAGAGCAAGCCCCAGTGTCTGTTCTTCTTCTTATAAGGGCACTAATCCCAACATGGGGTCCCACCCTCATGACCTCATCTAAACCTAATTACCTCGCAAAAGCCCCACCTCCTAATACCATCACACTGGAGGCTGGAGCTTAAACTTATAGATTTGGTGAGGGGGTGGGCACAAACATTCAGTCCATAACAGTGAGTTATAACCTATGTACCATAAAACTTACCAATTTTTTTTAAACATCTTTATTGGAGTATAATTGCTCTACAATGGTGTGTTAGCTTCCGCTCTACAACAAAGTGAATCAGTTATACATATACACATGTTCCCATATCTCTTCCTTCTTGCATCTCCCTCCCTCCCACCCTCCCCATCCCACCCCTCCAGGTGGTCACAAAGCACCGAGCTGATCTCCCTGTGCTATGCAGCTGCTTCCCACTAGCTATCTACCTTACGTTTGGTAGTGTATATTATGTCCATGCCTCTCTCTTGCTTTGTCACAGCTTACCCTTCCCCCTCCCCATATCCTCGAGTCCATTCTCTAGTAGGTCTGTATCTTTATTCCTGTCTTACCCCTAGGCTCTTCATGACATTATTTTTTCCTTAAATTAAATATATATGTGTTATACGGTATTTGTCTTTCTCTTTCTGACTTACTTCACTCTGTATGACAGACTCTAGGTCCATCCACCTCACTACAAATAACTCAATTTCATTTCTTTTTATGGCTGAGTAATATTCCATTGTATATATGTGCCACATCTTCTTGATCCATTCATCCGATGATGGACACATAGGTTGTTTCCATCTCCTGGCTATTGTAAATAGAGCTGCAATGAACATTTTGGTACATGACTCTTTTTGAATTATGGTTTTCTAAGGGTATATGCCCAGTAGTGGGATTGCTGGGTCATATGGTAGTTCTATTTGTAGTTTTTTAAGGAACCTCCATACTTTCTCCACAGTGGCTGTATCAATTTACATCCCCACCAACAGTGCAAGAGGGTTCCCTTTTCTTGAAACCCTCTCCAGCATTTATTGTTTCTAGATTTTTTGATGATGGCCATTCTGACCGGTGTGAGATGATATCTCATTGTAGTTTTGAGTTGCATTTCTCTAATGATTAGTGAAGTTGAGCATTCTTTCATGTGTTTGTTTGCAGTCTGTATATCGTCTTTGGAGAAATGTCTATTTAGGTCTTCTGCCCATTTTTGGATTGGGTTGTTTGTTTTTTTACTATCGAGCTGTTATAAATTTTGGAGATTAATCCTTTTTCAGTTGCTTCATCTGCAAATATTTTCTCCCATTCTGAGGGTTGTCTTTTGGTCTTGTTTATGGTTTCCTTTGCTGTGCAAAAGCTTTTAAGTTTCCTTAGGTCCCATTTGTTTATTTTTGTTTTTATTTCCATTTCTCAAGGAGGTGGGTCAAAAACGATCTTGCTGTGATTTATGTCATAGAGTGTTCTGCCTATGTTTTCCTCTAAGAGTTTGATAGTTTCTGGCCATACATTTAGGCCTTTAATCCATTTTGAGCTTATTTTTGTGTATGGTGTTAGGGAGTGATCTAATCTCATACTTTTACATGTACCTGTCCAGTTTTTCCAGCACCACTTATTG
Source organism: Stenella coeruleoalba (assembly GCF_951394435.1). Lineage (NCBI taxonomy): Eukaryota > Metazoa > Chordata > Mammalia > Artiodactyla > Delphinidae > Stenella > Stenella coeruleoalba. Next base: position 102,409,758 of record NC_137150.1, read on the forward strand.
AAGAGGTTGTCCTTTCTCCACTGTATATTCCTGCCACCTTTATCAAAGATAAGGTGACCATATGTGCGTGGGTTTATCTCTGGGCTTTCTATCCTGTTCCACTGATCTATCTTTCTGGTTTTGTGCCAGTACCATACTGTCTTGATTACTGTAGCTTTGTAGTATAGTCTGAAGTCAGGGAGCCTGATTCCTCCAGCTCCGTTTTTGTTTCTCAAGATTGCTTTGGCTATTCGGGGTCTTTTGTGTTTCCATAAAAATTGTGTAATTTTTTGTTTTATTTCTGTGAAAAATACCAGTGGTAGTTTGATAGGGATTGCATTGAATCTGTAGATTGCTTTGGGTAGTAGAATCATTTTCACAATGTTGATTCTTGCAATCCAAGAACATGGTATATCTCTCCACCTATTTGTATCATCTTTAATTTCTTTCATCAGTGTCTTATAATTTTCTGCATACAGGTCTTTTGTCTCCTTAGGGAGGTTTATTCCTAGATATTTTATTCTTTTTGTTGCAATGGTAAATGGGAGTGTTTTCCTGATTACACTTTCAGAGTTTTCATCATTAGTGTATAGGAATGCCAGAGATTTCTGTGCATTAATTTTGTATCCTGCTACTTTACCAAATTCACTGATTAGCTCTAGTAGTTTCCTGGTAACATCTTTAGGATTCTCTATGTATAGTATCATGTCATCTGCAAACAGTGACAGTTTTACTTCTTCTTTTCCAACTTGGATTCCTTTTATTTCCTTTTCTTCTCTGATTGCTGTGGTTAAAACTTCCAAAACTATGTTGAATAAGAGTGGTGAGAGTGGGCAACCTTGTCTTGTTCCTGATCTTAGTTGAAATGCTTTCAATTTTTCACCATTGAGGACGATGTTGGCTGTAGGTTTGTCATATATGGCCTTTATTATGTTGAGGAAAGTTCCCTCTAGGCCTACTTTCTGCAGGGTTTTTATCATAAATGGGTGTTGAATTTTGTCGAAAGCTTTCTCTGCATCTATTGAGATGATCATATGGTTTTTCTCCTTCAATTTGTTAATATGGTTTATCACATTGATTGTTTTGCGTATATTGAAGAATCCTTGCATTACTGGAATAAACCCCACTTGATCATGGTTTATGATTCTTTTAGTGTGCTGTTGGATTCTGTTTTCTAGTATTTTGTTGATGATTTTTGCATCTATGTGCATCAGTGATATTGGCCTGTAGTTTTCTTTCTTTGTGACATCCTTGTCTGGTTTTGGTATCAAGGTGATGGTGGCCTCGTAGAATGAGTTTGGGAGTGTTCCTCCCTCTGCTATATTTTGGAAGAGTTTGAGGAGGATAGGTGTTAGCTCTTCTCTAAATGTTTGATAGAATTCGCCTGTGAAGCCATCTGGTCCTGGGCTTTTGTTTGTTGTAAGATTTTTTTTTTTCTTTTTGCGGTATGTGGGCCTCTTGCTGTTGTGGCCTCTCCCGTTGTGGAGCACAGGCTCCGGACACACAGGCTCAGAGGCCATGGCTCACAGGCGCAGCTGCTCCACGGCATGTGGGATCTTCCTGGACTGGGGCACAAACCCGTGTCCCGTGCATCAGCAGGTGGACTCTCAACCACTGCGCCACCAGGGAAGCCCTGTTGGAAGATTTTTAATCACAGTTTCAATTACAGTGCTTGTGATTGGTCTGTTCATATTTTCTATTTCTTCCTGATTCAGTCTTGCAGGTTGTGCATTTCTAGGAATTTGTCCATTTCTTCCAGGTTGTCCATTTTATTGGCATACAGTTGCTTGTAGTAATCTCTCATGATCTTTTGTACTTCTGCAGTGTCAGTTGTTACTTCTCGTTTTTCACTTCTAATTCTATTGATTTGAGCCTTCTCCCTTTTTTTCTCGATGAGTCTGTCTAATGGTTTATCAATTTTGTTTATCTTCTCAAAGAACCAGCTTTTAAATTTATTGATCTTTGCTATCGTTTCCTTCATTTCTTTTTCATTTATTTCTGATCTGGTTTTTATGATTTCTTTCCTTCTGCTAACTTTGGGGTTTTTCTGTTCTTCTTTCTCTAATTGCTTTAGGTGCAAAGTTAGGTTGTTTATTCGAGATGTTTCCTGTTTCTTGAGGTAGGACTGTATTGCTATAAACTTTCCTCTTAGAACTGCTTTTGCTGCATCCAATAGATTTTGGGTCATCCTGTCTCCATTGTCATTTGTTTCTAGGTATTTTTTAATTTCCTCTTTGATTTCTTCAGTGATCACTTCATTATTAAGTAGTGTATTGTTTAGCCTCCAAGCATTTGTACTTTTTACAGATCTTCTACTGTAATTGATATGTAGTCTCATAGCGTTGTGGTCAGAAAAGATACTTGAAACAATTTCAATTTTCTTAAATTTACCAAGGCTTGACTTGTGACCCAAGATATGATCTATCCTGGAGAATGTTCCCTGAGCACTTGAGAAAAATGTGTATTCTGTTGTTTTTCGATGGAATGTCCTATAAATATCAATTAAGTTCATCTTGCTTAATGTATCATTTAAAGCTTGTGTTTCCTTATTTATTTTCATTTTGGATGATGTGTCCATTGGTGAAAGTGGGGTGTTAAAGTCCCCTACTATGAATGTGTTACTGTCGATTTCTCCTTTTATGGCTGTTAGTATTTGCCTTATGTATTGAGGTGCTCCTATGTTGGGTGCATAAATATTTACAATTGTTATATCTTCTTCTTGGATCGATCCCTTGATCATTATATAGTGTCCTTCTTTGTCTCTTGTAATAGTCTTTATTTTAAAGTCTATTTTGTCTGATATGAGAATTGCTACTCCAGCTTTCTTTTGGTTTCCATTTGCATGAAATATCTTTTTCCATCCCCTTACTTTCAGTCTGTATGTGTCTCTAGGTCTGAAGTGGGTCTCTTGTAGACAGCAAATATATGGGTGTTCTTTTTGTATCCATTCAGCCAATCTGTGTCTTTTGGTGGGAGCATTTAGTCCATTTACATTTAAGGTAATTATCGATATGTATGTTCGTATTCCCATTTTCTTAATTGTTTTGGGTTTGTTAGTGTAGGTCTTTTCCTTCTCTTGTGTTTCTTGCCTAGAGAAGTTCCTTTAGCAGTTGTTGTAAAGCTGGTTTGGTGGTGCTGAACTCTCTCAGCTTTTGCTTGTCTGTAAAGCTTTTAACTTCTCCATCTAATCTGAATGCGATCCTTGCTGGGTAGAGTAATCTTGGTTGGAGGCCTTCATCACTTTAAATATGTCCTGCCACTCCCTTCTGGCTTGCAGAGTTTCTGCTGAAAGATCAGCTGTTAACCTTGTGGGGATTCCCTTGTGTTTTATTTGTTGTTTTTCCCTTTCTGCTTTTAATATGTTTTCTTTGTATTTAATTTTTGACAGTTTGATTAATATGTGTCTTGGCGTATTTCTCCTTGGATTTAGTGTATGGGACTCTCTGTGCTTCCTGGACTTGATTAACTATTTCCTTTCCCATATTAGGGAAGTTTTCAACTATTATCTCTTCCAATATTTTCTCAGTCCCTTTCTTTTTCTTTTCTTCTTCTGGAACCCCTATAATTCAAATGTTTGTGCCTTTAATATTGTCCCAGAGGTCTCTGAGACTGTCCTCAGTTCTTTTCATTCTTTTTTCTTTATTCTGCTCTGCAGTAGTTATTTCCACTATTTTATCTTCCATGTCACTTATCTGTTCTTCTGCCTCAGTTATTCTGCTATTGATCCCATGTAGAGTATTTTTAATTTCATTTATTGTGTTTTTCATCGTTGTTTGTTTCATCTTTAGTTCTTCTAGGTCCTTGTTAAATGTTTCTTTCATTTTGTCCATTCTATTTCCAAGATTTTGGATCATCTTTACTATCATTATTCTGAATTCTTTTTCAGGTAGACTGCCTATTTCCTATTCAGTTGTTAGGTCTGGTGGGTTTTTATCTTGCTCCTTCATCTGCTGTGTGCTTTTCTGTCTTTTCTTTTTGCTTATCTTACTGTGTTTGGGGTCTCCTTTTTGCAGGCTGCAGGTTTGTAGTTCCCGTTGTGTTTAATGTCTGTCCCCAGTGGCTAAGGTTGGTTCAGTGGGTTGTGTAGCCTTCCTGGTGGAGGGGACTAGTGCCTGTGTTCTGGTGGATGAGGCTGGATCTTGTCTTTCTGTTGGGCAGGTCCACGTCTGGTGGTGTGTTTTGGGGCGTCTGTGGACTTATTTTGATTTTAGGCAGCCTCTCTGCTAATAGGTGGGGTTGTGTTCCTGTCTTGCTAGTTGTTTGGCATAGGGTGTCCAGCACTGTAGCTTGCTGGTCGTTGAGTGAAGCTGGGTGCTGGTGCTGATATGGAGATCTCTGGGAGATTTTCGACATTTGATATTATGTGGAGCTGGGAGGTCTCTTGTGGACCAGTGTCTTGAAGTTGGCTCTCCCACCTCAGAGGCACAGCACTGACTCCTGGCTGCAGCACTAAGAGCCTTTCATCCACACAGCTCAGAATAAAAGGGAGAAAAAGTAGATAGAATAAGTAGAAGTAGAAAGAAAGAAAGAAAGAAAGGAAGGAAGGAAGGAAGAAAGAAGGGAGGGAGGGAGGAAGGAAGGAAGGAAGGAGGGAAGGAAGAAAAAAAGAGAGAAAGAAGATAAGGTAAAATAAAATAAGATAAAATATAATACAGTTATTAAAATAAAAAAATTATTATTAAGAAAAAAAATTAAAAAAAAAAAACAAAAAAAATGCGCAGATAGAACCCTAGGACAAATGGTGGAAGCAAAGCTATACAGACAAAATCTCACACAGAAGCATACACATACACAGTCACAAAAAGAGGAAAAGTGGAAAAAATCATAAATCTTGCTCTCAAAGTCCACCTCCTTAATTTGGGATGACTCGTCTATTCAGGTATTCCACAGATGCAGGGTACATCAAGTTGATTGTGGAGCTTTAATCCGCTGCTTCTGAGGCTGCTGGGAGAGATTTCCCTTTCTCCTGTTTGTTCTCACAGCTCCCAGGGGCTCAGCTTTGGATTTGGCCCCGCCTCTGCGTGTAGGTCGCTGGAGGGCGTCTGTTTTTTGCTCAGACAGGACGGGGTTAAAGGAGCCGCTGATTCGGTGGCTCTGGCTCACTCAGGCCGGGGGGTGGGGGGGGGAGGGAGGGGCACGAAGTGCAGGGCGGAGCCTGCGGCGGCAGAGGCCGGCGTGACGTTGCACCAGCCTGAGGCGCGCCGTGAGTTCTCCCAGGTATTTGTCGCTGTATCCCGGGACCCTGGCAGTGGCGGGCTGCACAGGCTCCCCGGAAGTGGGTGTGGATAGTGACCTGTGCTCGCACACAGGCTTCCTGGTGGCGGCAGCAGCAGCCTTAGCGTCTCAGGTCCGTCTCTGGGGTCCGCGCTTTTAGCCGCGGCTCGCGCCCGTCTCTGGAGCTCCTTTAAGCAGAGCTCTTAATCCCCTCTCCTCGCGCACCAGGAAACAAAGAGGGAAGAAAAAGTCTCTTGCCTCTTCGGCAGGTCCAGATTTTTCCCTGGACTCCCTCCCGGCTAGCCGTGGTGCACTAACCCCCTGCAGTCTGTGTTCACGCCGCCAACCCCTGTCCTCTCCCTGCGCTCCGACCGAAGCCTGAGCCTCAACTCCCAGCCCCGCCCGCCCCGGCGGGTGAGCAGACAAGCCTCTCGGCCTGGTGAGTACTGGTCGGCCCTGATCCTCTGTGTGGGAGTCTCTCCGCTTTGCCCTCCGCACCCCTGTTGCTGTGCTCTCCTCCTTGGCTCCGAAGCTATCCCCCTCTGCCACTCGCAGCCTCCGCCCACGAAGGGGCTTCCTAGTGTGTGGAGACCTTTCCTCCTTCACGGCTCCCTCCCACTGGTGCAGGTCCCGTCCCTATCCTTTTGTATCTGTTTATTCTTTTTTCTTTTGCCCTACCCAGGTACGTGGGGGGGGGGGGGTCTTGCCTTTTGGGAGGTCTGAGGGCTCTGCCAGCGTTCAGTAGGTGTTCTGTAGGAGTTGTTCCCCGTGTAGATGTATTTCTGGTGTATCTGTGTGGAGGAAGGTGATCTCCGCGTCTTACTCTTCCGCCATCTTGATTTAAAGTCAAAACTTAACAGATTTTAAGTGTACAAATTAACATGGTTTGAACCACCAGCACAGTCATGATATTCGAACACTTTCATCACCTGCAAAACTTTCTTTGCCTCTTTGTGTAAATTAATCCCTGTTCTCTACTCCTAGCTAGTCTCTGGCAACCACTTTCTTTTGCTATAGTTTGCCTTTTTTAGAATGTCATTTAAGTATGATCATGTAGTATGTATGTACATAGTCTTTATTGTCTAGCTTCTTTCATTTACTTTGATGATTTAAAATCCGTCCATACTCTTGTATATATTATTAATTCATTCCTTACCCCACCCCCAGAACTTAAGGGTTTATTGGAAAAGGTATCACACAAAAGTACATAGATATTAAGGTTTAAACAGGGAATTGGTAATTTATATTTTATATATATTTTATATAATGCACTTTGAATCATGGAACAATATTTTGTAATATTATTAGTTCATTTCTATTTCAGAGTTTATTCATTCTCCAGTTGATGGACACCTAGGTTGTTTCCAGTTTTTATCTATAATGAATAAAGCTTCTATAAACCTTGTAGAACAAGCCTTCATGGGGACCTAAGTTCTCATTTTCTGGGGTAAATATCTACAAGTGGGATTAGTGGGTTGTATGACTGTAGGTTTAATTTGATAAGAAATGCATTTTCATACTGACTAATGATATTTAAGATTTTTTCACGTGCTTACTTGCTATTGTATAACATATTTGGTGAATTTTCTATTCAAATATTTTATCTATGTTTCGTCTTTTTATTCTGAGAGTTCTTTGTATTTTCTGTATACCAGCCCTTTATTAGACATATGCTATCCAAATATTTTTTTCCCAGTGAGTGGCTTGCATTTTCATTATCTTAACTGTCTTTGAAAGGAAAAAATTTACTTTTAATACTTTATCAATATTTTATTTTATGGTTAGTGCTTTTTGTGTCATACCTAATAAATATTTGCTAACCTAAGGTCATAGAAATTTTATAGTTTTAGGTCTTCATTTAGGTTTATGACCCATCTACTTTTAGTTAATATTTTATATGACATGTGGTAAAGTTTGTGGTTCATTATTAGCATTTGAATATTTAATTGTTCCAGCATCATTTGGTGAATCCAGTCCCTGTTATTCTAAGATGCCTAGAAGCAGAAATCTCATGAGTTTGATTGAAAAAGGAATAGAAGAAAATGACAATAATATCCAAAAGAATTTTTAAAAACTGCTTTATGGGGGCTTCCCTGGTGCCGCAGTGGTTGAGAGTCCGCCTGCCGATGCAGGGGACACGGGTTCCTGCCCCGGTCCAGGAAGATCCCACATGCCGCAGCTAGGCCCGTGAGCCATGGCCACTGAGCCTGTGCGTCTGGAGCCTGTGCTCCGCAACGGGAGAGGCCACAACAGTGAGAGGCCCGCGTACCGCAAAAAAAAAAAAAAAAACCAAAAAAACCCCTGCTTTATGGGAGGGATCCTAGATATAGTTTATATGATATAGTTTTAGTTTAATGTGATGAATATCTAAAAAAAAGATGAGTTGATACATTTTAATTTCACGACTTCCCATTTTGAATAATCACAGATGAGAAGTAAAATCCTTTGTTATTGTAGATCTCTGAATTATTAGTTCAGAAAACATAATCAACATACTTACTCACTGAGTTTTTCTTATTGATTTCTCTCCAGATTTTTGAGATAAGAATATTGTGAATTTAAATGTAGCTTCCATAAGTGGTAACTGCTTAAATTAAACCTAATAATTTTCCACACGTACTTATCAGAACAAAACTCCTACTTATTTAAGCAGTGATATAATCGGCAGTTCTTCTGGCATAGAAATACTCACAGACTTTGTTCAAAGAGAACCAATTCTATTATGAGAATTACTTTGGTTGCTCAATTAGGTTGATAGGGAAAATAATAAGAGGGTCTATGTTTTCTATAACCATGAATTGGATCCTTCTATTTTCATGTTTTGCATTTGTAGCTTGTCATTACAACAAAAGTCTTTTCACTTTGTTTCAGTTGTAGATTATTTATATATTAAATGGCTATATTAAGCCTTCTGCCTTTCTAGTGCACGATTTTAACTTTATCACCATTTTAGAGTGGGTAAAATGGATGTATTCCTGAACACTGTAGGATGACCTGACCAAATATCATAGCTGAACACACAAATTTAGTTCTGTTCTTTAAAGAACCAAAGGGTGTGACAGACCTGGGGAGTTGATTTAGGTCTTCCTTATGTGATAGAGATGTAATGCACATTAAATCTATTTTTAATTCTGCCTTATGCAGCCTCACAGCAAGATTTCACACATGCAAATGCAAGTTTGTAAAAAAAAAAAGCCTCATGAAAAAATCTGTTAGTTTAATTTAAGCAGCATTGCTATGTGAGAGCAAATTTTGCATTTTAATACCAAATTAACTAATTACTATAAACTTATGCCAAATTCTTCTTTGCATTGGGATATGTGCTCTAAGTGGTTAAAACATATATAGTACTTAAAATGGTGCCTGGAACATAGTAAATGTTCCATAAACGTTATCATTGCCACCTTCAGTAAGGGAGAGGAGGAGACCCACAAATTTATTTTTTAGGGCTTCTCAGTAAAGAGACACTACGTGGTACCTGGAATAGTTTGGAGAGCATCAACATTAATTATTATGGGAGTATTAATCAGTTGCAACTAGTAAAATAAAAATAGTCAAGAGTACAAAACCAAAAACATTTAAATGGAAGTACAGAATCTGATCACTGTATAATTTGTACTTAAAGAAATTTTTATGCCTAATTCTGTGTATTTAAAAATTAACCGTTTGGTTACAATAACAAATGTGTAGAGAATGCAGATCTCTTATCAAATTGTCATTTATAGATTCTTTTATGCTTTTTAAGAGACTAGTTGGTATAATGTCCAGAACTATTTATTTTCTTTTTCCTCCTTTTATGGCACGAGAATTCCTCTTTCCTTTGAGGAACCCATTTCCTGTGGGTTGGGTGGACTGCCTCCACCTACCCTCTCCTGGTTGGGTACATCAATAGGGAATAGCAAATGGCCAATCGGGGTATCCTATTTTCTCTAGCACAGTCATTTATTCAACATTTGGCATATACGTTCCACTTCCTCCAACATACATGCAATTGAGCTTTTCTCCTACTTCATTAGGTGTGCAATGATCACTTGCTATTTCTAGCGAGGTAGAGCTTGCTGGGATATGTCTTTTTATGATGATTAGTGGACAGTGTCTTAAACAATAGGGAGAGAAGATATTCTACTCAAAAAGTGAAAATGATTGATGACTATGCTTTTCAAGCACAGATAGGGTGAGAATTTTAGATACATTGGAACATTCTTCCTTGATATGTCAGCTCCAAGCTGTAGTGCTAGGTTTAACCCTCTATTCTAGCCACTGCTTTGGGGAACTTAAACAGTGCCCTTCACAGTATCCTTTACCTGGTCCAAGTACTTCCCAAATAGGAGTCCTAGTCTTAATCTAAGTATCTTTTATTTTTCCTGTTTAAGTCTCCACTCCATCTCTGATAAAATAAAATAACTGATTCCAAGTTTCATCCCATGGAATTCTTATATGCCATGTTATGGTATTTTAGGGTGTGTGTGCATGTGTGTGTGTGTGTGTGTGTATCTGGAAGGTGATGAATACCTTTGAAGAATGAAATAGCAAGCTCTAATCTATGTTTTAGAGCAATGAGACTGGAAGTAGCATAAAAATGCAAAAGGGTAAACATTGGGGACTAGTGACAAGAGGACTATTTAGGAAAGGACAAAAGTAAAAGATATTTTGAAGCATAGAGATTAAATGTTTAAAATGCTTAGTGGGACTGAATCCAGATTTGTTGGATGTTGTAATGGGGGTTTTTATATTCTGTATTGATTAATAACATGATTTTATGGCAGAAAAAAATGAATAGTGACTTCGGTTCCATAATTAACATAGTTGGTTTATGTACTTTCAATAGCTCTACTTTTGACAATTAAAAATAACTATATCTTGAAGTTGGAAAACTTGAGTTTTGAGATGAAGAACTTATAAAATTTGGTTGCTGACTGGAAGTAGGTCAAAAGTGAGGAAGAGAGAAGTATTAAAGCTCTCCTTGCAATTTCTAATGGGAATTGTCTAGAAGTCAATGGAATGATACAGACATTAACAGTCTGAAAGAACAGATTTGTAAATCTGTTTATTTTAATAACTTCAACTTCAGTGTACATTAGCTTTCTAGATCTTAGTTTCTTGTTTAAAATGAATGTGATGAGCCAGAACTCTATAAGACCTTTTAAGTCCTGTGTTTCTGTGTGATTGCTAAATATCACAGCTCTGTCTGCTGTTTTCCTGGACCCTGTATCTTTGCTATATCACTTAAATTTCTTATATTTTTCCTTTATTGGGGCATAATCGACAAATTAAATTTTATGTATTTAAAGCATACAATGTGATGATTTGATATACATATACTTTGTGAAATGATTACTACAATCTGGTTAATTAACACATCCATCACCTCAGTTACTTCTTCTGTGGTAAGAATGTTTAAGATCTACTCTTTTGGTAAATTTCAAGTGTACAACACAGTGTTATTAACTATACACATCATGTTGTACGTTAGATCCCAGAACTTGTTCATCTTATAACTGAAGGCATATACCCTTCGACCAGCATCTCCCTACTTCCCTCACCCTTTAGGTCCTGGTGATTACCACTCTACTCTGAACCACAATGAAATACAACCTTGTACCTATTAGGATGGTTTTTATAAAAAAAGACAAGAAATAACAAGTGTTGGTGAGGATGTGGAGAAAAGGGAAAACTTGTGCACTGTTGGTGCAGCCATTATGGAAAACAGTATGAGGTTCCTCAAAAAATTAAAAACAGAACTCCATATGATTCTGCAATCCCACTTTTGGGTATATATCTGAAGGAAATGAAATCAGTATCTCAAAGAGATTTCTGCAGCCCCCATGTTCACTGAAACATTATTTACAATAGCCGAGATATAGAAACAGTCTAAATGTCTGTCTATAGATGAATGGATAAAGAAGATGTGATACATATATGGATACTATTTAACCATTTATGACAACATGGATGAAATTATAGGACATTATGCTAAGTGAAATAAGCCAGAGAGGGGAAGACAGATACTTATAGTTTACTTATAAGTGGAATCTAAAAAAATTCTTGTATTTTTAAGTACATTTGGAGGATGGGAAATCAACACAAGACACTGTGCTTATTTATATACCTATTTATATGCCTTATTTTTGGAGGGGAGATTCTTGGGATTCTGCAAAGCCTCGGTAATTCAAAAAGAAATCTTTTTCTCTTGTCATCTCTCCAGAGATTTTGCAGTTGGATCTGCCAACTTTCATGTCAGACAACAAGTGGAGTATATGACAGCAAGTGGAAAACCAGGCTATTAAAAATTTCCTGGTGAGTTTTGTAGGTTTTGCTTTATTGCACCCCTTATGCTGGCTGGTCTGCAGTCAGCACATTTTCCACTTATTTCATTGGTTGCTACACTTGTTGGAGTGATGTGTTAGTATTATGATTATATTTTTTAATTCAGAAAAATTTACAAAAAATGTGGAAAATTGTGAATCTAATATGGTATTATTGACTTTCCAGAATTAATGATTTGTTAACGTCATATCATAGTTGTTTCATATTCTTTCTTTCTATTCTTTTTGGAGAAATTGAGCTTAAATAATATTTCTCATTTGAATGCTATTCTTTTCTTGTCTTTCTAGTGGTTATCACTTTAATATATTTACACATGGAGAAACGATAAGATTAAATGTATTTCCACAAGCCACATAGGTAATCAGTGGCAATGCAAGTTCCAGAGCATGGGTCTCTAGATTCTTGGTATACTGTTCTATTTACAGGACCATTGATCTAATTATTGGTTGAATTAAAAATGAAATCATATTAATAAATATCATAATTTTATAATCTTTAAATTAAACAAAACCACATGACACTTTAGTTTTTAGTTCAGATTCAGAAAGTGGCAAGAGATTTACCCTAACAAACAAAATAAACCAGATAACCTACAGAATCTAGTTTTTAAAACCCATCAGAGATCTGAGTACACAAAGAAACATAAAAAGAACTAAACTCCAAAAGCGATGTATGCTTAATAGGGAGGGAAACTAACATAGCTGCTCTCACTTCTGGTGTAATGGCAAGAGGAAGAGGAATCTGCTGTATAAAAAAATTGGAAATACTAGATGAAGACAGCATAGTAAGAAACCAATAATTCACCAAGCAGACTTAGGAGCTTGGAAAAAAGCTCCTAAGCAGAAAAAAGGATAAATGAATTTAAGGACAGGTCAATACAATATATTAGACAGAATGTTTGTGGTCCTAGCACCCCTCCTGCCCCCGCAAATTCACATGTTAAAGTTCTAACCTCCAATGTGATGATAAGGAGATGGGACCTGGGGTAGGTTATTAGATCATGAAGACAGAACCTTCATGAATGGGATTAGAACATTGTAAAGGAGACTCTGGAGGGCTCCCTTATCCTTTCTGCCTTGTGAGGACACAGTGAGATGTTGCCCTTCTGTGCACTAGGAAGCAGGCTCTCACCAGACAGCGAATCTGACTGGGCCTTGATCTTGGACTTCTCAGACTCTTGGACTGTGAGAAATAAATTTCTGTTGTTGATAAACCATGCTGTCTGTGGTGTTCTGTCTTTGCAGCCTGAATGCACAGTTGACCCTTGAACAACATGGGAATTAGGGGTGTTGACCCTCTGTGCAGTAAAAAATCCTAGTATAATTTATAGTCAGCTCTTTGTATGCCCTGTTCCTCCTTATCTGCAGTTCTACATCAGTGGATTCAACCAACCACAGATTGTGTAGTACTGTAGTACTTACTGTGGGAAAAAACCCTATGCATAAGTGGATTGTTCAAGGTTCAACTGTATATATGTGTGTTTATGTGTGTATAAACATGTAATTTATACACACAGGTATATTCCACCCCCCCGCCCCCGGCATATGATAGGTTTGTTAAGTGTCCAGAAACAACTGGGACATAGAAGAACTAAGGAGTGCATAACATTCTTTTTTTTTTTTTTTTTAAAGATCTGGGTTGTATTTATTTTTTAAATAAATTTATTTATTTATTTATTTTTGGCAGCATTGGGTCTTCGTCGCTGCGCATGTGCTTTCTCTAGTTGCAGCGAGTGGGGGCTACTTTTCGTTGCGGTGTGAGTGTGTCTCATTGCAGTGTCTTCTCTTGTTGCAGAGCACGGGCTCTAGGCACGCGGGCTTCGGTAGTTGTGGCTCGCGGGCTCTAGAGCGCATGCTCAGTGGTTGTGGTGCACGGGCTTAGTTGCTCCACGGCAAGTGGGATCTTCCCGGACCAGGGCTTGAACGCGTGTCCCCTGCATTGCCAGGCGGATTCTTAACCACTGTCCCACCAGGGAAGTCCCAGGAGTGCATAACGTTCTTTATCTATCCTAGGAGCTACGTATTAAAAAAGACTACATTATAATTAAATGATCATCCATCGGGGTTCATTTGAACTATCTTCTAGAGTGGAGGGGCACATTCATAAAAATGGATCAATGCAATATTTACATCTTTGCACATTTTCTAAATCCTTACCAACTCGCAGTCTTTTTCTTTGTTATAATTTTACATTACTGTTCATTTTGGAAGAAAACAGGTTTATTTTGATGACAGAAGATTATTATTACTATTCAGCAGTCAATAGAGAATATTTGCTGAAAAATTAAGACTTTGTTACTTCTCATGTAATAAGTTCAAGGATAGGCAGTCCAGGGATGATATTTGTAAGGACTTAATGTTCCTTCTAACTTTTTGTTCAGCCATCTTTCTTGTATGTGAGTTGCTTTGTAGTGACAAATGGCCCAACCTATGGGTATCAGCATTTTAGGAAGGAAAAGGGAAAGGACACAGGGCAAAAGGCACATACCAACTGAAATCATCCCATCCACGGATGCCCCACGGAAGGGATTTCTTTTATTTCTCTGTGACCAGTACGGTGTCTCACGACCACCTCTATAAAGGACATAGGAAAATGTAAAATGTTTACTGGCCTTATTGCCATATATAATATGGTGGGAGTTCTTTCAGCAAGGAAGAAAAGTTAGGTATCTGTTAGGCAATTGGCAACTTGAAACTAGCAATTTTTGTCACAGCCAGTTTTAGAAATTTTTGACTTTTCAGCACAAAGAAAGGCATTATGAGAATCACAATTCCTTTTAAAATTTTTCTGTAATAATAATTTGCTAAATTAGATAAACATAGTAGCCCAATGTGGATTGGTTAAAAAGAAAATAGAAGTGACATCTTTTTTTTTTTTACTGCGCTGGGTCTGTGTTGCTGCACGGGCTTTTTTTCTCTAGTTGCGGCGAGCAGGGGCTACTCTTCGTTGTGGTTCGCGGGCTTCTCGTTGCGGTGGCTTCTCTTTGGCGGAGCATGGGGTCTAGGCCCACGGGTTTAGTTGCCCCGCGGCATGTGGGATATTCCTGGACCAGAGATCGAACCCGTGTCCTCTGCATTGGCAGGCGGATTCTTAACCACCGGATCACCAGCGAAGTCCTAGAAGTAATATCTCTGAATAAAGACAGCAGCATCGCTTCTCAGCCTTTTGGCTAACATCAAGTGTGAATTAAGACAGTAGGAATTTTAAATGTGACTAGCAATGGATGCTTTGCCCGAAGGGAAATAGAAGCAACAAATTATTATCTAGAGAGAAATGGAAATGATACCATTAAAGTTTACAGGATTTTCAGTAAACTAGTAGTCAGCATTCTAATATGAATAAAAATGAAGCTTGCCAATAAATTTTGAATAAAGATGGAAGAAGCTATCTCAGGAGGTGAGTTTCCTATCACTGGAAGTGATCAAGAGTTGGCTAATGACCAGTTGAATGGAATTTAAGCCTCAGATATATTGTTAAACTAGATAATCATTGTGATCCCATTCTCATCTTAATATTCCTTGATTACAGAGAAAGAGGACAAAAGATGCTATCAGCCAAGTATGTGATTAAAATACAGTATCATTTGCTTTTTAACCTTTTAAGCAAACTAATACAAATATTTTTTCTCTTTAATTGCTCAACAGATGATTTAAGTTAATGTAACTAAACTGTAAAAATCATGAGGCACAATACCTCTAGCAACAGAGATATTTGTTATGACTGTCCTTATGAATCAAGGAGATACACAGTTAAGACTATTTAACTTGTTAGATAAAATCTATCTCAAATGACAAATTATAAGGGAACTTATTCATACAGTTTAAAAGTTTCAGACAAATAATATGTCTAGATATGGTTTGATCAAATCTCTGGTCTACTCCGTGTTTCAGTTTTATATCTTCAAATTGGTGTTTCTCAGGGTGGCAGTCTGATGGCACATCCACAAATCACATCATTAGGAGGGGTGGACATGTGTTTCCAGAATTATTTTCATAAATACCAACTTGTATGATGATTGGTCTAATCTTCAACTAATCTCAGTGGCCAGAAAATGCTATGCATTAATTGAATTTATTCTAGATGTTCAGAATCATTTGCTGTGTGGATTACTGTGACAAAAGCAGCAGTAAGGAATTTGAGATTATCTCAGTGATTGTGGGACACTCAAAGTCTACCCAGTTCCACCCAACTCTCACAGCCACTTCATGATGGAGAATTTTGGAATGATTGTTGTGGAGATAACCATAGTGTCCATTACTGCAGTGAAAAACACTCGAAATGGTTTGAAATATGTGGGAAAAGACATGATTTTATGGTCTCAACTTCGGAGGTTATGAAAGATATTAAAAGCTCAGAAATTGAAATTGTCAGTTCTACAAATGAAGTTGCCAAGCACCTTATAATTATTGCATTCAGAATTCTTTAATTTTCAGTGATAAAGATCACTGACACATTTATTTGTACACAGAGGTTACAAATTTCATTGTATCTTCAACATAAGTTGTGAAAGTACCAAAGACTCAGTCCAAACTTTGTGCACCTTGGAAAACATAGATTCAGATGTCCACTGCTGTCTGTGGCCTCAGTGGCTTTTAAAGCTACTAAAAAAAAAACAAACCCAAACTAATAAACATGTTTTTTTGACCAAGAGTAATATTTGGGTAAAACACTATTAATCCTTAAAGATAAATATGTTATTTGGAACTTCTGTCACTGAAGAACATGAGTTTAATTTAAAATGAACGATTTTAACTGATGCACACTTTCAATACCCTTGATCTTTTCCATGTTATCTTGAAGAAATAACTGCCATCAGTTCTCACTCTATCTTGAGTCACACACAAATTGCTGCTATGTGACAAAAAAGAAATACAGGAACTCAAACATCTTTGTATTGAATATGTTTTCTATATAAATTGGTTTTGGAGAATGAGTTATTATACCCCATTCCAGTAATCACACAGAAAATTTAACTTTCATTATCAAATGACAGAAAGCCATAAATTGTGTCCTGTGATGAAAGGTTATGAGATTTCAATGTTTCTTTTCCATATACATCTGTGTTAGTCTAATAGTTTGAAATTTAGAAACATATAGTTGTATCATTCCATAGTATTATTTGCTCTTTACCAATAGTTTAAAAAGTTATTCAAATGATTATATGTGTATAATGCATATCTCAGATATTACTTATAAAAGGTATGAGGTACTAGGAAAGGCAAGGAAGCTGTAGATTAGATTTTAGCTCCAGCATTTAATGTCAGATAAGCTTAAATAATCAGTTAAGTCATTGTGGAACCTCAACCTTCTCATGTGTAAAATGAGGCAATTCTCTGTATGCATAGTGTTGTTGTGAGAGTGAATGAAATAAATCATGGTATTTAGTAATATTCAACATGCCAGTTCTACTCTTGACATAACTTACAGGGTTATTTTAAAAACATAAGAAAGAAACTATATAAATGAGAGTATTATGAAGATAAGTGTTTATTAATAACATTGCTCTACCTCTATTATACCAGTATTCATTACAATAAAGGGTGGTTCATTCCTAAAAATATAGTTATTTGAACTTCTGTGTGGCTTTTGATTTCAATAGCCTGAAACTGGCTAGAAGAAAGCATCCATATTGGCTTTTTTTATTTTTTAAATTTCCTCAATTTAGTTTCGAGTACCAAGAGCAAAATTTGGAAAACACAGAGTAAATATTTATATCATAAACAAAAGAATGAAGAAAAATGGATGAAAAAAATATATGTATCATACACAGAAACTTGGTTTTATTTCCACATAAAAAGGGGATAACAACCATTTCTGAGCTAAGGGGGTGGGTTAGAGAAGACTGGAAGAGGAAAGCAGAATTTAACCACCAGTGTGGGACTCCCTTCCTTGTTGGCCTCTACCAGCACCCAGCACCCAGCAATTACCCAGTGGGGAAGATGGAAACTCCTAGATGTGAGAATCTGTGGAGAGATGTGATATTTACCCCAGATCCTGTCTGGAACCATGGGGAAATTCATCAGTTTGGAATGTTCTATGCTAACATGGAATCACTGCAATAGAGAAAAAAATGTTAGCAGTGTATGGGTAGCTAGAAAAGGTCCAGAGATAAGTCCCCACTCACCATTTAAATTTTCCTACTGGATATAGAAAAGATCTGAAAATATTCACTTTATAGACAAGTATGAGATGAAAAGCAGTAAAGAGTTGAAGATGCTATGCTTGCCAAGGAATTGTCATTGTAAGGGATGAAGAACTTTATGGTAGAGTGTATGGAACAAGAAGCCTAGCCAGCTTCTGAAGGGAGGCTGTAGGACCTGAGGAGAGAGGTGAGCCAATAGGATGAGACTGCTAGGTATTCTCTGTGTGTCATATTGCCTTCCCTGGCTGGGAGAATGGAAAAACTAATCAATAACGGATTCCTGAAGGTAATGATGGGGTTCAGAACAGGCTACCCCCAAATGTGGCATCTTGGCATATTAAATATCATAAGCTGAAGGAATTTTAAAAAGATGGCAGAAGCAGGAAGGTCACTCTGACTGCTCACCCCCTCATCCTTCCCCAAAACAAATTCTAAAACTCCCATGTGAAAGTTACTTTTGCTATACCAGGAGGAGGGAAGACATTCTTGTCACCAGAGATGGGGAATTTGGGGTCAAGAAATCTGTACCAACAATCCTCGTTAAACTAACCCTTTCTTTCCTAGTTACTTCATCATTTACTAGCCCTAGCCCAAACCCCTTTGTCTTGTCAATTCTTCACAAATTTATTGTTTTTATTTGTAAAGGTATAAAAGCTTCCTGCTCTGGTCATTTCTTCAGGTCTTCATTTCTTTTGAAGGCTTTCATGTATATGTAAAAATTCAATAAAACTGTACGCCTTTCTCCTATTAATCTGTCTTTTCCAGTTTAATTTTCAGACTCAGACTAGGGACCCTAAGAGGGTCAAGGAAAACTTTTTCGTCCCCTACAATAAGTATCTGCAAAGTGAACCCTCCTTCCTCAAAGTCATAATAGTAAGATTCTTGAAGCTTAGATTACTACCAAGAAAAGGAGAGTGGAGAGAGAGAGGACTCTGAATTTAATTGGCTATCCAAAAAGAGACTTTTATATGAACAGGAAGTGAATATGTTTATTATCTAAATTATTTCCTCCTACTGAAAGAAATGAGCATTTGAGAATTACATTGAATTTACTAAGAGGAAAACAGTTCTGTTTTTGAATATTTATTTATTTATTGAACTACTGTTACGGCAGATTTAAAACTGCTGTGTAAATAGTTTTTATGTTTATAAAACTGCATTTATTAAATAATTTTTCTCAGTTTTATTAAATAAAAGTATATTTAATTAACATTTATAACTTATGGTCACCATGAAGTAATTGGTAATTTTTGTTAGGTTATAATGTGTCAACCTTTAAAATCCAAAAAAGTAAAAATAACTTATTTGTTTTATTATGTTTATTAACCACTCCTATCCACTGTTTCTGGCTGAGTAATATGAAATTGCTGATGTTTGATCATTTTTGAGCTATAAAAAGAGCAATTTCATGTAGTGGAACTTAATACCTTCCAGAATATCTAGAGAGCATTTTGGGCACTCCAGTTGGAAACACCCAGAATATATGATAAACAATGATTGATAAGGTTTACAGGAAGATGCATTTAGCAAGAAACTTATGTTAATGATGAATACAAAATTGAAAATAATTTTTTTAAAAGTCATTAGATTTGTAAGACATATGCTTCTTACAATTTAATCCAGTTTTCCAGTGTGGTCCAGAAAACAAAAAGAATTTTTTTCTGGTATAGACACTTTGATTAAAGAAGACTATTAAGTTATTTTGAAAAGTCATTTCAAATTTTTAATTATGTACTACTTATGATCGATCTAAACCTCCTGGTTATTTTTCTGCTAACTCTTATTCATTAGAAATGTTGAAAGCTGTGTTCAAGTCAGCCTCAAACTTGCATATGTATATTCTTAACAGTAACTATTAAAGACTCATCAGTTGGAAATAAGTGTTTATGAATGCAAATAAGGTGGCGTTTTAGGAAACACGCAAATGGAAGTGAAAATTCAGGTGAAAGGAAAATGTTTTAGGCAGGTGGGCTAGCCCTATCCTCTAATAACATATCACATGGTGCAGTTCTGCTTCTTTGTGTTAACTCCAAATTCAAACGAATACATTTTATATATGAAAAAAGTTTGCCTTTCTGAGGTGTATAGGGAAGTAAATCTTGAATAACTGGGATAGTTTATTTCTTACCCTGTGTTTACTCACAAAGCTTCAATAGGGCGCATGATAAGAAAGGTTATCATTACAAATGTAAACCTGTACTTATAGAGAGCAGGTTGGAAAAGCAGTGTGTTCTTTAATGGGGATTATTGAAGTATATGGGATTTTAGCAGCTGAAAACAATTCTTTTCTTTCTCTTTTTCCTGAACACCCTTCTGCAAAGGCCTCTCCTGACCCCCCGTAGTGCTCCAGGGCAAGACCCCTTTTGGAGCAGCCACAGCATTGACCTCTAGGGTGACTCTCGTCTGTGAAGACGCTTCAGAAATCCTGAGGACTAGTTGCCTCCTAAATCTGGAAAAGGGAAATGGATTCCATATATTCTTTCCATCTGTGATGTGCTAAGAACAGAAATGTGTATGATCAATCTTGAAAACATTCCAGGAAAGTCATTTGGTGATGCAGTATTCATGATCTGTTGACATCCAAGATGCATCTGAGATGCCACAGTGATTCTCAATGCCAAATTTATTAATATCTGTCAACTGGGATAATTTAATATTTAAATCTATATCGTTCTTGTCTATGTTTCTATACAAGAAACCTTCCATTTCTCTTGCTTACAAAACATTCCTAAACACAGCCTCGTGATTCTGTTTACAATCCAAAGAAACAACTGTTTCATGTTTACTCAAAAACACAATACCTCAGCATTTACTTATTTAGAAATAATAAACAATGGCATCAACATTCCTCCTTAATCTTCAGGTACATGTTGTTGAGTTTTGAAAGTCTGGTTCATTCAAGTTGTGATCAAAAAAATCCAGTTGTTTAAAACCTTGTGTTATTTTGGTCTTGCTATGAGTTTTTATGGGAATTATGTTTGCCATGGGAAATGAAATTATTAAAGTCTTCTCATGGCAGAAACATCTTCCTTAAATTATTGTAGATTCTATTCACTATGGCTTTTGTCACAGACAAGATTATCACTTGTAAATGAATGAATGTTTTAAAGGCTAATGTCAGAAGTGGTGAACTGGAGAGAAGCAAAACAAGCTAAAGAAATTTCCTTCCAATTCATTTTTTAAAAAAATTTATTTATTTATTTATTTTTGGCTGCTTTGGGTCTTCATTGCTGTGCGCAGGCTTTCTCTAGTTGTGGCGAGCGGGGGCTACTCTTTGTTGCGGTGCGTGGGCTTCTCATTGCAGTGGCTTCTCTTGTTGTGGAGCATGGGCTCTAGGCGTACAGGCTTCAGTAGTTGTGGCACGTGGGCTCAGTGGTTGTGGTTCGCAGGCTCTAGAGCGCAGGCTCAATAGTTGTGGCACACGGGCTTAGTTGCTCCGCGGCATGTGGGATCTTCCCGGACCAGGGCTTGAACCTGTGTCCCATGCATTGGCAGGCAGATTCTTAACCACTGTGCCACCAGGGAAGCCCCCTTCCAATTCATTTTAAAGGCCAGAGTCTGAGATGGGAAGAAAGGAAGAAGCATTTGGAGAAATGAAAGGATAGGAAGTGAGATGTAGGGGAAAATGGGAGATTAGAGAAAGAGCACAGGTTGCTTAGAGTCTGCAGGCTTTCAGAGTCTAACCCTGAGGACAGCTGGTCAAACAGAAATAGAAAGAGCAGTACTCATGCAGATAATTGTGGATTTCTGCTTATGAAGTTGTGATTCTCATTCAGAAAAAAGTCAGGGAGTCCTTTTTTAAAAAAAATTTTTATTTTATTATTATTATTTTTAACATCTTTATTAGAGTATAATTGCTTTACAATGGTGTGTTAGTTTCTGCTTTATAACAAAATGAATCAGTTATACATATACATATGTCCCCATATCTCTTCCCTGTTGTGTCTCCCTCCCTCCCACTCTCCCTATCCCACCCCTCTAGGTGGTCACAAAGCACTGAGCTGATCCAGGGAGTCTTTTATTGGTATCAAAATGGTGTGTTCAATTTTCTGTTTTAAATTTTAATAAGTTTGTAAAACAAAATATAATAAAGTTTACACCATTGGTGACCTGGGGTGACCAAGAGGAAATTGCAGGGAGAGATGCAGGGAGGAGTAATGAAGATTGAAGGTTGGAAAGAAGAGGCAGGCAGGGAGTGGAGTGGGGAAGAGAAAATTCCTTGAATACCAACCATAGATTGGACGCATAGATGAACTGTTTCATTCATGCTTTATCTTCTAATCCTCACATCAATAGGTCAGGTAAACAGGTATTTTTTTTCTCTAAAGAAGTTAAGTAACTTGGGCAATGTCATGCAGTTAGTAATAGTGGTTGGCTTTCTTGAATAAGAAAACAAACAAATTATGAAACAGACAAAAAAAGGAAATGAAAAGAAAGAGAAATGGAATGGGATACCTGTAACAGGATAAAGAAGATAGTAGACATTTCTGCTTAGAGACAGTATGTGAGCAGAGAAGAAATGATATAAAATAGGGTATAGTGGGTATGTGTGGCAGAAGAACATTAAGAAAAGTAATGTCCAACCTTCTTTTTAGACTCCTTTTCTATTTTGGGTGTACTGAGTTCCCCGTATTTAATCTAAAGCATTGAGTATCTATACATGCAATGACATTGTATTATTGATTCTTTGGGGAGTGAAGGAGAAGGCCTTGTGTGAGGCATGATGACCAATAAGAGGATAACAACTGTCAGCAGTTGTATTTCAGAATAAGAGGTGACAAAGAGAATGACTGTAATTCTCTAGGGGAATCATAAGAAATCTTGAAATTCTGAATGTCCCTCAATATGTGGGACATGAACCTGATTTTTAAAATATATATATTTATGAATAATGAACCCAGAAGAACAGAGGATTTAGAGGAAAACAAATTAAATGTATTTCCCCCTTATAATTCTGCTTTAAATTTATTTTATTTTTTGAAGACTAGAAATAGAGGATTATAAATAGTTATAGCCAGGAGGGTAAAACTGTATATTTATGAGAGAGGTCTTGAAACATGTTAGCCATATATGGTCACATATAATTCAAGTAA
The DNA here is from genome assembly GCF_951394435.1 of Stenella coeruleoalba. NCBI lineage: Eukaryota > Metazoa > Chordata > Mammalia > Artiodactyla > Delphinidae > Stenella > Stenella coeruleoalba. The sequence continues at coordinate 102,432,513 of NC_137150.1, forward strand.
TAAAGTAGATTGTCTCTGTTCCTTTGTGAGGTTCAGCTAACATGTGTATATAGCTCATGGTAACAGTGAAGAGCTTTGCCCCCAAAACGGTATCCTATAGGCTAGATATAACCTGTAACATATATTTGCTCGGGACAGTGTTTGAAAACATAACAAAAGTAACTTCCAATATTTAAATCCTGGGAGATTTCATAGAATTATCTGAAACTTTGGCCTTTCCTGGAACATGGTAAACACTAGCAAAGGGGATTCAAATTCACAGAGGGCAATATGCAAGAGGGGCTGAGGACCCAGCTGCTATGCTGTCTATTCTAGATGGGGCAAGTGAGCTCTGGTTCTCTGCAGTCTGGTCCACATATTTGTGTCCCTGTTTTGCCTCCCGTTTAGCCCCTGTAGGCATTTGAATTATTCTTAGGAAAAGAAACTTCTCTATGTTTAGCCCAACATCTTGGAACAGACTCTTTTGGTTATGGAAGTACTGTTCTCTCTCCCCTCATTTCTCTGGCTCATTAGGCCCCAGGAAATAGCTGGGTAGCCAAGAGTGATACACAGAGTCAGGAAACATGTCTGGTGTAAGAAATCAGGAGACCTTTTTAAGTTGGAGGAGCAGATGAAGAGTGGGGGAGAGGAAAATGGGATTCTAGAGATGAAGTAGATGAAACAACTAGTGAGTTTTCTCAGAGGGAACACTGATATTCAAGAGTCTGAGAAAGGAATTAACAATAGTTAAAACATTCTATTAAAAACCTAAAACATGAGGAGCTTCTTTAACTTGAGACTGTTTAAAGAGTTGTTGTTTTCCAAATCTTAACAGCAAGCAATTTGTCAGAAATAATTTCTGTCAGTTGAGATGGTGTATGTAAGCAGCAGGAATTCTATCTGAATACTTTAAGGTAAATACATAATACAGTGGACTCACATCTAATGAGAAAGTTAGATTCTAAAGTAAGAACATGGTAGAAAAATCACATATGTTTAAAATTATCCTTGAAAAATTTCTATACTGTGCTTACATCACCAGAGTGGGGCTGTTTGCATTAAATCTGTAGCCTCATACCCTGGGGAAATGAGTGACAAGATAAATTAAGGGATATCTTCCCACTGCCTCCACCCATTCCCACCCCTCGAAGTACGAGCACACAGAGTAAGAAATTGAATGTGTATAAATGCCACTCCACTATGTATTAAATAGGTTGACTTTGAGATTTTAGGGTGGGGTGATTTTTGGTACTCTTTTTAAAATGTTCTCAAGTTTGATTTTTTTTCTTTTCATCATTCTGTTTCTAACATTTAAATGAAAGAATGTTTTTATAAGACATTTAATAAATATGGCTTACTTTACAATCTCTCTGTTTTGGGTAACCATGAGCTTTTTTTTGAAGGGACAAGCTGTGTTGTTGCATCTAAATATGGTACAGCTGATGTTGTGTTTCTTAAAGCAATGGTTACCCTTTGTATGTGGGATGTGTTAATGTGTAAATAACAGCCTGATGAAACATACTTTATGGCCTCAATTTTCTTTTCAAGCTTGCATTTAAGGGAGTCTGAATCATCCAAAGGAGGATTAATCAACCCAAATGCTGCCTACACATCACTACACATCTCTTCACAGTTTGTGAGACATTAGTAACTCTCCCGCCTTTAAAACCACACCAGCCAGCTGTTTTCCCACACTTTTTAACAGTGTTGAGCAAAAGGGGGAAAGTCATGGAGCTGGAAAAGTTTTATGACTTAAAAAAATTAAGACTGACCTGATTCTAAGACCTGTAACTTCCTTTTACATTCTCTTCTCACATATATTTACATTTCTCTTCTTATAATTCATACGTACTTCTTATCTATGGCCTTGTTAACATTAAGTGAATCAGAAAAATATCGAGGATTTAACTAAAACGTTATTGTTTTCTTTAGGATCCTGAAACAAAACCTTATAAAGAATTTATAAATGTTTTGAATAGAGCTAAGATCAACACATCTGTTTTTTGTTTAGTGACAACTTTAAAGGTGTGGTTGGGGACAGGGTTCATCCATCTTTAGGTTCACTCAACTTTGTCAAACTGGAATTCACATACCAGCCTGTCTGTGTTTCTGCAAAATTGTTGTATTGTTAGCATGGTTTTTGTTTTTCTTTTCTTCTTCCCATATTGTATTTTACTACTGCTGGTCCAACAGAGATTGAACCAAGTTATAAAGTATGTATCTGGAGTGCATTTCTGTTGCAAGAAAAGGCTGCGATAGAATCAACCCCAAATAAACTTAATTTGTTAAAATATTTTATTCTCAAGGGTATGTCAAATTTAGAATGTGCTTATAGTGTAGCTGAATACTGTACAGAAAAGTACTTCAAATTTGATTTGTATTTGTTGCAGTAATATTTGCCAGTATTGCACTATTGAAAATTGCATGTGGTCCCAAGGAGTGTCTCAATGAATCGACGAGGTTGTTACTGTTCATTTGGAAGATTCATGTAACATGTGCAAACAGGCATGATAACTCAGTGAACAGCTTTGCCACCTGCTCGCTGAGGACTAGCAAGTCTTTACTTCTGCAAAAGTATCTTTTAAATGATTATATTTGCATTTCAGACCAGGAAGCATCAAATATAGATGTAGATTATTTTGGCCATCTCAGAATAAGGAATATAGAAGAAGTACAGCTTTAACACTGTGGTGCAGATGGAGCTACTTAAGCTAAAAAGAAATGGCACTGAAATATATTTACATCTATAAAATTACTGCATCATAAATAGAAGCAAGAACTACGATCTTTTCTCCTTACATTTAATCCCTGATGGGCAATTTACGAGGCTCCCTAGAAAGTATAAAATGACAGTAATCAGTGTTCTCAGACCCTTAGCCATCTATACTGTCAGGTATAATCAAAGGAGTAGAGTCCCTGCTTTACACCTTATATTCATGAGGACTTCTTGGACTGTAATCAGAATTGTGGAAATTTCAGTACATTATCTTTATCACAGCTCAGGGCTGCATATTTTATGCAACTATTTTGCCATTAATTTTGCTAATACTTCTCTTTAGTCATAGGGAGGAGATGGTAAAATAAAGTCATTAGCTAATCATCGAGTAAAACAAGTCAAAATGCATGGCCCTTCTAGGCAATAGGTTATGTAAGCCGACACATGCACTGACTGGGAAAGGGTTTATTAGCTAGGATGCTGGCTTCCATTCTATTCTAAATATCTTGCCTATTGATATGAGTAATAGTGGTATTGGAAGGATGGTATAGAGCTAACAGATCAGCCTTGGAGGGCTCAGAGTTGCCTACTGAGGTATTCATTTGAAATTTATTTTTGGCTGATCTCACTTGGATTGCTGGGAAATCTTTCTATTCTGCTAAACAATTTCATTTTGTAGGAAGTTTCCCTTCCCTTCCTTTCCATTACCCCTTCTCCCTCTCCCTCTTCCTCTCCCTCCCTCCCACCCCCAGGCGTGCGCGCACACACACTCCCACACAATGATGTACACACACAGAGCTTCCTCTTACATTATAAAGATATCCTTTGAAATTATTTCACCATTGATAAAGAGTTTATCTTTCAAATATGAATGGGTGAATTTACAGTGGTGAGGAGGACATTTATGTTAAAACCATTAAAATGAAAATGTTGCGAACAGACATTTCTTTGGGCAACAGGAAATGAATCAGATTGTGATTGGGTTTGAAGTTTATATCATTTCCAGGGATAAGGAGACTCTTTGATGAGTAGAAGCTGATATGACTGTAGGTTTCCCTGTCAGTTCCTCACATCCGTGAGTTATGAAGCTTTATTCTGACGGCAGAAAGTTAACTCACTCTGCTGTCTTGATTGCTTTCCCACAGTGCTCCCTCCATGGCTCTGTCCCAGCAATTGTTGTAGCAGCAGAGTGAGAGTGGGTTTACTTCTTGGTGGGTTGGCCCCATCCCCCATGAGGGTAAGGATATGAGATGGGGAAAGCCAGCCAGGAGGGAAATATTTCTCATTACTTCAGTAGTCAATGGTAAAATTTTAGGTAGAGAGTTTTATCTATATGGAGATGTGATGGTTGCTTTACCCAGCATGAGAGGAAAAGACTAAGAAGTTTTATCACCATTTTCTTGCTAATTAAAGTTTAGGGTAAAATCATTTCACCCTTATAGAGGCCAGTGGGAACATGTACAGTAGGAAGTTTTTGGCCCAAAGCCCAGTACAAGATGTAATGCAGAAATACTTTCCAGTATTGGGGGCATTTGATGGTCACTAAACAAACACTGAAACACTATCTTGGTTTCAAATTGAAATGCTTGGGAAGGTGGAATTTTTTTAACCCTGAATAATGTGCCATTATTCACATACTCAGGAAGATTACAAAGGGCTCAGGCTCACCAGCAGCTAGGAATGTCTCTGAAGAAAAAAAGACATTGTTTGTGACTAATGATTTTGACACTCTTTCTGATTTCTGGGAGGTTTGATTATTCTGATAAGTTTGACATCACTTTATAGGGACTGTGCACAGGATAAGTAAATAAGCAAGAATTTCAATTTCCTTTGAAACCTTTATAATGTAGATTGTCACTTCTTGGGTCCGTTCCATTCCCCTGTTGGACGACATGAAGTGTCTTGGTTTGGAGCCTAGCAAAAAGGGACTGATTATTGATACAAAAAATCAAGGACAGATCATCACTTCTTATATATATACATTTTTTCCTATCCAAGTCACTCTAATGTGGGGTGGGTGGGTGCAGGAATGTCCCCTTCTAGGAATCTAGGTACTTAGTCTGAAGAAATTAGTTCAAAACACAAAATCTCTTAGAAGTATCATGTTATCTTGACATTTTATGACACTTTTTCATTCTTTTTTGTATTTCTCAGCTGGCTTTTAATTAAAGATAGTAACTTATTACAAGAAATAAAAACAGAATAGTCCTACTTGTTGACTTATTTCAGTTATTCATAACTTGCTATGTGTATGTATGCATATACATATAAGCATATAGTTTACGTATCTATAATCTCTGCTTTTTAACAAAAATGCAGTTTTTTTCATGTGAGAAAGTTAGATTTTGTTTAGTTTGCACAGATTTTATTTTAAAAGCAATGTCAAGGCATTAGAGGGTCTCAAGAGGAGTTATGCAATCAGACACAGGCTAAATGGAGGATGAGTTGAATATGGATAAGGGTAGAAGCAAGGGAACCAGTTAGGAGGCTATTGCTGAAATCAAGTAAGAGAAAGAGTGGCCTGCACTAAAGTGGTGTAGTTCATATTGAGAGAAATGAGCAAGTTATATTCTCAGTATGAAGCCAAACTGACTTGCTGGTGAACTGAATGTGGGATGTGAAGGAAAGAGAAGAGTCATAGATGGCTCCTTGGAGTTTGGTCTGAGTAACCACATAGGTAGAGGTATCATTTACTTGGATGGAGAAGACTAGGAAAAAATGGCTTAGGGGTTGATAAAAATAAACCTTGTTTTTGCTATGTTAAATTTGAGGTGCCTATTTTCATTTGTATTTTTTATTTTATTTTTTTTTTGCGGTACGCGGGCCTCTCACTGTTGTGGCCTCTCCCGTTGCGGAGCACAGGCTCCAGACGTGCAGGCTCAGCGGCCATGGCTCACAGGCCCAGCCGCTCCGCGGCATGTGGGATCTTCCCGGACCGGGGCACGAACCCGTGTCCCCTGCATCGGCAGGCGGACTCTCAACCACTGCGCCACCAGGGAAGCCCCTATTTTCATTTTTAATGATAATCATTAAGTGGCAGCTAGATTTATAAGTCTGGACCTCAGGGAAGAGCTAGAGACCTAAGATATGAATTTATTATTCATCTACATTTACTTAAAGCCATAATAGCCAGTGAAGTATGTGTACATAGAGAAGAGAAAGGGTATAATATACAATCTAGGGAGTCTGTGTAAATAGAGAAGAGAAAGAATATGAGATCAACTTCTTGGCCAGTCTAACATTTAGGTTGGGGAAAAAAGTCAACAAACAAGACTGAGAAAGGACAGTTAATATATCAGAAAGTAAATCAGGAGAGTATGGTTTCCCAGAAATTAAGAGACAAGGAGTTTCAAAGAACCAAGTAACCATCAACTGTGAAAACACTATTTGACTAAGAGTGAATCATTTGAGAAATGTGAGGAAGTAAAAAGCACTTATCTGATCTTGCAAGATGGTAGTTGTTAGCCAGGACAGTATATTTGGCGTGGTAGGAATTTTGGCCTGTCTGGGGTGGGTTCAAGAGAGTGTAGAAGAGGAAATATATTAAGTACTGGCAACAGTTTAGAAAAGAAGAGGAAGAGACCAATGGGGCAGTAAGGGAAGAGGAGTATGTGATCAAAAAAGGGGATTTTAATGTGGAAGAGAATTCAGCCTGTTTGTCTGCTGATGGGAATGAGTCAGTAGAGAAGAGGAAATGATGCAGGCAGGGGGGCGATTTCAAGACAGAAGTCACTGGGTGGGTGAATAATTGGTGTTGGGAAATGGGGTCATTTCCGTTTTCTCAATTAATTAAAAAGGGATATTATCAGCTAAAGGGAGAAAGCAGGGATGTTGGAGTTTTGAAGAGAGAGGTGTGATCAAAAAAAGGGAAATTGAATTAATAAGGAAATGTATTAATGGTAGGCTGTTAGGTATGGTTGTAGACCTTGGAGCCCAAGGAATCAGTAGTTAGGGTTTTAGGGATTTTAAGATGTATTGGATGATATTTGTCATTTTGCAAAGGCATGAATTTGAGTCACACACCAGAGGAAGAAAGTGTCTCACCTAGGTAGTATATAAACTTCCATAGTAACTCTTTTAAAAGGATTTTTTAAAAACCTAACCCAGAAAAGCAAACATTTTCTTTCATATTACCCCTAAAAAGAAAGCATAGTGTTGAGATTGAAAGTGAAGCACATATCAAGGAGTCTAAAAGAATGATGGTTCTTATTGAGATAGAAATTTTAGATATATTAAAGAGTGAAATGTCTAGTTTAGTGATGACTTGGACCAGTGACATGAACAAGCATACCCCACTTCTTGTGGAAACATGGTAAAGTGTGACTGGAACGTTCTACTCAGCGTTTCAACTATTCACATGAGGATATTCTCAGAAATGTTCTAGTCAATGTTTCAACTATTCACATGAGGGCATTCTTAGGATATTGGACCAGTGACATGAACAAGCATACCCCACTTCTTGTGGGAACACGGTAAAGTGTTACTGGAATGTTCTAGTCAATGTTTCAACTATTCACATGAGGATATTCTCAGGAAACGTGTGGCTTGACTAAAATGTGATTTGAGAGAAAATCAAGAGCCTAGACAGTCAGTAGATTCACAAACATCTTGGAATGTATCCCTCACCACATCCAGGATCTACTTCACTTTCTGGCCCTCAGTTTTCATACCCCTCATGTTTCCAGTTGTATTATGGGCTTGCAGATTTAGATAATAATCACTAAGTTACTGTTTCATCACCATTCTGAATAAATAGAAAAATAATTGTTTTCTTTCTACACTTTTGAATATATTTAAGGATAACAAGCAGCATTTGTTTCACTTAAAAAATCACTTTTGAATTTATGTCATACGATCCTCAAATCAACCCTGTCAATTATTACTATTATTATTACTGCTATTAATAATAATGAAGTTTAAAGAGATTTGGTGATACATCTGTGCTTATACAGCTGGGGAAGAGGCAAAAGTAGAACCAGAAACCAAGTTTTCAGATTCCAAAGGTGCCCACTGGTTATTACACTGTGCAGCCTTCCAAAATGATAATGATCTTAAATCCTGCATTTTTTATTAAGCCAAGTCATCCAGTACAAACTCCACCATTACATATTTGAAAACTGAGTCCCAGAAAAATTAAGAGACTTGTTTAAGGACATTCAACTAGTTAATAGGATTACAGCAGGGATTATGTTTCTTGACAACCATCTCAATGTGTTTTCCATTGTGTTACAGTGTCTATAGAAACTTAACTGCAAAACCACCAAATTTGACAGCTGGAAAGGACTCTAGAGATTGAGCTTCAACGCTCTCATTTTATGAAGGAGGAAGTACAGCTCCAGAAAATTAAATAGTTTCTGCAAAGTTATATAGTGAGTGTAACAAGAAGTTAGTATGGGACTGTGCCTGCCTCAGGTTTCCACCGAGGTACCATAAGGAAAAGTATCAGATAGCAGAGAGTGTGAGCAGACATCCCCATCCTCATATGCTGATTTTTAAAGGAAATGGCGCAAAAAAGCCTGTGACTCTTGCACCCCTCTGCCAGATCAAGGACATAAAAATATATCAGAGACAGTGGAAAGGGAAAGAGGTTGGTAAGGAGATTTCTTTGGAGAAAGTTTGTGCTTTGCTTTGAGCCCTCAAACTTAAATTTTGGAGCATGCTAATTTCTAAGCCCAAGACTTAGGTGGTCTTTGAGAGAACCACTTGATATGACACCACCATATTTGGTCTGCACTGGGTCTGCTTAAACTCTGAGAATTTTCACAGAATATACTACCACTTCTTTTGAATCAGATGTCGGTCATTTAAAGTGAAAAAGCCAACGTGAGACTTTTAGGTCCTGTCCCACAGTGCCATGGCAAGGGGCAAGAAGACCTCGGCAGCAGAAGAAAGAAGATGCACCGTGGAATGCCCAGTAGCTGAGATTGCAGTGTCGTGCTGCCAGCTGGCACAGAGGTTCATTTCCCCAGGGGTGAAGGCCCTCAGGAGACAGGAGCCCAGGAAGGAAACCCTGAAGAGCCCAAGAAAAAAGAAGTTGACTTTTATCCTCCTTCAAGGCCAGAGATGACAGTCAACCTGTGATGGCACCCGTCCAATAAGAACTATCTAATCTCTTCATTTGCTGCAACTAGTGAGTGAAGGAAAATCTTGACCTGGACAGGTGGAGGGCAGAGCACCCACTTCTTCAGGCTTTCAACCTGAAGCAAATCTGAGTTGCAGAGGAGGAGAAGATTTAGTGATCAGAATATTCAATGGATATTTTACATACTGAAATGAGACTGTTTTTTTGACTTACAAATATTGTAAGACATTGTGTTATCTAGGAGTGAGTAGGAGCAAAAGCCCTGTGACTGTCAGAGTTTTCATCAGGGGTAGGGAAGGTTACATCCAGAAGAAGACAGAACCGAAGTTGCATCTTGTTCACAGTCCCTGGGTCAGCATGCTGGCTACAGGAATCGTCACACAGTCTCACCTAGGACTTCCTCCACTGTGCTCAGCTGTCTCCAAATGGAAGATGTGAGAATTGAAAGAACAAATATATTTAGTTTTTATGACTCCTTGTCACAGGAAATTAAGAAAATATTCATATCTTGCGAGTTTTTTTAAAAAAAATTCATTGCATAGCAGATTTTCAGTAATGTGTGGTGAAATGGATGAAATAAAGCCCTGCCATCACTGAGAGGAACGAGATGGGGAGATGAGCGGGAACAGCTGCAGACACTAATGCCAATCAGAAGGGAAGCTAATGTCTGGGGCACCAAGGGAAGAAAAACACAAACATTGTGCTGTGTGCCAAGACTGGCCACCGGGCCCATCCCGATTGTGTTTAGGTCACCAGCAGTGAAATGTAAATATGGGTCAGCTGAGTTATTTTACTTAGGCCAAGTTATATACACAATGTGTATCCAGGCTTTCAATCAGGAAAAGAACACATGGAGCTTGCTGGCCTGTTTTTAAGGCCGTGGAACTTGCAATAAATCTTGTTCTTTCTACCTCAGAAGAATCAACAGGGACAGCAGGAGCCCTGCTTTTTTCCCACCACAACTGGCTCTAGCATATGCTCAAAATCATCATCCCTGCCTTGCACTCCGGGAACTGGACTGCAGCCACCAGCAGGGCTTCTTTCAGACTTAGTGTACAGTCACAGCACTTCCGCCAGCCTTGAAGGGCTGGAGGCTTGAAATGAGTGACTCTTAGCAAAGGTCCAAGGTCCAAGTGTCACCAGACTGATCTGTCTCACACACTGGCTGGAGAACCTGGTTATGGATGCAAGCTTTTATTCTTAGGCAAAACCCAGTGTCCTTATAACGCAGGCAATATTAATACCACATCACCTGTGCCATGTCATGGTGTCTCTCAATGATAAAATTGGATAGAAACACATAGAAAAGATATGGCAATGAATCATAAAGAAAGCAACCAACCATACTGTTGGAATTGCATTGAAGGATATTAGAAAGAGAAACTTTTCTTTACACATTTATAAATCAGCCATAGGATGTTTGATGTTATAATATAAGATCTTAAGTCTGAAGAACACAGAGGAGCCTAAAGCATAGTTAGGTTTCAAATGATTACTTTTAGACTTTCGTGGAAACTCTCTAATCATATGGATTGTTTTGTGACAGTAATATTTTTGTTTCTTTCCTTGATTGATTTAGCCACCCTGTAACTATATTTGAAGTATGCCTTTAGCTAATCTATCCTCAGGTAGCCGATGCCCTTACTTGTCGCACCGCAAGACATTTCAGGTTTTGTTTTATATAAATATGTGTGTGTATATATATATATATATATATATATATATATATATATACACACACACATATATATTTGTTCAACTATATATTACCATAAAGCATATATGATGGAAAAATGTGGAAATCCACAGAAAATTTAAAAATTTTCTCAATCCCCCGATTTGGTAATTTACAAAAATGGCCACAATTCTCCACCTGTTCCTGTATCCAGGGCCTTCACGATGTGACTTTACAGCATCTATTTCCCCACTCATGATATCTTAGCTGACCGTGTAACTTGCTTTGGCCAAGAGAATGCAAAGTAAGTCATACTGTGCCTGTTCTCAGTCTGGGCCTCAGAGGCTGTTTCTATCACCGTGACCAATAATATATAAGCTGGCACACATCTGAGTAAGGCCATCCAAATTCGGTGAGTGCCTGACCCACCAGCTAACTGTAAGTGAGCCAAACGGAGATTAGCTAACTACCCACCTGACACACAGAACTGTGAGCCCCCAAAAAAGTTATTCCTCTAAACCACTGTGTTGTGTGGTTTATTATGTAGCAATAATTAATTGATATATCTTGTTATGTCATTTACGGAGTTCTTTTTTCCTTCCTTTTTAGAAGTCCACATTCTTGGATAGAGAGCTCTGAGATTGTCTAAAGGCTTACTGTTGGAAGAGACCACAGCTAATGGTAGAAATTGTCTCTCTATGTCATTGCTCTGATTCACTATAACTTTGGGAAACCTCTGCCTCATAAATATTATTATTTCCATAAACACAACAGAGAAAGGAAAGAGTACAAAAGAATCCCTTGTTCTACTACTTTCCAGCTTTAATAATACTGGCCATGGGGGTTAAGCATATGAGTATACCATCCAACCTAATTTGGGGTCATGGGCCTTGGGGGTAGTAAAGTATCTTTTTTCAACCTTATATTCCACATAGCCCTTAGCCCATTGTATTAACACACAGTAGTGGCTCAAACACAATTACATGAAGTTAAACTGAATTCATTTGAACCTCTAACTGTAATAAGGGAGGACGTAGTACCTTATTCATCTAGCAGTTGCATTCCAGTTTCACACACACTACCCAGCTTTCTGAACAGTCTGAAATGCTTAGGATTGCCTGAGAGATTTGGTCAGCATTGTGCAAGATCCTTCAGCTCTTGTGGAATATTCAATCTAAGTTTAGGAAAATCTCTAAAATCCAAGAAAATTATATCTGCAGGTGCTCTGAATGGACCCAAATGAACCTGTGGGGGTCCTGGAAGAGTCTGGACTGAGGCAGAGAGCTGTCAGCCACCGTGTAATTTCTTAAGCCCTAAGTGTGTGAATTAAAAAAAATTGGGGGGTCTAGGCTGTGGTCTGAGAACATATTAGTTCCCAGGCCTTATTACATGAACTCAATATCCTAGAGAGTAGACAACTTTTCCAGGCTAGCACATCAGAACTACTCCAAATGTAGGGATATAGTATGGTAATCAGTATCTCTTTTCAGGAAGTAGCCCAGGAGATCCTCCCCCGATGAGACTCCTCTCACCTCCTCATTCATCACTGCCCCCTCCATATGCTTCAACTATCCTGAGCACTTCCTTCTGCTTCCTACTTCTGTGCTTTGTGCATCTTTTTATTCCTCCCTGGACTGTACTTCTCTTATAAAGTTCTCTTAGTCATCACCTTTTTAACTTTTAAAACTCAACTCAAGTGCATCCTCCTCTATAAAATCCTTCCCAACTGTATCCCTCCACACTCTTCTCTAAGTAAGACTTCTGTCACTCATCATGATTTTTTTCTGTGAGTGTGTGTGTATGTGTGTGCAATATTTTATTATTGCTTTTATGGGGCATTTTTGCAAGAGCTTATTACTAGATTTTCACCTCTTTTAAGGCAGAAACCATGATTTATCTATTTTTATATGAAATTTTCATGTTAGCGACTGCTTCATACTGATATTCAATGACTGTCTACTGAAACAATGTGTAAATAAATATTATATTGTCTAACTTTCTGCTTTTTAGAAGAAGTGCGTGCCTAGTAAATCATTCTAAACATATGCCTTTTCAAGTTTGGTGGGTTTAAATAAGTATTATTTGATTTTGATTTGTTACTTATCTCCATAGTGGAAGGACAAAATCTCATGAGCAGCAGTATTTTATAATGTCTAAGGGAAATATATTTTCCTTTTTAATCAGAGGTTTGTGCTTTAGGCCAATAATGATACAGAAGATCCCTTACATTGCTGATTCATGCTTTATTCACTTGGAATTTTTATTAATGGAGTGAAATTCTATATGTAAGTAACTGTGAGCAATATACAAGCAGTGCATATAATTATGCATACATATAAAACTAATAAGTAGGCATAAATAATACTTTGTCTATGTTATGTAGGAAAAGAACTTACTTAAAAAGCACACTGAACCAGGAAAAAATATTCCATATGTCTTCTATCAGCAAGTTACTAAATCACTGTGATCAGATTTAAATTCTCTTCATTTTAGTTTTTTTAATATAAAAAATAAGGGCAATAATAAACAATTCTACTCCTCCAGAGACTAAATTGGAATGAGAAAAAATATTAATAGAGTAATCATTTTGATCACTTTAGGAAAATAGCAAGCAGCAATCACAGTATAAATAATATGTTTTAGCTTGAAAATCAATGTGTGATGAATTGAGCTGACATGATGACATTAATACTTCAGGATATCTCAAAACCTCTCGTGAATACGATCCATGTAACAAAAGCTGTTTCATTCTCACTGTTGGCAAACCTGAGTAATGTGTCAGTATCTTAAATAGAGAGTAAAGGAAATGACCCAAATATTTCAGGCATAAAAACCTTCTCAAGAGAAAAAAGAAGAATTCTTGTGCCTGAATTATTTAGTTTGGCTTTCAGCATTGGTCAGATTTCCTGAATAAGTTTTCAACTCCTACTACATTTATATTAATACATGTATCAGCATATAGGTTTGGCCAAAAGGAAGCACTGGGGGTAGAACGGAAGGTAGAAAGATGGGGAGAAGCCATGCTGTTCTTTCCCCTCTTTTTCCATCTTCCAGAAGCTTTCTGCAATATCTATACTATCTTGTGGCTCCCTTTGGACCAATTCAGCTGCACCCTTGAAAGTTCCACTACGCACCAGATGGATCAGTGGGTGTGCAATCACCAATGAGAACTTAAATTTAAAAAAATTAACTGGAATCAGGTGAAAAAATGATTTCTCCCCTTGCCAACCAAGTATGTTCCACTGTTCTTTGAACTGGCAATAATTCTACCTGCATTTGAATTTCCTGTCACAAATTTCAAGATATAAAACCAATTTACTGCTGGTTTCTTACAAGATAAGGGATATTCTCTCACAATTTCAATATTTAGGGAATACATCTTTTTATCTCTTCCTAAATTGAGGTGAAGGAAACAAACATTCTATCTTTACTATTACAGCAGTACACGCTTCAATTTTAAATATAGCAGTACAAAAAGCGGAAATTATTATCACTCATGGAGAGCTAATATACTTCAGGTGGCCTTTTTAACTATATGAACCCTACAAATGAAGAAGAAAGATACTGTCATCAGATTCTTTAGGAGCTTCAGTAACCATGGCTCCAAGAAATAAAGAGATTAAATAAGTATTGAAAAAGGTTAACTTTTGATAGGCTTGATTGTAACAATATGAGAAGTTCAGAAAAAAAATTTTTAGATTATTTGTGGCTTTTTTCACATACATAATTAATTGCATATAAATCAGTATAATTGCATTTAAGCAAAATTAAATTGTAATAGTTCCTATGTCATTTTGAAGAAGAGCATTTCTTATTTAATTGCTAAGATTCCACAAGCTCTTGAATGTTGTTTTTTAAAAATTTATTTTATTGAAGTATAGTTGGTTTACAATGTTGTGTTAGTTTCTGCTGTACAGTGAAGTGACTCAGTTATACATATATATATATATTCTTTTTCAAATTCTTTTCCATTATGGTTTATTACGGGATATTGAATATAGTTCCATGTGCTATACAGTAGGACCTTGCTGTTTATTCATTCTCTATATAATAGTTTGCACCTGCTAATCCCAAACTCCCAATCCATCCTTCCCTGACACTCCCCTTTGCCATCCACAAGTCTGTTCTCTATGTCTGCAAGTCTGCTTCTGTTTCATAGGTAAGTTCATTTGTGTCATATTTTAGATTCCACATATAAGTGATATCATAAGGTATTTGTTGTTCTCTTTCTGACTTATTTCACTCAGTATGACAGTCTTTAGGTCCATTCATGTTGCTGCAAATAGCATTATTTCATTCTTTTTATGGCTAAGTAATATTCCATTATATATATATGTACCACATCGTCTTTATCATTCCTCTGTTGATGGACATTTAGATTGCTTCCATGTCTTGGCTATTGTAAATAGTGCTGCAGTGAACATTGGGGTGCATATATCTTTTTGAATTATGGTTTTCTCCTGACATATGCCCAGGAGTGGGACTGCTGGATCATATAGCAACTCTATTTTTAGTTTTCTGAGGAACCTCCATACTATTTTCCATAGTGGCTGCACCAATTTACTGAATGTTGTCCTTTAAATATATACAAATATTAAAAATATACAAAGGTTACTCAACCCCACTTAGACATTTTATCATTTATTTTTTATCATTTTATCATTACACATTTTCTGTTGACACTTAATTTGAAGCACAGAAATACTAGTAATTATCAAAGAGGATCATCTCAAATTCAGTGGCCCTAAATACTTATCAATCAATCAACAAAAGGAGATATTATTCATGATGTGTTTCCTGATACCTGTCGTGGTTCTTATCTCTAGACCTGCACTGCTCTTTACAGTAGCCACTAGGCACATGTGGCTGTTGAGCACTTGAAATGTGGCAAGTCCAGAGTGAAGTGCACTGCAGGTATTACATACACACCAGATTTCAAAACCTTAGTACCAAAAAATGTAAAACAGCTCATCAACCATTTTTATATTGATTACATGTTGAAATGACAATATTTTGGATATGTTAGGTTAAATAAAATATATTAAAATTACTTTCACCTAATTTTTTAATGTGGACACTACAAAATTAAAAATTACCCATGTCACTCACATTTGTGGCTCACATTATATTTCTATTGATATCACAATTCTAGAAAAGATCCCTGCGAATCTCAGACACCTTCTAAAATGAAATAACTATTTGGGGTCTTTTGTGTTTCCATACAAATTGTGAGATTTTTTTGTTCTAGTTCTGTGAAAAATGCCAGTGGTAGCTTGACAGGGGTTGCATTGAATCTGTAGATTGCCTTGGGTAGTAGAGTCACTTTCACGATGTTGATTCTTGCAATCCAAGAACATGGTATATCTCTCCATCTATTTGTATCATCTTTAATTTCTTTCATCAGTGTCTTATAATTTTCTGCATACAGGTCTTTTGTCTCCTTAGGTAGGTTTATTCCTAGATGTCTTATTCTTTTTGTTGCAATGGTAAATGGGAGTGTTTTCTTAATTTCACTTTCAGATTTTTCATCATTAGTGTATAGGAACGCAAGAGATTTCTTTGCATTAATTTTGCATCCTGCTACTTTACCAAATTCATTGATTAGCTCTAGTAGTTTTCTGGTAGCATCTTTAGGATTCTCTGTGTATAGTATCATGTCATCTGCAAGCAGTGACAGCTTTACTTCTTCTTTTCCGATTTGGATTCCTTTTATTTCTCTTTCTTCTCAGATTGCTGTGGCTGAAACTTCCAAAACTATGTTGAATAATAGTGGCGAGAGTGGGCAACCTTGTCTTGTTCCTGATCTAAGTGGAAATGGTTTCAGTTTCTCACCATTGAGGATGATGTTGGTTGTGGGTTTGTCATATATGGCCTTTATTATGATGAAGAAATTTCCCTCTATGCCTACTTACTGGAGGGTTTTTATCATAAATGGGTGTTGGATTTTGTCGAAAGCTTTCTCTGCATCTATTGAGATGATCATATGGTTTTTCTCCTTCAGTTTGTTAATATGGTGTATCACATTGATTGATTTGTGTATATTGAAGAATCCTTGCATTCCTGGGATAAACCCCACTTGATCATGGTGTATGGTCCTTCTAATGTGCTGTTGGATTCTGTTTGCTAGTATTTTGTTGAGGATTTTTGCATCTATATTCATCAGTGATATCGGAGCTGGAGGAATCAGGCTCCCTGACTTCAGACTATACTACAAAGCTACAGTAATCAAGACAGTATGGTACTGGCACAAAAACAGAAAGATAGATCAATGGAACAGGATAGAAAGCCCAGAGATAAACCCATGCACATATGGTCACCTTATCTTTGATAAAGGAGGCAAGAATATACAGTGGAGAAAAGACAGCCTCTTCAATAAGTGGTGCTGGGAAAACTGGACAGATACATGTAAAAGAATGAAATTAGAACACTCCCTAACACCATAAACAAAAATAAACTTAAAATGGGTTAAAGATCTAAATGTAAGGTCAGACACTATTAAACTCTTAGAAGAAAACATTGGCAGAATACTCCATGACATAAATCACAGCAAGATCCTTTTTGACACACCTCCTAGAGAAATGGAAATAAAAACAAAAATAAACAAATGGGACCTAAGGAAACTTAAAAGCTTTTACACAGCAAAGGAAACCATAAATAAGATGAAAAGACAACCCTCAGAATGGGAGAAAATATTTACAAATGAAGCAACTGACAAAAGATTAATCTCCAAAATTTAAAAGCAGCTCATGCAGCTCAATATCAAAAAAACGAAGAGTCCAATCCAAAATGTGCAGAAGACCTAAATAGACATTTCTCCAAAGAAGGTATACAGACTGCCAACAAACACATGAAAGAATTCTCAACCTCATTAATCATTAGAGGAATGCAACTCAAAACTACAATGAGATATCATCTCACACTGGTCAGAATGGCCATCATCAAAAAGTCTAGAAACCATAAATGCTGTAGAGAGTGTGGAGAATAGGGAACCCTCTTGCACTGTTGGTGGGAATGTAAATTGATACAGCCACTGTGGAGAACAGTATGGAGATTCCTTAAAAAACTAAAAATAGAACTACCATATGACCCAACAATCCCACTACTGGGCATACACCCTGGGAAAACCATCATTCAAAAAGAGTCATGTACCACAATGTTCATTGCAGCTCTATTTACAATAGCCAGGACATGGAAGCACTCTAAGTGTCCATCAACAGATGAATGGATAAAGAAGCTGTGGCACATATATACAATGGAATATTACTCAGCCATAAAAAGAAACAAAACTGAGTTATTTGTAGTGAGGTGTTTGGACCTATAGTCTGTCATACAGAGTGAAGTAAGTCAGAAAGAGAAAAACAAATACCGTATGCTAACACATATATATGGAATCAAAGAAAAAAGAAAACGGTCATGAGGAACCTAGGGGCAAGATGGGAATAAAGACACAGACCTACTAGAGAATGGACTTGAGGATATGGGGAGGGGGAAGGGTAAGCTGTGACAAAGTGAGAGAGTGGCATGGACATATATACACTACCAAATGTAAAATAGATAGCTAGTGGGAAGCAGTCACATAGCACAGGGAGATCACCTCGGTGCTTTGTGACCACCTAGAGGGGTGGGATAAGGAGGGTGGGAGGGAGGGAGACGCAAGAGGGAAGAGATATGGGGATATACGTATATGTATAACTGATTCTCTTTGTTATAAAGCAGAAACTAACATGCCATTGTAAAGCAATTATACTCCAATAAAGATGTTAACAGAAATAAATAAAATGAAATAACAATATACATACACAGTGAGTTCACATTCCCGTTAATCCTGTCCATGGTTTACGGGTTAAGAATTCATGCTCCATATAATTTATAATCTACTTTTGAATCAAATAAAAACCAAATGCTATACTTGCATTTTGCTCTCCTAACTCAGCCCCCCATATTTGCTTATCTGAACTGCAATTGGATTACAGTAGATGGGTTTCTAAACGATATCAGAAATATTCTAAGTTCCTTATTGTATTTACCAAGGGTGTTGTTAGGATGTTGTTCATTGCATCATGAGGTTCCAGAGACATCCCTCATTTCATATTACAGATGCATTCCTGAGAAGTTATCAGCAAATAACCTTGTAACTTTTAAGTATGTTCTCACTTGACAAACTAATATTTAAAGGTAACTGTTAATAAATCCTTCAGTAAATTAAATGAGAAAATTAATTACTTTGTTGCTCACTATTTGACCAAGACTTTCATTTAACCTCCAGAAAAATAGTTCCCAAATATCTCAAATACAACATGCCACTTGAAAAAAGTAAACCTTGATTCATGCCTCATCTAAATTCCTTTGTGATGACTAATAGCTTCTACAACTCTGTGGCAGCAAGAATGCTGAAACAAAGTCCTCAGGTTTCATTGGTTTCCATTTCTTCATCCGTAGAAGTAGCAGCTTGTACTCAATGATCTTTGAAGTTCCTCTTACCTCTCATTGTCTTTGACGTTTTCTTCTGAATCCAGATGTTTAATATATTGAGTATCCTTAAAGCAGAATACATAACAGTTGGTATTGTTTGTGATTCAAGACTAGACTATACTCCTAAGTATTGTTTCTCTGCTGCATTAAAATAATTATGTAATCCTCTTCATATTTAAGGAGTGTTTTGTTTTAAATTTTATTTATTTTGAACACTGACACTTGCAAAATGTCTGTAGAGTTCGCAGACTATACTTAAGGCTTAAAAGTAAGGAATCTGAAGCAATTGGTAATAAAAACTTTCCTTTTTTTCCATTTCTATTTTTGTTATTTATTGTTGTCTTTTTTCTTTCTCTTCCCATTATCAATTCTGAATCTCTCCAAGGAATTTATTTAAAGTTTTAGAGCTACAGAACCATCTAATCGCTATTCTAGAGTATTTATTGCTTACAAAGGAAGAGTGATTAAAATCCTTTTTAATAGTTAATCATTATAAAACATTGTACTTTAAAGCTTTAAAAAATCCTCTATTAGAAAAAAATACAGCCAGTACTGAGTTCTCCACAATAGAGTGAAGGGAACACACCAGTAAGTAGTAGTATCTTTTGTTTGTCTCAAATCATGAAGCCTCATTTGACCTAACTGGTATGTGTAGTAACTTCTGGAATTGCTGGAGTGTTGGTAGTAGTGATGGTACTGATGAAAATGGTAGTGACAATTCCTCTAGTTTCACAAGTACCTTGAAGTTTACCTGGCTATGGCGAGACTGTCCCTGAAAGCCCTTTGGACTGTGGATTTCACCATAAATTTGCATGCAGGGTACAGGGACAATGATTGCTTTTTAATGGAAAGCATGCCTGTGAGGACTTCCCAGAGCCCGTGATGAAACATGAGTACATTCTTTTACATTTGACTTTTTAAAAAATAAATTATTCTTAAAGTCTGGCAGGTGTTTTTTTTTTTGTTTTTTTTCAGATTTTTTTGTTTGTTAACTGGGGAAAGTGAATTTAGCATAAAGAGCTTTTCAAGAGTATTTGAGAGTTTATAGTTGTGGGTGAAACTAGTCCAATTGTTAATGCTAAGAGGAGAAGAATATACAACTTCAGAATCAAGGAAGCATTGACCATCAGTTGTGGTGTGCCACGAGGAGCCATCACAAAAGTATACCTGCTTCCTGCCCTTTACCAAGAAGTCCCATTTTAAATGTAAGTCGTATTAGCAATGCACTTCAACCTGTCCTCTAATCTGAAAGGAACTTCCAATCCTGGTAAGACTGAGGCAAAACATTTGTATCTCTGCATAGTCAACAGATCCGTAAAATTGCATTGCTGTAGTGATTAAAGAGGAAAAGCAACATTTGCCTGCTTTCAGACCTGAACAGGCAATATAGAAACATCAGTCTGTGGTCTCATTTGTCGTTCCAGCACATTGAAAGTGGCCTCACTTGCATGTTTGAGAAATCAAGTCATGCTGCCTTTACTGATATTAATTGGCGAAAGATATGGTGAATGGTCTGGGGATTCAATATAGTTTTGCATCAATTATTGCATAAATCATACAGCTGTTACAAATTGCTTTCCTGCCAGGGAAGAAAGTAAAAATTAACTAGGGAAAGGGGGAAAAAAAAAAAAAGAAGACGAAAACATTGTTGTGTAACATTGTGTTCCAGTGATGACTTCTGAAATGTATTTGTTTAAAAGAGCTTTTGAAACCACAGCAACATGATTTTTTTTCTTAGAAATACCAAAGATAGTGATCTAAAAACAGTTTTCAAATGTGGTTCCCTGATCTCTCTTTCCTCCCAACTTGTTTCTTAGATAGAGCTTTCTGGTTTGGGTAAGGGGAACACTGGAATATGTCAAATATTGATATAAAGAACAATTCTTGTCATAACTAATAGGTTGAATTGAGACAGGATGGAATTATTCTCTCCTGAGTCTGTCCATCCTGAAACTAATCTCTGTGATTGAAGTGGATTGAAGAGGTAAGAAGTGTAGCATATGAAAATGGCAAACAGTCTATATATTATGCCTTTAAGGAATGCTCAGGTATTCTTTCTTCCAATGAATTCTATCCCACTCCTAAGATTTCAGAATTTATAAGGGGACATTCTTTTTCCCATTTGGGGGAGTTAGCAATACAATGAGTTTGAAAGATTTTATTGGCATTAATTCATAGCTGTCTGTATTATACCAAAAAAATAAATCATGCTTTAAAAAATATAACTGATTTACAGTCAAATTGATAACTGTCAGCCACAACAGTTGAATGTTAAAATATTTAAAAATAATGTGGGGAATCTGCAGTGTCACCACAGAGGTGGTTTCATCTTCATTGAGGTCAAAGATTTTTGTCTGCCACTTTACTCATAAGAAAGACTTTTCAGGTAAATATAAGGTAGCACCAATTGGATTTTAAGTATCCATTTCACAATCTTAGGTTTTCAAAGTGAACATGCATTGTAAATATACATTCACTTGCTTGGAATATTTTAGCATATGGTCCAGATATTCTATTATAGAACTTTCTATAATAAATAATTTGTAACAATGGATATGCATGTAAATAACGAATGAGAGGAGATAGTACAATTGTGTGATGTTATTCCAAAGTCTGTGCTAAAATGATTTAAATAAGGGAAAAAACAAGACACACATGTATGAAAAATAAATTACTTGTTCTTAATCTAAGGCCAATTATCTAGACTACAATAGAAACACATATTTCACATTTAAAACATTGATACAGCTTTTATAATATTTCTCATTATCTTTTAAACTAGGAGGGGTCCTTAAACTTAAGATGTGGTCATCAAAATCAGAGTAATGAAATCAAAATTGAATTTTGAAAATCTAAAAGAACAAAAAAAATCATACTTAACATTTAATAATCAAACTCAAAATTATATTTAGAAGCAAAAGATCGTTAGACTTCCAGAAATACAATTAATTTTCCAATAAAAATCTTTAAAAAGCTTTAGTAAAGGAATTACTAAAATTAGTATGAATGTTTGATCAAAAAATCATATTTTATTTTTTGTGAGAGAATCATTTTGATATACTGTATAACCATAATTTTGTATAGACACAGTATGTTTAATTATGAAAATAATGATTCCCTTTTTGTGTCATCCAGACATTATATCCACCATCCACCTCTGTCAGTTTACTCAGTGTTCACAACTGGTGCCACATTCCCGTTTTCTTGTTATACTTATTTCATTTTGAGGTCTGTAATCATTCCAGAGGCTAAACTCACATTGATATGCTGGTTGGAAGAAATGTTTCAAACACTCCCTTATGATAATATTGTATTGTACTGTTGTGAAAATAAAATAGATTTGCCTTATTTTGATCATCTAAAGCTCCTCTGTCCAATTTGGTAGCCTTTAGCCACATGTGGCTATTTAAATTTAAATGAATTAAAATGAAATCAAGAGTTTGGTATCCTTAGTTATACTAGCTACATTTGAAGTGCTCAATAGCCAGCCACATGTAGTTAGTGGCTAACATATTGGACAATGTAGAACATTTCTATCTTTCAAAAATTTGTTTTGGAGAGCACTGATAAAGTGGATCTATTGGCAAGCTCTTTTGGACATGCCTAATATTGATAGAATGTTACAGTATTTTTATATATACACAAAAGTATAATGACCCTACCTCTCCATAGAAACTCTTTAATGAGAAACCAGGAAGGCCCAAACATGAAAGGTATAGCAATAAACTAGAATTGCCTTATACCTGGAGACTAATAAATTTCTCTTTTACCTTTATTGTCTTGACTTTCTAGTATCTTCCCTCCTTCCTCCACAACTATTTAATAACCCAAGTTTATGTTATTTGACCACTTACTTTTTTCTGTACTTTTAAACAAATAGAATGATGAAAAGTACATCTCTACTAGGGATTCTCTGAATTCCTTTTCTGACTCGTCATTTAGGCTGACCGTGGTCAACACTGAAAACAGTGTTTTCTGTTCCCAACAGAAAACAAAGTTTACACGCTATCAGATGGTTGGAATTCTGATGGCACATATACAGTCTATACTTACTTTTCATTCTTTAATACATTAAGTTTATTAACATATCAATTTATTATCTACCACTGTGTTTCAAAAACTGTTCTGGACACTAAGGAAACTAGATCAAAAAAGAAAAATTCCCGTCTTCATAGAAGTTACATTTACTGCATAGGTGTCTGTGTGTGGGAAGGTGGAGCTTACATTGGAGTGGAGTGAACATCAACTCACAGATTCCCTTCTGAACTACAGCCTTAAATGGTAAAATAAAAAATTTTGATGCAACTTTATATTACTTCTGCATTTTACATAAAAAGGCAATAAAGTAATTCATTAAAATGGTAAAAAGAAGCATATAGGTTTATCATAAACATTTTTTTTTTTGCCCGCATTACACGGCATGTGGGATCTTAGTTCCCCGACCAGGGACGAACCCATACCCCCTGCATTGGAAGCACAGAGTTTTAACCACTGTGCTTCATTTATTTTCATTCATAAATAATAATATTAATAATTAATTAATATTATTAATAATAATAATAAATAATAATAAATACAAATACTAAATTTAAATTCAAGGTCAATAGGCATGGAAAAGAAAACGTGTATATACATTTATTTATACATATACATTTATACATAAGAACACTTTAACATATCTTTTTCCAAGGATATGAAGCTGTTCAATATATTTTGTTTATTCTTCAAAGTTCTAAAATTGCAGCATTATAAAGCTTACCACAAAAACATTCTAATAAGCCTCATTAATTCATTCATCCATTCTCACATTCATTGGGCATCTCCTGTATGCCAATGTTGAGGAAGGGTTTTCTCATTTTATGTTCAATGATAACATCTAGACAGATCTAATATTATTTAAAATTAAGTAATCTAAATAAGACATTAGAAGAAAAAAAGTCCCTATTTTGATTTGCTCCTTTACATTTTTGTTTTTGAAATAAAAAAATGTTAAAGTTTTCTTTCTTTTGATGAAATAAGTCCAGATTTTAGCTTTCTGTTATCATCAAGCATACTTGCCTTTAACACTTTAAGTTTTTGGAACCCTTGCAGCAACTGAGGTTTATTGTATTAATTGCCATCTCTGTCATTACTAGACTTTCTTGCTACATTCCAATTGGATCACAAAACACTTCTCACTCTGCCCCTCCCTATTCTCCCTCCCCCCATAATTTACCATCATCTCTTAGGTTCCAATCAGTTGCTGAATTACAGCAGGATTATCTTCCTTGTACACCCTTTCAGTGCATAATTTCCCAATTTAGAAAATGACTTCTTTCACATAGTGTTTACTACTAAGATTATCATAAAATTTTTCTCCTTTAGTTTTTTTTTTTTTTAATGTATTTATTATTTTTTGGCTGCGTTGGGTCTTCTCTGCTGCGTGCCTGCTCTCTCTAGTTGCAGTTGAGCGGGGGCCACTCTTCACTGACATGCACGGGTTTCTCACTGCGGTGGACTCTCCAGTTGCAGTGCATGGGCTGTAGTCAGGCGGGCTTCAGTAGTTGTGGCTTGCGGGCTCTAGAGTGCAGTCTCAGTATTTGTGGCGCCCGGGCTTCGTTGCTCCGCAGCATGTGGGACCAGGGCTCGAACCCAGTCCCCTGCATTGGCAGGCAGATTCCCAACCACTGTGCCACCAGGGAAGACCCTCCTTTAGCTTTTAATGTGGTCAGTTACATTGATCGATTTTTAAAATTGAATAATTTTGCTTTCTTGTAATGAACTTTACTTGATTTGGGAGTATTATCTTTCTAATGAATTGTTGGATTCGTTTTGCTGGTATTTTCCCAAGGATTTTTGCCTTTATGTTCCTAATTGGTATTACCATTAACTGATTTTCTTTAAATGTTTGTCAAATTTTGTTTGCCTCATAAAACAAGTTGGTAACTATTACTGCCTCTTAGATTTTCAAAAAGAGTTTATGTTGGAAGTTTGTGTAAGATTAGTATTTGTTCCTTAAATGTTTGATAGAATATATTAGTGAAGCCATCTGGTGCTAGAGGTTTCTTTCAACAAAGACTTTTAATTAGTTACGATAAATTGCTTTCTCAAGGAATTTGCCCATTTCATCTACATTGTTGAATTTATTGGCATAAAATTTTTCATAATATTTCCTTATCCTTTAATGTCTTTAATATTGTAATGATGTCACTTCTATTATTTTTGATTGGGACAGTTTATGTGTCTATTTCTCTTTTTTGATTAACCTATCTAGAGATTTATCAATTTAATTAATATCTTCAAAGAACCAATATTTGATTTGTTGATTTTCTCTTATCTTGTTTCCAATTTCATTGCTTTTCTCTATTACCTTTGTTTTTTACCTTATACTTACTGATATTTTGAGTTTAGTTTGCTCTTTTTTTCTAGCCTTTCAGTATGGAAGCTTAGGTCATTGATTTTAAAATGTTTTGTTTCCAAATATAGAATTTTAAGTTGTAATTTTTTCCTGCTTTACTGGACTTCCATCTTTTTTTTTTTTGCGGTACGTGGGCCTCTCACTGTTGTGGTCTCTCCCATTGCGGAGCACAGGCTCCGGACGCGCAAGCTCAGCGGCCATGGCTCACAGGCCTAGCCGCTCCGCGACATGTGGGATCTTCCCAGACCGGGGCACGAACCCATGTCCCCTGCATTGGCAGGCAGATTCCCAACCACTGCGCCACCAGGGAAGCCCTCCATCATTTTTGATATGTTGTGTCTATATTATCATTCCGTTCAAAGTATTTCCTAATTTCCCTTGTGGTTTCTTTTTTTGTCCCTTGGATTATTTAGAATTATGCTGCTTGTTTCCAAATATTTGAAGATTTTATTATTGTTATAAAATTCCAATTTAATTGCATTTCTTTGTAAGTTTAGTAAATTCTAAATATATCCCAGATATTTTAAATGATAGACTGAAGAGTTTTTTCTCTATTTTACCCTTGGTATGAAATCCCTCTTGGCAATTATTGTCTAATTCTTGGTGGAGGCAGCCAACCAGGGGCACATCCATCCATTCATTACAGACCCACCAGTTTCTAGTTCCTTTCTTCGGGTTTTTTTTTAACCTGTTTATGCCCTCAACTTTGTCCCTTGTAGGCATCCCTCATTGAGTACTACACACATAGTCATTCTCAAGTCTTTCTTTCATAATCCCAGACTTGATATATTGAGTTCTTGACTTTGACATACAATTCCTGATAATAAGCATGAAAGAATGTTTCTCTCACTTATATATATCATTCTATCTCTCTAAACCAGTCTTACAATTTATTTAGTATTCCCTTAAATCGTAGTCCACCATTTATTCTACATAGATAGATCAGACACAAATACCTCCTAAAATTAGTAATACAGATTTTTCCTTAATCTTTCTGTGTATTCCAGAGTTTTTTTTTGCCCTAAAACCAAATATAATTTCCCATCCACCAAAGAATCAATCACAGACTTCTCAAGAATCTTGCTAAAACTTGGTCAAGAAGGCAGCTTGCTTCATGTGCACCAGTAAATACTAGCCAGTCCTAAAGTACTTTCACTTTCCTACTGAATCCAGGACCCTCCACAAGAACTTCATGAGCAAAGGATTGGAGGAATTACTACGGTTAATGAAACCTTCCCGAAACTTTGAGAAATAATTTTCTTGAGATCATTAGAGCCGCAAAAAGAGGAAGTATCACATTTCATCATTAAGTATCACAGGAATGTGTCCAACTATGGTTTAGTCATTCAATCCATTTTTAGATTGAATGAGGAATGTAGTTTTATGTACTCCTTGCTCTACATTACTTTGGTTTCTTTTTAGCATTTGTCTCCTTGCTTTAAAATTATTATTTTTGTCATATTGTAGGCATCTTCGATCATTCTTGTACCCTTGAAATCTTTTCTGGAACAAGATAGCTATATAAATAAATACATTTGCTTAACCTTTCTCAGCTTCAGTCACCTTCCCTTTGTAATAGGGAGAATAATTCCTATTTCATTAGACTTCTACAAAGGTTAAATGAGAAAACGTATGTAAAACATCTCACAAAGCCATAGTAGCTATTTAATATATATCAACTTTCTCTCCTGTCCCATTAGATTTTTTCCTTTGGTCATAAGAACTCTAGTAACATAGCCGTCCTCCATATTGGTAGACTAAATGATGCCGGGAAGACTTCTAATACCTAAAGTCTATGATTTTAAACTAGTTTCGTCTATTTAATTATTTTTCCCTAAGCCCTTAAAAATACAATGACATTTTTCTTCCTAACAAGTTCTTTTACTTTACTCAGAAGTCCCTGAGGAAAAACCCTTAGGGAAGCTGAATTTTATAAATTTACAAATTCAGTGTTTCATTCTTTTGCTGCCATTTTCCAACCTGTCAAACACATCTGTTTTGCTTTTACCTCAGTGGGTTCTCTGCAGGAGCCCACTTCTTGACATGATTATCCCAGCAATCTCATTTTTAGCTCCTACACTGGCTAGCAGCTACCTCCTGAAATGCTTTAAGGTATTCTACAGATTTTTCTGTTCGTGAGCCTTGAGAGACTACTTTTTTGGGGGGTAAGATTCCTGAATTAAATCATCTGCTCAAGGGTCTTTCTAATCTCTATGTTCAGTCTTGTTCTTAAATGAATAATTTATGTTCTGTGGCTCAGAAGGAAGGCACAAACTTGCATCTCCTTTCAGGAGAGAACTCTGAGCGATCCTCTTGGAAGTTTAGCTGATGGTACCCCTGAGCTCTAATGCATTTTCAAATATGTTGTGGCCATAGGGTGCCTTA
This sequence comes from Stenella coeruleoalba, assembly GCF_951394435.1. Lineage (NCBI taxonomy): Eukaryota > Metazoa > Chordata > Mammalia > Artiodactyla > Delphinidae > Stenella > Stenella coeruleoalba. The sequence goes on from NC_137150.1 coordinate 102,460,219, forward strand.
AAGAAAGTGATGAGATGTCATACTCCCTTCGGGTCTGAGAATTTCACAAGAAACTACATTCTTTCTCCATTGAGACCTTTTTCTCCAGAAACCAAGAATTTCTGCCTTACAGTTGTTTTACTACCTGTAAGCTTCACCTTCTCCATCAATCCATTATCCTAGATGACATGTGACGTCTCCCGCTTCAGAACAGCTTCATCACATATCTTCTGAACCTCTGTAATGTCATTCAGAGTGGCAATCATTCTCTTTGATAATTCCACTGAATTATAAATTTCGTAGAGTCTGTGATTCGCCTTTGAACCCATCCTTTCCCCAGCACCAGAATCAGCAAACCTATCTTCTGTGTTCTTTATGCATATTGCACACACTTCTGTTCTTTTTTTTTTTCAGTCACTTTGATCTACCGCTTATGTTTAGCTTCTGCCATAGTTACGATTCTCATCGTGACGTAATTGGATGTGTGTAACTATTTCCTAACACTTTTCTATCTTTTCCCCCCTCCAATTCATTCTCTGCTCTGTCACCAACATACCTTTTTAAATGCATATAACTGATTACATTATTCCTCTTTTGAAATTCTTTGAGTTAGGGCTTTCCTGGTGGCGCAGTGGTTGAGAGTCCGCCTGCCGATGCTGCCGATGCAGTTTCGTGCCCCGGTCCGGGAAGATCCCATAATACGCGGAGCGGCTGGGCCCGTGAACCACGGCTGCTGAGCCTGTGCGTCCGGAGCCTGTGCTCCGCAACGGGAGAGGCCACAACAGTGAGAGGCCCGCATACTGCAAAAAAAAAAAAAAAAAGAAAAAAAGAAAAATCTTTGAGCTAGGTCCCTGCTACCCATAGATAAATGATCTGCTTCTTCATGTGCCATAAAGGGTTCTTTGCAATCTGGCTTTTACCTACCAGTTCCAAAAATGTATCTATAATCCAACCATCCTTCAAAAATCATAATACTATTTTATATTCTGTGACTTTACATATTGGGAAACTTCTCTCTGGAATGTCAGTGCTTGTAATCTCTGATTCTACCTTTAAGTTCAGTTCAAATACTAAACCTCCCAACACCCCATCCACATTCACCCTCTTACCAAGTTCTTACCTTTACTGTGTTTCTGAAGCTGATTTTGCACTGTCTATCGACAAGTTATATAACAACTTGTATTTATATTTCTCTTCAAATTAGAGAAAGGTAACTTGGGAAAAAATCTTCAAAAGATGTCTTATTTTTTTGTTTCCAGTGCATGGCACAGCTTCTGCTACATAGTAAATATTTGCTGAATCAACGATTAGAGGAAAGAGTGTAACAGGAAACAAATAAAGAGTACTACAGTATATTAGTATGTGAAGTTACAATATATTTTAGAAACATTAAAAACAGAGCAAAACAGATATCTGGGGAAAAACAAGGATCAAAATTATAAGGGATAACTAATGAGAAACTACTGTATAGCACAAGGAACTCTACTCAGTGCTCTGTAGTGACCTAAATGGGTAGGAAACCCAAAAAAGAGGGGATATATGTATACATATAGCTGATTCACTTTGCCATACAGTAGAAACTAACACAACATTGTAAAGCAACTATACTCCAGTAAAAATTTTAAAATTACAAGGAAGGTGGAAAAATCAGATCTGGAAGGACTGAGTGGGAACTTAGGGAGAAAAAAAAGAAGGAACAAACTAAGGAAAGGTTTACAGTTTTGCATAGATATGTCTAAACAAGCCTGTGACCTTTAGAATTTAAGATTTCTGTCTCTCACTGGTGCCTGTTTTCTTAGGGAAAATTTAATTTGTGTAGCCGGATAGCTTCTTGCCAGGCATTTTATGGCATTCTTAGATACTTAACAGAAAATGTATTAAGGACTCCATAAAGGTGTGGGTTTCCTTTAGTAGTGTTGTATTTGAATCGGATAAGTGTCAGAATATTCCAACAGTCTGCTACTTAGATGACTTTATCCTGCACAAGAGGGCAAAGCCTGCAAAGATTGGGGAGAAAAACAGAGTTAACGGAAGTACTGCTTGCTTTAAAGGGGGTGGAGAAAAGAAGAAAAAAAGAGAACATGGTATATATTTGTGGTGGAAAAGCAATACTGAACATAGAATCAGGAGCCTGAATTGTGTCCCGAATTTGCTACTCTCTAATTACAGAAATGGGCAAATCATTTAATCTCTTCTGTTCTCATCAGTAAAAATAAGACTTTGACACCAACTTACAAGGTGATTATAATGATTAAACTACATTATGCATATAAAAGGAATCAGCAAATTTTAACATACTCTTATCAATATAATTATTTTTTTACAACTTTGCTCACAGTAAGTCTATGCTTTATTTTTAAAAAGTTGGAAAGAACCCACATTAAATGTATAATGGCAAAAAAAAAAAAAAAAACCCACCTCAGATCCCTCTTGCTTTAGATAATTTTGTATTTGTCAATACAGCAAAGCAGTTTTATTCAGAATACTAAAATAAAATGAGTGAAGGCTTAGGCTTTCCCTCTAGTTTAGGAATTACTTTAATTTCTCTTTGGTTTTATGCTTTCCCACAGGCAGTTTAGAATGTCACATATACTTAGAGAAGACACGTTGTTCAGTGCAGTTGTGCAAAATGTTCATGACAGTCCTCATCTGAGACATAAACACTTCTTGTTTCCTGCTTGTGTTTTCAATAAAGCCATATTATTTCAAGCAAAATTACTCAGAGTATGACTAAACACATGCTCTGCAGAACAACATTTAATAGAGGCATTTCCTTTTGTTTCATGAGAGAGAAAAAAAATGTATACCGAATTTCTCTATTTAACTGATGGTCTCTGAGATTGAGATAATTAAGTTACCATTGAGCTCATATCTACCAATTCTTATGATCTGTCCCAAGGTCTCTTTGCTACCAGATCTTCCTGCCTTTTTTTTTTTTTTCCATTTAAGATGTCCAAGGTGCCTCCTCTCTTTCCAATAATGATTTCCTTTCTCACTCTCCCTCTCAACTTTTGATTTTTCTTGTCTCCTCCATTGAGGGAGAGAAGGCACAAAGCAGGAAGTTATTTTGGCAAGTCATGCTCAGGCCAGGAAAAACAGTTGTCTTCAAATTAATTGAGTAATATCCTAACCTTGATTATTTTCCCCCTCATGGACCCCGGTGTACAAAGACGTCTGAAAAGATTCATCACTTCTTTGGACAGATTTATACCTATTCACAGGGGAATCAATCTCCTAATGCATCAACAAGAAAGCCATATTCCCTTATATCTGTTTTAATATATATTATGTGGAAGGTTAATTTTTAAAATATTTATTATCATGAAATTCATGAGCAAAATAGGCATTCTTTAAAGGTCAATGGCTTCAGGTGTCTTGACTGTTAAATCACAGATATTACCTAATAACATTTTAAGTTCCTTTTGGACAGAGACCATTTTTCTTCTGAGTATTTCAAAGTTCTAAGCATTCATAATGGACGTTTGATACATTGAATTAAATTGAACACATCTCTTAACTCAAGAGAAATAAATGAATCACAGAAATACATGAATCTACTTTTGGTGAGAGAATGAAATGATCTGAGGGGAAGAAAAATCAGAATGTTAGCCTATTATTGTCCTGTTTGAAGCATAATTGATAAGTGGTTCCCTAGATCAGAGGGCAATTTAGTAATATAAGTGTAGCAAACAGGTTGATGTGCATTCTTACTCCTCTTCCTCTCCTTTTTACCCTGGGGTTTTGATAGCATCAAGGGTAAAAACATTGCAATAGCTGCAGCTTTTGATTTATGGAACTTTGTCACATGTTGCTGTATACCAGAGAGGTGGCAAGACAGCAAATATCTGTCATTTCTATTATGTTTTCAGTATAACTGAAAGTAATAGTTGTAGAATAGCTCCTTAATCTTTTATTTTCTTTTTATTATAACTTTATTTTTAATGACCAATTTAACATGTACTATTATCCATGAAGTGATAATCTTTGGGGTAGAGAATGACATTGATCCTTGCATTGGTGCCATTTGGAGTTATGTCACTGCTATACATTTCAGCATCATGCAGTTAACATCGTGTCAATACACAGCCCATACAAATGAACTAGCATTATGTAATAGTGCTTGAAAGTTTTAAACAGATGGCAAGATACTGTGACAAAACACTTTTTAATTGAATACGAAAAAAACCCTCTTTGGGTAAAATGATGTGTGTTGCACGGTTAGGTTTCGGTGTGATTTTACCAGAGTCCAACCAGAAGAAGGGTGTGCGACTATGTGAACTATATTCACTGATGATTCCAATCCTTTGTGCATATTTACAAATTCCCACCCCCTTCACACCACAGCTGGTGCTTGTTTCCACCACTGAGTTTTAAATAATTCAGTGAAATTCTTGAGAAACAGGGAATGTTTTGCATAACTTTGAAGCTTGATTACTATTTGCACCAAATGCTGCTGATCAGCAAGGTTGCCTCAGTGGGGATAGAGAAGATTCCCTTTGAATTGAAATTCAAAACAAATTCATTATACTAAAAGCTTGAAAAGAGAAGAATCATTCTAATATCATTTTGAATTTAATACAGGAAAATTATGAAGGTAGATCACAATACAATATGAAAAAGAGATCTATTGGTGGACATTGCTTCTGAACCATTAACAAGAAATAATACTCCCTTGTGGCAGTTATATTAAAACTTAGCATTTATATATGATGAGGGTGTGTCATGAACCAAGGATTGATATTAATAAAATTCTGTGAAATTGTGATCTTGTATACATACAAATCCACAATAATGAAAATATATGAGACTGGGCTGAATATCCTAGACTAAGCAAATAAATTGATCTGTTAAATTTCCAAAAAAAAATAACTAGACAGTACAATGAAAAACACTTAATATTTTTCTTATGGCATTGCTCATTCACTTGTGGGATTTTCTCTCTTTCTCTCCCTATCCCACCCCAAGAATTATTATTAATATTAAATATTTCATTCTTATGCAAGAAATAATAAGCATCCCATTTGAATGGTCTTTGTATAAATATTTATTTATACAGAACCCAATTCTTTAAAGAACATGAAAGGCAAATAATGCACAAGAGTCATAAGCAATATAGAGGAGTACTTGGTTTAGAAATAGATGATTTCTTTCTTTTTTTTAAAATTGAAGTATAGTTGATTTACAGGGTTGTGTTAATTACTGCTGTACAGCAAAGTGATTCAGTTATACACACACACACACACACACACACACACACACACATACATTCTTTTTTATATATTCTTTCCCATTATGGTTATCGTAGAATATTGAATACAGCAGGACCTTGTTGTTTATCCATTCTGTATATAAAAGCCTACATCTGCTAACCCAACCTCCTACTCCATCCCTCCTCCAACCCTCTCCCCCTTGGCAATCACCAGTCTGTCCTCTATGTCCATGATTCTGTTTCTGTTTCATAGATAGGTTCATTTGTATCATATTTTAGACTCCACATATAAGTGATGTCATATGGTATTTGTCTTTCTCTTTCTGACTTACTTCACTTAGTTTGGTAATCTCTAGTTGCATCCATGTTGCTGCAAATGGCATTATTTCATTCTTTTTTATGGCTGAATAGTATTCCATTGTATACATATACCACATCTTCTTTATCCATTCATCTGTCGATGGACATTTAGGTTGTTTCCATGTCTTGGCTATTATGAATAGTGCTGCTGTGAACATAGGGGTGCATGTATCTTTTGGAATTATAACTTTGTCTTGTTATATGCTCAGAAGTGGGATTGCTGGATCATATGGTAATTCTATTTTTAGTTTTCTGAGGAATCCCCATACTGTATTCCACAGTGGTTCCACCAACTTACATCCCACCAACAGTGTAGGAGGGTTCCCTTTTCTCCATACCCTCTCCAGCATTTGTTATTTGTAGACTTTTTAATGATGGCTATTCTGAGTGGTGTGGGGTGGTACCTCATTGTAGTTTTGATTTGCAGTTCTCTAATAATTGGTGATGTTGAGCATCTTTTCATGTGTCTGTTGGCCATCTGTATTTCTTCTTTGGGCAAGTGTCTATTTAGGTCTTCTGTGCACTTTTGGATTAGGTTGTTTGTTTTTTTGTTGTTGAGTTGTATTAGCTGTTTGTATATTTTGAAAGTTAAGCCCTTGTCAGTTGCATCATTTGCAAATATTCTCTCCCATTCTGTAGGTTGTTTTTTCATTTTTTTTATGGTCTCCTTCACTGTGCAAAAGCTTGTAAGTTTGATTAGGTCCCGTTTATTTTTGTTTTTATTTCTATTGCCTTGGGAGATGGACCTAAGAAAATATTGGTATGATTTACATCAGAGATTGTTTTACCTATGTTCTCTTCTAGGAGTTTTATGGTGTCATGTCTTATATTTAAGTCTTTAAGACATTTTGAGTTTATTTTTGTGTATGGTGAGAGGGTGTGTTCTAACTTCATTAATTTACATGCTGCTGTCCAACTTGCCCAATACCACTTGCTAAAGAGACTGTCTTTTCTCCATTGTATATTTTTGCCTCCTTTGTTGGAGATTAATTGACCATATGTGTGTGGGTTTATTTCTGAGCTCTCTGTTCTTTTCCTTTGATCCATATGTCTGTTTTTGCACCAATACCATGCTGTTTTGATTACTGTAGCTTTGTAGTATTGTCTGAAGTTTGGGAGGGTTATGCCTCCTGCTTTGTTCTTTCTTCAGTATTGCCTTGGCAATGCTGGGTCTTTTATGGTTCCATATAAATTTTAGGGTTATTTGTTCTAGTTCTGTGAAAAATGTCATGAGATAGGGATCAAATTAAATCTGTAGATTGCTTTGGGTAGTGTGGCCATTTTAACAATATTAATTCTTCCAATCCAAGAGCATGGGATATCTTTCCACTTCTTTGAATCTTCTTCAAAGGAATAAATGATTTCTAATATAAAAAATATGAAAAATGATTTGAAGCATACTGAGTAAAAGGGTAGCTCAGGTCCAGAAATTAAAGGAAACTAGAGCAAAGAAATAGGAAAGTTAGTCAAGGGAAGAAATAAGCTAAGCATCCTCCTTAAAATATTAGAATTGGAGGATGGACTAATTCTATGTCTTATGCACAGGGTCCAAGAAGACTGGGACTGGTTTTGAGGATGGTAGAAAAAAAATTTCCAGACTCAATTAGTTCTACTTACAGGCTTGTCAAGCATCAGAAAAGATATAACATTCATGAGGGGGGGCAGATTTCTTGGGTCTGCCTTCTGTCTTGCAAATGAATGTGCCAGTAGTCAGCAAGCCATGCAAGGTAAGTAGACTTCCAGGTCTGAGGAATGCTGAACACATGGCTGCCTTCACACCAGCTGGAATGGTCAGGTCACCACACATGAAAAAGAATCTGTGCCATATAAAGTGATAATTCTGCTATTCATGAAGTTCTGTCAAAAAAAGCATAGGTATCTGGGGGTTTCAAATCGTGAAATTCTTCTTGCTCCATACTTAGGCAGTCCTTCTTCTGATGCATCTGAAAGTCACTTTACACCACCTCCTTTTATCTATGCCTACCCTCCAATACGTAGATATTTCCGATTTAAGTCTATGTAGGGGCTTTTCCAGCAAAGACATGGTGATGGCCTGCACACCACCTTTTTGTCAGTATGTAATTTATTAGATTTATGCCATATGAATTTGCTAGTCTTCATGAATATCACGTGAAGGGAGGAGTGACTAATACCATTCAGTGATTAATACCAAGCAATACCTGAAAGAGGAGGTACTCAATAATAATTGTTAAATAAGAAAATAAAGGAATGGAGGTATTATTTGATCTCTAACACATTCAAATAGATATAATGAACCACATTATAACATGATTTTTGAACGGTAAGATTATTTTGGCTTTTATGTGAAAATAAAGAAGGTGGTTTTCTATTTGAGGTAGTAGTCTTTCAGTCATTGCATTACCATTTAGACATACAACATCTGGGTCTTCCAAAGTCTTACAGAAGCATGTGCATAAGGAATTAAAGAAGGAGTAACTCATAAAATTTTGATGCTGATAATATAAGGATGATGCATTTAGTGGAAGGAACCAGAAGATGGTTCAGGTTTTTTTCTGAATGAGAAAGTCTATTTTTTTTTCCTCTTAAGCATTTAGATTTTTAAAGAGGAAGAATGCTGTCTGTCTACATTTGCAACTTTAATTTGTGGAGGTTGCAGAATAGTAGTGATCTTGTTGCTTTTCTTCCTTATCCCTGGAAATCACATATTTATTGACAGTCACTAGAGAGAATACCTAATCTGAGTAATTTCTTACTGAATCTGGGGCTAAATTGTGCTAATATTTTATTTGAGGCAAACTTTCCATCCCACTTAGAAGAACTGACTACAGAGGCTTTAAATACTGAAGTTGTATTCAGAATCTGCTGCTTCTGAGTTTTAGGAACATTCTTAACCTACCTGTTTGTTTCTGGAGAGAACTCAGTGTGGTGAGTGGATGAGTGATCCCCATCATGAACCCCACGAAATGAGTTATGTGATTCAACGAACCCGTGTTTAATAAGCATAGTTATGATCAAGTAAACAAAAAGCAATTAGAATGGTACTGGATTCCCCCAGCTCCTTTTGCTTTCTAGGAAGCACATGGAAAATAAGTGATGAACTAATTTTCTGTCTGCCCTATGCTTTGGGAACATGTGCTGGACCCTAGGATACCAGAGTATATGCCAAATCCTCAGTTTTTTCTCTACCAGATATTTCAGGTATGGTTGTACTGCGGGAAAAAAGGAAAATAAGTAGAAAAATGTATCTTTCGCTGAAAACCTTTCATTTAGGACTCCATAATGGTAGCTCTTTTAAAACAAAGTGATATAAAAACCTTATTTCTATCTACTTGTTTCACATCACATCTGAAAGAAAATGCTGGGTATGAGAAGTCTGGGCAAATGAATATACATTAAATGGGTTGGAAAAAACAACTAGGAATAGTAATAACAATGTTTATTTTTAAATGTATCCTATAAATACATTACATATGTTATACATATACAGGCCAGCACATTAATAATTTTCTAATCAATTTGTAATCCAATGAAAAGAGCTTGGATCAGATCATGAATCAATCTAGGGAGGAAAGAGCTGTAGATTCTTATTCCAGGTCTGCCATCAACTAACTCTTTGACTTAAAGCAAATATCAAATTACCTGAGATTCAATACCTTTATTTATAATATTTGGGACATAGTACTTACCTCAAATTAGAATATCAAATTAAATGTATGCTTTTGCAAATATCTATGCAATCAGGAGTGTTACATATTACAAAATATGAAAAGAAGGGAAAGAGAAGACAAAGTAGAAAATCTAAGGGAACCGCTGTCCTTGATACTTGAATATATCTTTTTTCCTAGTCATCAAGACCTTGGAGTTAACCAATCATATTTTCAGAAAATTTTAGAAATTACCTTCTTAGGGAAGGCCTAAAGCTTTGAATTCAGTGTCTTCTAGAGTTTAGCTATCTTGACTTTAAAAATAAAGCCAACGTAGTTCAGACCACCCTATGTAGAAAATAAAATTTTCAATAATTAGAAGAAAAATAGTTTCTTAAAATAAACAAGAATGCCTGCAATAAATTACACAAGCAAATTCCAAGCCATTAAAATCAGTTTTAATAATTGAATTGCACTTTATTATCAAGGAAAGTCAATATTGTATAATCATAATATTTCAATCAGTAGAAGAAGCAAAATTACCCTAAATGATAATTTCAGTAGTGCCTATGAGGAAGTCAATAAAAGAGAAACTCTTCTCCTTGAACATACATCCAGCTTCCTGATCCTGATTGTCCAATTAAGAAACTTGCATTGTTAATTCAAGTCAAGTGATCAATACACTTTTCAAATGTAAAGCAGATAATCAACTGTAGCAGGTGCTTGCATTTTTTAAAACTACAATGTCAAAATATGCCAATATTTGCAGGAGTGGTTAGAAGAGCTTGCTAGATCAGATTTCTTTGGAAACATTGTCCTTAATGTGTTTCATTCCTGTTTGGCTCCTTGATCTGTACAAGAATAAACAGAGTTGGTTAAAGTGCATTTGTTGGAATGGAAAAATGCTATAATGAATGGGTTTTCTTGAGCCTTCACTGAATAGATTGCTTTGAATGTTCAGATGCTATGACTTTATATAGGGGAAAGCACACATCTATATTAGCAAAACACTAAAAATTAAACTCTGTAGGCTGCCTCCTGATGTTGAGGACAAAAAGGTACCCAAACTCTGAGTACACATAATTTGAAGTCCAAAGGCAGACAAGCTCCCAGTGTGGCAGTTTGGTGGCCTTTCTGCCACCACATAGCATGGATTTCATCCTGATGCTGTTTCTGTTCATGGTTGACAGTTGTCTGCTAGTTGTAATTGGGAATATGTGTATTTTGTTTTGTTGATGGCTGGAAGGAGAGAGGGAGAAACTACACCACAGTCAAGGACTATTACTCTTGCCTTTCAGTCTGATAGCCAGTTGAAACCACAAATCTACTCCTGCACCAATAGCAGTCACAGAGGAATTTCATGCATTAGCCTAAGCTCTGACCTTGGAGTAGGGTTTGGGTAACCTTTGTCAATGTTCACCTTAGATCTCCTTCAGGAGAACTTGCTGCAGGGAGCATGGTAGGCTGCGGGCCCAGTTGCCACCTCCTTATATCCACCACTGTGTTTGTTCTGAAGTCATGCTACCCTAGGCCACTCCAAGGCAGCAATCCGGGTGCAGGCTCATTTCTGCAGTGTTTGGATGGCAGGACACCTCTAATGGGCAACATCTAAGACTCCTTGTTTTATAAGATTTAAAGAGTCTTTTGAAGGTGGGACACAACACACTGACAGTTGGATAGAGCAAAGACAGGACTCTTTTTTACTTACAGTTCTGATATGGAGGTGGCTGTCAGGCAGGGCAATACAGGGGGTTGCCCCTTTAGGACAGGATAACAGCAAGTTGGACCTGTAAGGGGTGGGTTATGTATGTGGAGTGGAGTTAGCCAGGTTTCCCAGGATCCCTGTGGAGTGGCTAATTTGAATACTTGGACTCTGGGGTACAGGGGCTGTCCCCAGTTGTCTAGTTCCTGGCCCTGATTCAATTAAGGAAGGTGTATGGCCCAGCATTTGAAAGACCAATGTGGGGTATAGACTCAGTCAGCTGCTCAAGAAGGGGCACTGACTGGCTTCTAGCCAGGTCATCAAAATGGGGGCAAGACAGCATTAAAAAAACCCGACTTTATTACATTCCTCCTCCTGGCCAGTTCTCCTTCCTTTATTCCTGGAGGTCTGAAGGCTTTCTCTACCTTCTACTGCTGCTTCTGTTTTATTTTTCATAGCTCTTTCTGTTACACTGTTAAAAATGAGGTGTGTTTCCTATGTACAAATAAACAAACATAAGCAGTGACCACTTGGTCAACTGGAAATTTCCCTGGGAAATATCATGAGGTTTCTTAGGTATCATCAAATGATAACCATTCCTTTTTAGTTCAATAATCATTACAATTTTGGCCAAAAGTAACTATTACTTAAGCGTTCTTTTGCTTGTGCAATATACTAAATGACAATTTAGTTTTATTTACTGAAAGAGTAAACCTGTTCATGTATTATCAATTATAGATAAAAGCATGCCATATTTTCTTAAATTTATATGACATTTTTCATTCTTTTGAAATTGACTTTCATAGGCATGCCATATTTTATTTTGTGTATTTTTTTAAATTGAAGTACAGTTGATTTACAGTGTTGTGTTAGTTTCTGGTGTACAGCAAACTGATTCAGTTATACATATATATAATCTTTTTCATATTCTTTTCCTTTATGGTTTATCACAGGATATTGAATATGGTTGCCTGTGCTATACAGTAGGACCTTGTTGTTTATCTGTTTTATATATACTAGTGTGTATTTGTTAATTCCAAACTCCTAATTTATCCCTCTGCCACCCCCTTTCCCCTTGGGTAACTGTAAGTTTGTTTTCTACGTCTGTGAATCTGTTTCATAAATAAGTTCATTTGTGTCATATTTTAGATTCCACATATAAGTGATATACGGTATTTGTCTTTCTCTTTCTAACTTACTTCACTTAGTATGATAATCTCTAGTTCCATCCATGTTGCTGCAAATGACATTATTTCATTCTTTCATATGGCTGAGTAATATTCCATTGTATCCATGTACCACATCTTCCTAATTCAGTCATCTGTGGATGGGTACTTAGGTTGCTTCCATGTCTTGGCTATTGTAAATACTGGTGCTGTGAACGTTGGGGTGCATGTATCTTTTCGAATTAGTGTTTTCATTTTTTCTAGATATATGCCCAGGAGTGGGATTGCTGGACATATGGTAACTCCTTTTTTAGTTTTTTAAGGAACCTTCATAATGTTTTCCATAGTGGCTGCACCAATTTACACTCCCACCAACAGAGTAGGAGGGTTCCCTTTTCTCCACACCCTCTCCAGCATTTATTATTTGTAGACATTTTAATGATGGCTGTTCTGACTGGCATGAGATGGTACCTCATTGTAGTTTTGATTTGCATTTTTCTAATAATTGGCGATGTTGAGCATCTTTTCATGTGCCTACCGGCCATCTGTGTGTCTTCTTTGGAGAAATGTCTTTTTATGTCTTTTGCCCATTTTTTGATTGGGTTGTTTGTTATTTCATTATTGAGTTGTATGAGCTGTTTGTATATTTTGGAAATTAAGCCCTTGTTGGTCGCATCATTTGCAAATATTTTCTCCCATTCCATAGATTGTCTTTTCATTTTGTTTATGGATTCCTTTGCTATGTGAAAACTTTGAAGTTTGATTAGGTCCCATTTGTTTACTTTTGCTTTTATTTCTATCACCTGGGATATTGACCTAAGAAAACATTGGTATGATTTATGTCAGAGAATGTTTTGCCTATGTTCCCTTCTAGGAGTTTTATGGTGTCATGTCTTATATTTAAGTCTTTAAGCCATTTTGAGTTTATTTTTGTGTATGATATGAGGGTATGGTCTAACTTCATTGATTTACATGCGTCTCCAGCTTTCCCAACACACCTTACTGAAGAGACTGTATTTTTTCCATTGTATATTCTTGTCTCCTTTGCCAAAGATTAATTGACCATAGGTGTGTGGGTTTATTTCTGGGCTCTCTATTCTGTTTCTTTGATCCATATGTCTGTTTTTGTGCCAACACCACGCTATTTTGGTTACTGTAGCTTTGTGGTATTGTCTGAAGTTTGGGACAGTTATTCTTCCAGCTTTGTGCTTTTTTTCTCAGGATTGCTTTGGCAATTCGGAGTCTTTTATGGTTCCATATAAATTTTAGGATTATTTGTTCTAGTTCTCTGAAAAATTTCATGGGTAATTTGATAGGGATAACATTAAATCTGTAGATTACTTTGGGTAGTGTGGTCATTTTAACAATATTAATTCTTCCAATTCAAGAGCATGGGATATCTTTCCATTTCTTTAATTGATGTTTAATTCCTTTATCAGTGTTTTATAGTTCTCAGCATATAGGTCTTTCACCTACTAGGTCAGGTTTATTTCTAAGTATTTTATTTTTTTGATGTGATTTTGAAATGGATTTGTTTTTACTTTCCCTTTCTGATATTTCATTGTTAGTGTAAAGAGCTACAATAGACTTCTGTATGTTAATCTTGTATCCTGCTACCTTGCTGAATTCGTTTATCAGTTCTGGTAGTTTTTGTGTGGAGTCTTTAGGGTTTTCTGTATATAGTATCATGTTATTTGCATATAATGACAGTTTCATCTCTTCCCTTCCAATTTGGATGCATTTTATTTCTTTTTGTTGTCTGACTGCTGTGGCTAGGATTTCTGATACTATGTTAAGTAGAAGTGGTGAGAGTGGACATCCTTGCCCTGTTCCAGATTTTAGTGGGAAGGCTTTCAGCTTTTCATCATTGAAAAGTATGTTGACTGTGGGTTTGTCATAAATAGCTTTTATTAGATTGAGATATGTTTCTTAGATACCTGCTTTGGTAAGAGTTTTTATCATGAATTGTTGTTGAGTTTTATCAAATGCTTTTTCTGCATCTATTGAGATGATCATGTGGTTTTTATCTTTTTTTTGTTGATGTGGTGTATCATGTTGATAGATTTGTGTATGTTGAACCATCCTTGTGACCCCGGAATGAATCTAACTTGACCATGGTGTATGATCTTTTTTTATGTGTTGTTGGATTTGGTTTGCTAATATTTTGTTGAGAATTTTTGCATCTATATTTCTCAAAAATATTGGCCTGTAATTTTCTTTTTTGGTCATGTCTTTGTCTGGTTTTGGTATCAGGGTGATGGTGACTTCCTAGAATGATTTTGGTAGTGTTTCCTTTTCTTTAAACTTTTGGAAGAGTTTTATAAGGATTGATATAAGTTCTTCTTTGTATGTTTGATAAAATTCCCAGTGAAGCCATCTGGTCCTGGATTTTGTTTGCAGGGAGATGTTTTTTGTTTGTTTTCTTTTAACAGATTCCATTTCACTTATAGTGATCAGCTGTTCAAATTATCTATTTCTTCTTGATTCAATTTTGGTGGGCTCTGTTTCTAGAAACTTGTCCATTTCTTCTAGGTTGTCCTATTTGTTGTCATATAATTGTTCATGTATTGTCTTACTTTGTATTTTTTTGTATTTCTGTGTTGTCAGTTGTTATTTCTCCCCTCTTTCATTTCTTATTTTGTTTATTTGGGTCCTCTCTCTTTTCTTCTTGCTGAGCTTGACCAGAGGTTTATCGATTTTGTTTACCTTTTCAAAGAATCAGCTCTTGGTTTAATTTATTTTTTTCTATTGTTTTTAAAATATCTGTTTTATTTACTTCCTTTCTGATCTTTATTATTTCCTTCCTTCTGCCAACTTTAAGTTTTGTTTGTTCTTCATTTTCTAGTCCTTGTAGGTGGTGGGTTAGGTTGTTTATTTGAGATTTTTCGTGTTTTTCTGTGAAAGGCCTATATCACTATGAACTTCCATCTATGAACTGCTTTTGCTGCATCCCATAGATTTTTTTTATGGTTGTGTTTTCATTGTCATTTGTCTCAGGGTATTTTTTAATTTACTCTTTGATTTCATCACTGAGCCATTGTTTTTTTAGTAGCATGTCGTTTAGTCTCCATGTGATTATTTTTTCTCATTTCTCTTTCTGCGGTTTATTTCTAGTTTCATGCAGTTATGGTCAGAAAAGATGCTTAAAATAATTTCTATCCTCTTAAATTTGTTAAGCTTGTTTTGTATACTAGTATGTGCTCAATCCTGGAGAATATTCCATGTGCACTTGAAAAGAATGTGTATTCTGGTGGTTGTTTTTTGGATGCAGTGTCCTGAAAATGTCAATTAAGTCTAACTGTTCTATTGTATCATTTAGTATCTCTGTTGCCTTACTGATTTTCTTTCTAGAAAATCTGACCATTGATGTGAGTAGGGTGTTAAAGTCTCCTACTATCATTGTATATCTGACAATTTCTCCCTTTATGATTGTTCGTATTTGTTTTGTGCATTTAGGTGCTCCTAGATTGGGTGCATAAATGTTAATGAGTGTAATATCCTCTTCTTGTATTGGTCCTTTCATCATTTTATAGTGTCCCTCATTATCTTTCTTTATGACCTTTGTTTTAAAGTCTATTTGAGTCTGATATGAGTATTGCTACCCCTGCTTTCTTGTTGTTTCTATTTGCATGAGATACTGTTTTCCATCCTCTCCCTTTCAATCTTTGTGTATCCTTTGCCCTAAAGAGGATCTCTTGTAGGCAACATGTTGTAGGCTCTTGTTTCATTATCCAATCTGCTACTCTGTGTTTTTGATTAGAGCATATGGCCCATTGACATTTAAAGTAAT
Organism: Stenella coeruleoalba; assembly: GCF_951394435.1. Lineage (NCBI taxonomy): Eukaryota > Metazoa > Chordata > Mammalia > Artiodactyla > Delphinidae > Stenella > Stenella coeruleoalba. The sequence continues at coordinate 102,476,051 of NC_137150.1, forward strand.
TATTGATAGATATGTATTTTTTGCCATTTTACTCCTTGTTTTCCAGTTGATTTTGTATTTCTTCTTTGTTCCTTTTTCTTTTTAGTTTTTCCTTTTGTTGTTTGATGGTTTTATTTTGTATTGTGTTCGTGTTCTCTTCATTTTGTTTTTTGTGAATCTATTGTATGTTTTTAATTTGTGGTTACCCTGTTTTTCAAGTATGTTAACCCATTACTATATCTACTTGCTTTAGACTGGTAGTCATATAGGCTCAGACACATTAAAAAAAATCTACATTTTCTTACTCTCCTTCCCCACATTTATGATTTTGATGTTGTCTTTTACATCTTCATGTATATCCCTTTGCTGTTCATTGTAGTTATCATCACTTTCACAAAAAATTTTTTGGTTTTTTAAAAAATATGTGTATTGGCTTATTTAAGTGATTTCCAATTGTGACTTTCTCTTTCCTATAGATTCCTGCTTCTTTTCTATTTAGAGAAGACCTTTCAATATTTCTTTTAGGATAAATTTAGTATTGCTGTGTTCTTTTAGTTTCTGCTTGTCTGAGAAATTTGTAATCTCTCCTTATATTCTAAATTATAATCTTGCTGGGTAGAGTGTCCTAGGTTGCAGGGTTTTCCCTTTCAGGACTTTGAATATATCTTGCCATGCCCTTCTGACCTGAAAAGTTTCTGTAGAGAAATACAGCTGAAAACCTTATGAGGGGTTCCTTTGTAATTAACTCTGTTTTTCTCTTGATACCTATAGAAATCTCTCTTTACCTTTAACTTTTGCCATTTTAATTTTAATATGTCTTGGTGTAGGTCTGTTTGGGTTCATCACGCTTGGGATCCTGTTTCTTCATTTTACTTATATTCCTCTGACTCTGTAAGTTTAGGAGAAACAGTTATCTACTGTGGTCTTGAACGGCTGCTCTTATGTGGGAGCATCCTGTGTAACAATGAGGCTTCAGCGGTGGACCTGGGCTCCTTCCTGCACGCATCCCTGGTTGCAGCTTGGATCACACTCCAGCTCCTCCAGGCTGTCTCCACGCAGCCAATCTCAGTCCTCTCCCCGGGTCCATCTGCTGAAGCCCTAGTTTCAGCACCCAGTCCCCACACGCACCAGCAGATGCACGTCTCAGGCCGGGGAATGTGGGGAGTTTGCCAGGAACTCTGTGCTGGTCTTTCTCTGTTCTTCCTGCCGCAGTCCAGCTGCTGTGCTCTCCTTTAAGCCTCTGAAGCTCCCTTTCTGTCCGGGCTGATTTCCCCTCAGGTGAAGGGGCTTCACAGGGTGAGGAAACCTTTCCTCTTTCACAAGGAAAGGTTTGATTCCTTTTTTTTCTTTCTTTTATCCTAACTGGTTACATGGTGATCTTTTTTGCAATTTTGGTTTCATGAGATCTTCTACCAGCTTTCAGCAGGTATTCTGAGAGAACTGTTCCACATGTAGATGTATTTTTGATGTATTTGTGGGAGCAGGTGAGCCCCACGTCTTTCTATTCCCCATCTTGATCTGGCCCTCTCCGTGTTTTAAAAATGCTTTAGTTACTTTGCATTAATCCATTCAGGAACCTCATTAGATAGTTTCAGTGTTTCCCTTCCTTCAAAAACATGAGATAATTAAGAGTGGAACTTTAGGTACTCTGGCAAAATAAAATATTTTACGAACGAAGACTAGAAATTCAAGTTTTGTTTTATTTTAGAAAGAAGTTACTGCCCTTTGTTCTTATTGTTTCATTTTTACCAATGTACTTAGATGTGGATTAAGACAGAGGTACCCCACACATACCTTTTTCTGGAAGAAGCTGGAGGTAGTGCTCTGCAGGTGTGTGCAGGTGTGTGCGTGTCTTATATGTATTGGTAGTATTCCTCAGTGTTTGGTTATAGCTTCTACTTTTAATTTCTCTGGTCATGAGAGGACACCTAAGGAATTTAAAATATATTAGAAGGAATTTTTTTAAGAAGCACAAAATCTACTAAATGAACTGTAATAAAGCAATCCATTTACAGAATAAATTAATCAATTAAAATTTCTTTTTGATTATCTATGTGAAAGAAGATAGTATTGAGACTTCTAAAACTTGTCATCATAGGTGCACACATCTTCTCAGGCAGCACAAAAAAGACAAGCTGTCCTTTTCAGAGCACTTCAAGGTCATATCCTGGAGACCACTGGATAATGAGTAGGATAGATAATGCAATGCACTCTTTCAAGGTCATAATTTTCCTAGATCTTCATCCTACATCAATTCAAGATTATTAGAATTTTATTAACCAACTAAGGAGAAGTTATGTGAATTCTCTTGCTTCATTTTCCAGTTTTTTTTTTAACTCAGACTTTGTGTAACTTCAGATGTACTAATTCTACTCTGTGATCTTAAATTTATAACTACCAATCTATAAAATTCTTAAGTTCATATATATGTGTATATCTGTACATAGATACAACATACACAGGAATTCAGTACTCATATTTTAAACATACACAGGTAATGCTCTGAAATGCAGCTATTAAATTTCTGCATTATCTTTTTTTATAAAGCTATGTACTCATAATGTTTGTTCTATTTACTGATGTGTATAAATGTTAACATTTGTCTTAGATATTAAATGGCTAGGTGGAGAATGATGTTTGAAATGGGCATGGATTAATTTAAACAATATGATTTGATGACAATTTTAAGAAAGCATAATACATATTACTATTATAGCTAATTTCCTTTAATACCCATATAGTATGAATTGTATTATTTGTTAAAAACCTTTTAATTTTCTTTGTAAGAAATATATAGAAATAGAAGAAATACCATGCTTAGGATAAAGGTTACAAACATGTGTTTCTCCTTTGCAGGGCACTTGATAGCATTAGGGTCTTTAAAATTAAATGTTTCTGACAAAAATCTACCATAGAAAAATGGGCATTGAAATGCAATTTCAGATAGAGAATATTCATAGCTTCATTTAACCACACAGTTAAAACTAGTTTGAATAAAATGAAAATCGAATAAAATTTCTACAGGAAATTACTACAGAAAAAATTTTATAGGAATGTATTACAGGTAAATAAAGAGCACTACACATTAAATATTTGTGAAATAAATTATTAGAGTATCATTACACAGTCATTGCAAATGGTGGCTATTCAAGGGTGATGAAGCTTCTTGTTGACATTTACACAAATTCTTTATCTTATACGCTGTGCCTACATAGGATGGGAAGAGTGAAGGAAGAAGGAACTGAAATAGATGTTGCCAAATAAAAATAGAATAGATTATATCCCTGAGTAATTCAATTATGCCCCTACACTCAAATAAGCAAGTAAACGAAACTAAATTAAAAATAACCAACAAAAACCCAATCATACTGATTATACCATTGTTAGTTTCCAAACACAAAAGTTACACACTTTTTGTTTTATAAAACAGTAGAAGTCATTTCCATTAGTGTTATTAAAATAAGTAAATTTTCACTAAATTTTCACTAAAAGTAATCAAACTGTAGAAAAAGCTAAAATATATTCCAATATCTATTATAGACTTTAAAAAATTTTGTATAGGTAAAGTTTAATGGGAAGATTTCCAAGGCTGACTTTAGAGGTACTTCAAAGTTTTTTCTCAAAAGTGAAAAATTTTAAACATCATCCTTTCATCAGTTGCCTGATTTTTTTCCCTAAAGTCATATACTCTCCAATTTATTTAAATTTGTTTTCCCTCAAAGGAAGTCATTTATACCAAGAGGTTAAAAAAATGCTCACAAATCAAGTTAGGTCCTGTTTAATATGCTGCTGTGAAATATTGAGCTATGTAAGAACTAGCAAACAATAAATGCTCCCCTTACAAACATTAGTTCAAGGCACTGCTAATGAGTTCACCTCTATTATGTTTCAGACTGCAGCTCAGTTAGCAGTGTTGTGATACCAAAGATAATTAGTGCAGAATTGTCAGCTTGATTTTTGCTAACGTTATGGCCTTTATTTTGTGCTATATTTTTTAAGAATCCCTGTGGGAGACTGTGGATCACTTTGTTGGCCAGGCAGAAGCTATTCATCCTGACTTAACAAAAGCACAGTTTAATTAAGCATTCTGCCATTTATTGTGTTCTCTAGACTACAATTTTGATGTTAGTCTTTAAATGTTAAGATTTGTCATATTCAATTTCTCTGCTCTAATTTCCTATCAGAGAAAATGTGATACCAGGCATGGATCCAATTTTCCTTTTCTATTAGCATTTATATTGACAGAATTAATGATTTTATTATCATCATTGGTTTGTTGCTAAATAGCAGACATCATATCCCTTCTTGTGGGTGGTTACATATCTATTGTAAACCCGTTGTCCCAGGAGGAATTACAACTCATTCTGTTAGATTTATTTCAAGGTGACCAAGTTAAGTGGTGGGAAAATAGGTCAGAAAAGCATTGGAGAAATGACAGTATTCTCAAATAAGAAGAAAGGTTAATATTTTTTCTATATGAATAACATGTCCAAATGGATAGGCTGGCAAAGATTCTTTAATGCTCTCCCAGAAGGTAGACTTGTAATGCTTGTGATCCCTGATACTGCTCCAGAAATGAAATATTTGAGAAAGTGTAAATCCTATACATTTTCACAACCCAACCCAAGAAATATTCTCTTGGGACTATGAACCCCCATTGGATTTGGAATAAAATTAATAACATCAAGGGCTTCCCTGGTGGCGCAGCGGTTGAGAGTCCGCCTGCCGATGCAGCGGACACAGGTTCTTGCCCCGGTCCGGGAAGATCCCACATACCTCGGAGCGGCTAGGCCCGTGAGCCATGGCCGCTGAGCCTGCGTGCCCGGAGCCTGTGCTCTGCAATGGGAGAGGCCACAATAGTGAGAGGCCCGCGTACCGCAAAAAAAAAAAAAAAAATTAATAACATCAAGAGGTGGTATACTTTGCATATATTTCTAACCTTTGGAACCCAAATTCCTCCATAACTAATCTAATCATCTCCCTGATTTAGCTGTAGTTTACCTATAGTTTATTTGTCAGATATTAAGCTTGGAGTGAGTTTTAAGTCCCTATTCATGAATAACTTACTCATTACTTAAGTGAAAATGAATGAGTTGTACAGTTTTATGGAGAAAAAAAAAAAGCCATGATGAGGCACTCCTGTTTAATGTAGTTCTTTTCTTTCCAGGTTATTACCACAAACCTCTTCCTGGTACTCACCTTAACTTTTAATAAGGGCATCAATGTTCTCAAAGTTTATAGTAGTCATATATTAGAAACTTTTACATCACGTTAAAGCCAAGAAATTTTATCATAAAATTTATTTTACTTTTTATATAATGCATGGATAAGTATATTTAAATATATTTCTCTAACATTTGTAGTAATGCAAAATAAAAAGAGACTAGCTGGTATTTTGTGTTCAGTAAGTGCAAGAATAATCATAATCTTGCCACAAGTAAAGTGAAATGGGAATATATTCATGGAATGTAATTAAATATATTTAGTATCCAAATACTGTCTATATTCAAATTCCATGTCAACGTTTTCTAAATTAAATTCACCCTCTGAGATATGTATGACTAACATTATGATTTCAGTAATGTGAACCAAATCAGTACTGCAGAGATTTTTATGGTGAACCAAATCAGGACTCCAGAGATTTTTAAATGAATTTCTAGAGGCATTGAAAAACAGAGTCCATCTGTCTACGACTGTTCATGTCTATGCTTATAATTTAAAAATAAAATAACAGAATACAGGGACCCCTTCCCCAGTCACTACTTTTCCAATTAGAAGAAGGAAGTTGAGGCCTCAGGTCTACACTAATCCCAAACTTTTCTCCAAGAATCATGACCTTGCCATGATTTCTCTTTGTCTGAAACCACAAGAAATAATATCGACAGGTCTCTGTCCTGATCACATAAGTGACCACAAGAAGCCCAGACTCTCAGGTCATCCTCATCTTCTATGCTCAATGTCACTGAAGACTATACATTTCCAGATCTCTCTTCATCTCTTAGCCATCCCCACCTTCTGATATCCTTCCACTGAGTATTCTGGAGCACACAGTACATTACTAGAAAAAAAACTCCCCATATTTTTAAGCTTTTTCAGAATGTTCCCTTTATTTCCTGCTCTAACATAAATTTAAATCTCCCCTAAGAACACTGCTTCCCCCATAGGCCTTTCTTATACCACTGAGCCTGAAAGTGGAGTGAGTGTCCTTCTTGATCTGAATTGCTGTCTCTTGACCGTTCTCTCTCCCTTTTCTCTAAGACCCCTTAACTTTGAATTTTATGTACCAGACAATGGTATGCATTACCTTCATTGTTGCAATAATTACCTACCACTGGGTCATAATCTCCACTCCCACTGCATCCTGTATCTTGAAAGCTTTTGTATCTGAGTTACTGTCACTCTAAAACCACATTTGGTGGTTTCAGTGTCCACGTGGCTGATACTTCCAAAACATTGGCTTCTCAGCTCCTTGAACTCCTTGTTCATCCCACCTAGGTTTTCACTCCCTTGAGTATACCCTAGATTTATCATGACCAATATCTATAATAACATCATCAAAAATCTCAATTTCAAGCATCCCTCTGACAACCACTTTTGTCTCTTCATCTCACTCTGTCTGGATGGTAAATCCAACAATTCTTTAGCCCCTTCACCTGATCTTATCATGTCCTTGTTTTCTTTTACTCCCCTCTTTCCCTCATTTCATTCTTCACCAGCTTACACTTTTTAGCCAATCATTAAATTCACTCCCTTGCATTCACCTTCAACTTTCTTGCCCGTCTCTCACTTCATTTTCCTCAATTGGTTAGACCACAATTTGGGGTAAATCCAACTCTTCTTCTTCTCTGTGCCAGCACCTGTGTAGGAGGATATGGCTGTTTCACTTTAAGTTAATAACATTAAGTGGACTCTTAATGCTACGTGACAATCACTGTATTTAGTCCATACTCTCTCCCAGTCCCTACTATTTCCTCTCTTCTCAAAATGTAACACCTCTCTTCTTTCTTCTCATTCTTCACTCTCAGATGACCATCTTTCCTATTTTTGTGAGAAAACTCAAAGTGAGAAGAGACCTTTCAAAATCTCTACTATTTCTACCAATCTACAAACAAGAGTGCCCATTTGCCCTGTCTGACCTCCCTTTAAAATGGAGGAATCCTTGTTTCTTTTAAGGCCAGTTGCTTCACTTGCTCTGGAAATGACACCCTCTTTCTTCTGCATCCACAAATTTTCTCCCACTGCAGATTCTTTCATGGTGTCATGCATCCATCTAGGATCCCTGCCCCAACCTTAAAAATAAAATCTCTTGATTTTCACTTTCACTTTCAGGCCCTTTCCACCAACTTCTCCATTATCCAGTTCTTTTTTTTCTTTTCTTTTTTTTTTTGCGGTACGTGGGCCTCTCACTGTTGTGGCTTCTCTTGTTGCGGAGTACAGGCTCCGGACGCGCAGGCTCAGCAGCCATGGCTCACGGGCCCAGCTGCTCTGCGGCATGTGGTATCTTCCCGGACCAGGGCACGAACCCGTGTCCCCTGCACTGGCAGGCAGACTCTCAACCACTGCGCCACCAGGGAAGCCCCAGTTCTTTTTAAAACAAAATTCTTGGAAGATTTCTACATGAACTGGCCTCAATCCCTCTATTTTCAATGTTTTGTTTTATATTTTTAGATTCATCCATGTTGTTGGGTGTGTCAGTAATTCATCCCTTTTTATTGCAGCGTAGTACTCCATTGTTTAGATATACAACAATTTGTCTATTGATTCTCCAGGTGATGAACATTTGAGCTGTTTCTAAATTCAGCTTTTACAAATAGCATTGCTATAAATATTTCTGTATAAGTCTCTGTACAGACAATATGCTTTTATATGTCTTGGGTAAATGGATGGAATGGCTAGTTATGTGGTTGGTACATGTCTAGCTTCTTAAGAAAACACAAAATGGTTTTCTAAAGTGGTTGTACCATTTTATATTTCCACCAGCAGATTTTGAGATTTCCGGTTGCTACTCATCCTCGTAAAGACTTGATTTGTTCAGTCTTTATAATTTTAGATATTGTAAATAGGTTTAAAGTAGTTTTAATAGACATTTCCCTAATGATTAATGATGTTAAGCATTTTGATATGCTTACTTGCCATCCGTATATTTTCTTTGGTGAAATGTATATTCAAATATTTTGTCAAATTTTAAATTGGGTTGTTTTCTTATTTTTGATTTATGGAAGTTCTTTATATATTTTGGATATAAGTACTTTACCAGGTACATTACCTAGCAAATATATTCTCTCAGTCTGTAGCTTCTCTTTTCATTCTCTTGATAGTGTCTTTGAAAGAGCAGAAGTTCTTGATTTTCATGAACACCAATTTATAATTTTTTTCTTTTATGGATCATACTTTTAGTGTTATATCTAAGAAATCTTTGCCGAACCCAAAGTTATAAAGATCTTCTCTTAGAAATTTTGTAGTTTTAGATTTTATATTTGAGTCTATGATACATTTTTTTTTTTTGCGGTATGTGGGCCTCCCACTGTTGTGGCCTCTCCTGTTGCGGAGCACAGGCTCTGGATGCACAGGCTCAGCGGCCATGGCTCACGGGCCCAGCCACTCCGCGGCTTGTGGGATCTTCCCAGAATGGGGCACGAACCGGTGTCCCCTGCATCAGCAGGCGGACTCTCAACCACCGTGCCACCAGGGAAGCCCTATGATACATTTTGAGTTAAGTTTGATGGATTATAGATCAAAGGATTCTTTTGTCTGTTTTTCTTTTATCCACAAAAGTGCTCTTATTATATTAATTGTTTGGTAGAATTTCATGATGAAGCCATGTGGGTCTGGAGATATCTTTGTGGGAAGGTTTTTAACTATAAATTCAATTTTTTAAATATCTAGATTGAGCTACTAAGGTCATATATTTTTAAAAAATATAATAGTAGTATGTGTCCTTCAAGGAATTTGTTCATTTCACCTATATTGTGAAATTTGTTGGCATAAAGTTGCTCATGATAATCATTTATATTTAAATATCTGTAGAATCAGTAGTCATGTCACTTCTCTCATGTCTGATGTAGAATTTATGTCTTATTACTTTTCTTTCTGATTAGTCAGACTGTGGGTTCATCAGTTTCATACAATTCTAGGAATAACTATAAATTGGTTATTCATTCATTCATTTTGGTTCATTCATTTTGTCTATTTTTCTTCTGATTTCTACTTCATTGATTTTTACTTTCATCTTTCACATTTCCCTTCTTCTTTCATATCTTTTCCCTTACCTTCATATTTGAAGCTGAGTTTGGGCTTCATTTACTCTTCTTATTCTAGTTTTTAAGGTGGAAGATGAGGTCATTGATTTGAGACCTTTCTTTTCTAATATAGGCATTTAAGTTTGTTAAATTGCCCTCTAAGTTCTGTTTCTGTTGTATCCAACAAATTTTAATATGCTGTCTTTTCATTTTCACTCAGATTTCATTCTGATTTTATTTTTGGTTTCTTTTCAACCCATGGATCATTCAGTGTGTTATTTAATTTTCAAATATTTGGAACTTTTCCAGAAAGATACCTATTATTGATTTCTAATTTAATTCCATAGTAAATATACTTTACATGAAAAAAACACTTCGTATAATTGAAGCCTTTTAAATCTACTAAGACTTGTTTTATGACCCAGAGCATAGTATCTCTGGGTATATGTCCCATGTGCTTTAAAACTTTATTGGACTGGCCCCAATCAAGTGAGAGAAACCACACAATAATATGAACAGAGAATGTTTAAAATGAATTGTTTACTATAACTGGGGACTGGAGTAATGAGATGTAGGGTAGTGAAAAGTAAAGAGAACTCTAAATTATACATAAATATCAGATATAAGAAGCAGTCTCTAACTCTAGGGCTGGGATTATGCACCCAAGGAAGAGGCTCCCAGGAATGAGATCTAGACCCTGTTAGAGACGGTAGTGCTTTGGTTCATTGAGCAGCAGTCTCCATAGCACCCCACCGGTAGAACTTGCTAGAAGTCTGCCCTCAAGTTTGCTGGGGGAATCTGTTTACAGGGAGGCAGTTTACCAGGGCACTCTGCTACAGTATTGCCTGAGAGGGATGCAAGGGGAAGCTGCTGTCTGCTGAGTGCTGCTGGTCACCATGCACTGCAGGACCTGGACACTGGAGATGCCCTGGGAGCTGCAGGAGCCTGGTGAGGAAGAGACCCTGCATGTAACAGGATCCTGCTAATTGAGCAACTGGAGCCAGGAAGGAAATACCTATTTTCTTCCTTCAGTGTCTTTTCGGACTCGGTGCTAGTTGGTAAAGGGAAAAAATGTTTAAGGAGTCCATACCCATTTTCACAGATCTCTCTAACAGGCTGAATTTGAAATTGAGAAGCAATAAATTGATAAGTGGCATACTTTCTGTGCAAATTGTGTTTATTTCCAGCTAGTGCCTGAAATATTTTTATTTGTTGACTAAAAATGGGATTGTTTGGTATAGATTATAAGGTTAGAGATTATGTGATTTTGCTTTTACAAGTTATGTTGTTAAAGAATCAGCCAATCCTGGACTTCAGACTATACTACAAAGCTACAGTAATCAAGACAGTATAGTACTGGCACAAAAACAGAAATATAGATCAATGGAATAGGATAGAAAGCCCAGAGATAAACCCATGCACATATGGTCACCTCATCTTTGATAAAGGAGGCAAGAATATACAGTGGAGAAAAGAGAGCCTCTTCAATAAGTGGTGCTGGGAAAACTGGGCAGCTACACGTAAAAGAATGAAATTAGAACACTTCCTAACACCATACACAAAAATAAAGTCAAAATGGATTAAAGACCTAAAGGCCAGACAGTATAAAACTCTTAGAGGAAAACATAGGCAGAACACTCTTTGACATGGATCTCAGCAAGATCCTTTTTGACTCATCTCCTAGAGAAATGGAAATAAAAACAAAACATAAACAAATGGGACCTAAGGAAACTTAAAAGCTTTTGCACAGCACAGAAAAACATAAAGAAGACAAAAAGACAACCCTCAGAATGGGAAAAAATATTTGCAAATGAAGCAACTGAAAAAGGATTAATCTCCAAAATATACAAGCAGCTCATGCAGCTCAATATCCAAAAAACAAAAAACCCAATCCAAAAATGTGCAGAAGACCTAAATAGACATTTCTCCAAAGAAGATATAGATTGCCAACAAACACATGAAAGGATGCTCAACATCACTAATCATTAGAGAAATGCAAATCAAAACTGCAATGAGATATCACCTCACACTGGTCAGAATGGCCATCATCAAAAAATCTACAAACAGTAACTGCTGGAGAGGGTGTAGAGAATAGGGAACCCTCTTGCACTGTTGGTGGGAATGTAAATTGATACAGCCACTATGGAGAACAGTATGGAGGTTCCTTAAAAAACTACAAATAGAATTACCATATGACCCAGCAATCCCACTACTGGGCATATACCCTGAGAAAACCATAATTCAAAAAGAGTCATGTACCACACTGTTCATTGCAGCTCTATTTACAATAGCCAGGCCATGGAAGCAACCTAAGTGTCCATCAACAGATGAATGAATAAAGAAGATGTGGCACATATATACAATGGAATATTACTCAGCCATAAAAAGAAACGAAATTATTTGTAGTGAGATGGGTGGACCTAGAGACTGTCATACAGAGTGAAGTAAGTCAGAAAGAGAAAAACAAACACCATATGCTAACACATATATATGGAATCTAAAAAAAAAAAAAATGGTTCTGAAGAACCTAGGGGCAAGATGGGAATAAAGACGCAGATATAGAGCATGGACTTGAGGACACGGGAACAAGCAAGGGTAAGCTGGGATGAAGTGAGAGAGTAGCATTGACATACATACACTACCAAATGTAAAATAGCTAGTGGGAAGCAGTCACATAGCACAGGGAGATCAGCTCAGTGCTTTGTGACCACCTAGAGGGGTGGGATAGGGAGGGTGGGAATGAGATGCAAGAGGGAGGGGATATGGGGATATATATATACACCTATAGTTGATTCACTTTGTTATACGGCAGAAACTAACAAAACATTGTAAAGCAATTTTACTCCGATAAAGCTGTTTAAAAAAAAAAAAAAAACAGCCAAGGTAACCATGTAATATTTGGAAGGAAATCCAGGAGAGGGAACAGCTGAGTATGGCTCTGTGGCTATATTGATCCAGAGAGTGAACTTGTTCAGTCAGGGACACCTAAAAAAAAGATTAGTGAGTTTCTACCAAAAATGTGACTTTTCAAATATCTTGGTTTGTCACTTTTTTCTTAATTGATCAAAGAAACTTACAGGTAATTAAATTTTGACCCAGGTTTCTAAATTTGTAGGATTTGTTCTACACAGTATGTGTTAATTCTGAGATTCCCCCAGCTTTGTACTTTATATATAGAAGAACATACAGTACATAGGCTTTCTTTAAAATTAATAGACTTTATATTCTAGAGCAGCTTTGGGTTCACAGCAAAACTGAGTGGGGAGTAGAGGGGTTTCCCACATACCCCTCCCCCAGGCACATACACAACCTTCTCCACCCTCAACATTCTGCAACAGGATGTCATTTGTTACAGTCTGATGAGCCAATATTGACACATTATTATCAACCAGTCCTTAGTTTACCTTAGTTTACAGTAGAGTTCACTATGTATTGTACATTCTATGAGTATTGACAAATGTTTAATGACATAGATCCACAATTATAGTATTGTGCAAAATAGTTTCACTGCCCTAAAAACCTCTTGTGCTTAATTTATTCATCCCTCCCCCACCCTCCAACCCCTGGCAACCACTGATTTGTTAACTGTCTCTGTTGTTTTGCCTTTTCCAGAATGTTATATAGTTGGAATCATGCAATATGCAGTCTTTAGGACTGGTGTCTTTTACTTAGTAATATGCATTTAAGATTCCTCTATGTCTTTTCCTGGCTTGATAGCTCTTTTCTTTTTAGCTCTGAGTAACATATCCATTGTATGGATGTAGCAGAGTTTATTTATCCATTCATCTATAGGAGGACATATTGATTGCTTCTAAGTGTTGGCAATTATGAATAAAGCTGCTCTAAACATTCCTGTGCAGGTTTTTGTGTGGACATGAGTTTTCAACTAATTTGGGTAAATATCAAGGGGTACATGGCTGGATTATATGTTAGGAGTGTGTTTAGTTTTGTAAGAAATTGTCAAATTGTCTTCCAAACTAGCAGTACTATTTCGCATTCCCACTAGTAATGAATGAGAGTTCCTGTTACTCAGCACTGTTATTAGCATTTGGTGTTGTCAGTGTTTTGGATTTTAGTCATTCTAACGATGTATAGCAAGTATGTATGTTTTAAAATGAGCAACTGTTTCTATTTCTTTATTGTCTTCTTAATTAACTACCTTTTATAGTTATAGACATAGAGATAAGTAAGATTAAGAAGCACTTAAAAATGTTCTTTTAGGGAGAAAAATGGAAGTGTTGCTTTCAAGTTTATCTGGACAACTATTGCATGAACATTTTCATATTTAGCATTTATTTATAAGTTCCAGGACAATACCATCAACAAGAACATCAGAAGAGTTTGATATTTATAGGATATAAAACAAAATTTATTTTTCCAATATTTTTACTCTTACTTGAGATTTTTCTTGTGGTTTGTGAAATCCAGGACATTTTTGATGGTTTCCACGTTGTTATTCTTTTGTGACCTAGGTCTTCAAATGGTTTCAGACAACAAAAGGAAGAATAAAGTTCCCAGGGAGCCTTAGCCAGCCTTTGGACTGCTGAAATCAATTTCAAATAAGCTGTCACTTTTTCCTAATCCAGATATATGTTAGGATCTATTTTGCTTGAGTTACCATCTGAAATGGAATGCATTATTTCATGCATTATAATACCACTGAATATTTTTGGTCATATTTTATAACATCATAATTTTTTAAATACTCAGGACTAAACTGAAGACATCAATGATATCGGGTATTCAGAATGATTTCTAGGAAGTGACCCACTGCTTTATGGAATTTTGAAACTTCTTAGTCTGAAGATTAGAAGTTTCATTTAGAAAATATTTTCTATTGTGATACCAGAATGACAATTTCATGTATTGGTGAGGATACACATTTTGTAGTCAAATACATCAAGGTTCAATTCCATGTTGCATATTTACTGGCTGAGTGACTTTGGATGTGTTATCTAAACTCTATGATCCCTATTTTCCTTACATGAAATATGGGTTGTTAATGCTTAATTGCTATATAATTATAAGCAAGTGACTCAATGCAAATAAAGCCCTTTGGTATACTTAATACTGTTAAGCATTCAACCCATTATGCCCATTTTTTTGTTAAAGAATTTAAAAAATTAAAATGATTAATATTAGATTGCTTAGGTTTAGTGGATAATGATTGAATAGATGCATTTATAAAGTCATTGCCTTTTTCAGTGTGCCTATTACTTGGTAGACAATAGTTATCTAAAATCATCAGAAAAGACAATATAATTCTAAAAAGTGAAACCAAATTGAGTCATTAAATATAAAAATAATTAAAATATAAAAGCAACTAGAGGGACTTCCCTGGTGGTCCAGTGGTGAAGAATCTGCTTTACAATGCTGGGGACGTGGGTTCAATCCCTGGTCAGGGACCTGGGATCCCACATGCCACGGGGCAGCTAATATCATGGGCCACAATTACTGAGCTTGTGCACCTCAGTGAGAGAGCCCGCCTGCAGAGCCCACGTGCTCTGTAACCCGCACGCCACAACTGCAGAGCACACGTGCCCTGGAGCCCACATTCCACAACTAGAGAAGAGAAAAACCCACGTGCCACAATGAGAGAGAAGCCTGCGTGCCTCAATGAAACATCCCGCGTGCCTCAACGAAGATCCCACGTGCTGCAACTAAGAGCCGACGCAGCTAAAAAAATAAAATAAAATAAATTAAATAAAAGCAACTAGAAATAAAAGGCATCAGTGAAAACATTTACTAGGTAACAGTAATAATGGCACAATAGAATTCTGGTATAGAAAGGAATAAAAATTAAAATTCATACAATTAAAAATGAAAATATCCTTAAAAAACTAAAACTTGCTAAAATATTAAAGTGATGTTAACTAGCAACTAGCAACTTTTAAATAAGCATAAGAAAATGCAATTCTAAAAAGCTGGACTTGAGATGGAGGTTAAAAGTGGGGATGACTGTATAGTAAAATGATTAAAAACCTGGATTTGATGTTGAAAAGATCTGAGGTAGTATCTGGGTATTTTTGCTTTTGAACAGTACATCCTTGATTAAATTATTAATATACTTATTGAATCAGTTATGCCTGTTTCCTCCTATTTAAAATAGAAATAATACCTATTGCACAGATTCATTATAAAAAATAAATCTAAAGGTCTTAGACATTTTAATCATGCAGAATCATTTAGTTGGTAATATTATTGCTATTTCCTGTTTCAGATACTAAACTAATGTAGTCTATCCTACATTAATGTAGCAGTGGTTAATACTACTTCTCAGTGTCGTATGCTGCCAAAACAGCTGAAAATACTAAAATTGGAGGGTGTGAACATTTTAGGAAAATGGACTTCTAAATAAGTTTCATGAAAGGCAAAACCATAGTCTGAAACATATAGGCACAAGGTCCTTAGGCTAATTTAATTCT
Organism: Stenella coeruleoalba; assembly: GCF_951394435.1. Lineage (NCBI taxonomy): Eukaryota > Metazoa > Chordata > Mammalia > Artiodactyla > Delphinidae > Stenella > Stenella coeruleoalba. The sequence goes on from NC_137150.1 coordinate 102,491,694, forward strand.
CTATCATTTATTCCCAAGAGTAAATGAGGGCAGGCAAATTACCACAAATATAACATGCCATAGGCCAAGCCCCAGTCAATCACATTCAGTAACCACTCATTCCCTTCAGTTGGATGGTAAGTAGAAGGCAGTGGGCATGTTGGGTGGTAATGAGAGATGAGCTTGGAAAAATACAGTAGCTAGTTGATAGAAGGCCTTGGTCTTGATAAATGTGCATAGAAAGATTCCACTTCCTAACCAGATGTATGTTGCATATGGAAGTAGTTATGTCTTGCTAAGAGAGGTTCATGTTCAACAGTCCATTGAGTAACATTGGGGAAGAATTTTTTTCAATATGAATTTAGAGATACAAATTGATTATGGTGTTTCTGAAGTCAATACAGAATGTCTCACCATTTTAGACATTCTTAATAAAGACCCTGAAGCATCAACTTTTCTTTGGTTCTACATTTATTTGCATCATAACATAGGAAAAAAATAAAGGCCTGAATAGCAGTATCAACAAACCTTGTAGTATTTGTTTACCTGAGAAATTCCAAACAGTACCATCTTTCAGGCTACATTACTACTCTATCAGAATTTTTAATTCTCTTACCAGAAAATGGATTTGCAAATGGAAAACTAGGAATAAAACAACAAATTTAGGATTTAAGATCCAATCAGTGATATTTAAATAACAGGAATATTCAAGAATTAAATCTGTCCATGATCATGTCTGCAATGGCAGAAATCTGTTTTTTTCTTTTCTTTTTACCTTACATCTACAGAACTTTGTTATGGTGATAATACATGGTTACATTTGAACAGTTGTCAGATGGCCATTGATTTCTCAAAATTTAGAAGACTTGAATAAGTAATAGTTGTATGATCATAATTTTAATTTCCAAGCAGATGCTTAGTGAGCCATTATTTTCACAGGATGATGTCTCAGCAGTCAGAGAATAGGTTCGTGGGATGGAAGGGTTGGCAAACAGCACATCTGGTGATTCATATTTCCTGGAGACTTTACATTTGTCCTTAGTCTTCATCTGTCAGATTCAGATTTATTGCAAGTAGGAGTCTAGCAGAAAGCAGGTGCTGTTTTTTGTATTCTTATGTAATATTTTATGTCTTTAGGGAGGAAAATAATATAATATGGCATCTTGTTGAAATGCATGCGGGACATGTTCCTGAGAGCCTTACAGCTCCCTGTACCTGGTGTTTGTTCATGTGGCACCTTAGAGAGCTTAATACTTGCTTCAATATTATTTTTTCCCCAGTTTTATTGGAATGTAATTGACAAACAAAATGGTATATATTTAAGTGTACAACATGGTGATTTGATATACTTGCTTTTATTTTTTTAAAATGCCTTGGTTGCCAATTTGGTTTTGGCCAAGTTTTAGGCTAATCTAAATTATTTTCTTACCTATGTAACTCCAAGATTTTGAAGACTACATTTTAAGTAGATTTTCAGTTTAAATGACTAACTGCTCAATACACTTATTACATTGCAATGCTACTATTTGTAAACTCCCTGAGGGCATAGATCTAAACCCAGCCTTTAGTACCATTTATGACAAATGCTTTTCATTTACAAATTGATTCACTTACAGATTGATTAGCTTTATTGACCTGATCAATGAGATTGGCAAATTCTGTTAGTTGTTATTACATAATCCATATTCAGAACATATTAAAAACATAATAAATAACATAGATATATGCCTAGAGGTAGTAATTGTGACATTTTCATATATTTTAACTGTTTTCCTTTGAAAGAAATATTACAGAATTTTTAAAAAATCCCTATAAATTAAAAAGAAAATTTCTTTTTATATTTGTGATTTGTAATTTTGACTTTGGCCAAGGCTGTAAAGAGTTCAATTAAAGTATTTCTTTTACATTTTGTAGGAAAAGGGGAAATAACATACTTGTTATTTCTTTTATTGCAAATGTGGTATAATCAACCTATGATGTATGATTATCTTTTCTTGCTTACTATTCTAGCTCTCCTTCCCTTTCCAATGAGTAGAACTCTCCAGAATTTTGTCCTTTGCTCATCCACAATTATTAGTGATCACATATTTTATAGAATGACATTTTGTTTAGATTCTGAACCAGTACAACTAAAAATTTTCTTTCACTGTCATTAGTAAATACAAAGTCAAAGTAAAGGTATTCTTAAATCAGGCAAGTGCGTTCCTTTCAATACAACTTTATATTAATTTTCCTTTTTCCTTCCTCAATTAATCTTACTGTGTCCATCATGCACTCTATGCAGTCTATATTTATGGTAAAATGTCAAAGGAAATCTCAAATTCAGTATAGCTGGCTGATCAGCTAAATTTGTTAGCGTTCTCTAGGCTTACATTAAAAAGATCCTGGCTAACAACCCAGAAAGTTGAACTTTTTCTGTGTTGTTTACATGACAACAAATAAATATTTGGGAGGGAGATTAAATTTGATTTTGTCTTGGGTCTCTGTCAGCTCTAAAATTTCCATGGTTCTCTGATTTTTGTCATTTCTCTTCAATATGCTAAGTATAAAAATTTAGGAAAATAATCTCTTAAGATATTTGGTTATGGGAAAGGAATTTTAACCATTAAAGGACTGTTACATTGTGCTAGTAAAAAAGACAAGTGAAAGCAACAACCTTATATTTCCTACTCATAAATCATTGCAGCAAAAAATGATACAAACTCCAAATTATCACAATGAAATACTGAATCACTGCTCTCCTTGCTGTACCTAACAAATAGTGTTCAAAACACTATTATAATAAATAAGAGTAAAGGAGTAATAGCTTTATATTTTGCTGTGTTTTTCTCTTTTTTTCCTTCTTATTCAACAGACTTTCATCCTAGTATGCTTGAGGTACTCATCTGCCAGAGCAGAAACAAGGACTTGGTAAAATAAATAGAGAAAAATAACTAGTAAAGTGTGATTGTCATATTCAAATTTGATTTGTAAGACTGAATAAGAGACTTTCAAGCTAGGGTATCATCTAAAGAAGTTTCTCCCCCAATTTTTGTATCTCTCTATTTGAGTGTAAAGAGACATCTGTCCATGATTAAGGTATCTAATTGAAAGATCTGTTACAAGGGTAATAGGCTGACCTGTGGGATTGTGGAAAGGGAAAGGGCGAAGAAAAAGGCCAGAAGACAATTTTGCCCCATCTAAGACAGAAGAATTGTGTTAGACAAGTGATAGTGATGCAAAAGATAGAGGCTTGTGCCTAACTCAGTTTTAATAACTCTGAAAGGATATAGTCTCAAAGAAGATCCCTGTATCAGTTTGGGATGTGAGATCACTCAATAATACATTGTTTTTTTTTTTTTCTTTTAAATATTTCTGTAGTGTTCTTTTTTTTTTTTGGCTGCGTTGGGTCTTTGTTGCTGTGCATGGACTTTATCTAGTTGTGGCGAGCAGGGACTACTCTTTGCTGCAGTGCTTGGGCTTCTTATTGCAGTGGCTTCTCTTGTTGCGTAGCACGGGCTCTATGCTCATGGGCTTCAGTAGTTGTGGTGCGTGGGCTCAGTAGTTGTGGCTTGTGGGCTGTAGAGCACAGGCTTAGTAGATGTGGCACATGGGCTTAGCTGCTCTGCGGCATGTGGGATCTTCCCGGACCAGGGCTCAAACCTGTGTCCCCTGCATCGGCAGGTGGATTCTTAACCACTGCACCACACCAAGGAAGCCCACTTAATGATACATTGTTGATGGCAGAGGGAAACCCTGAGGGTTAGCAGTCAATCCCCTGCCTCCTTTCATTTCTTAGTTCTCAGAGAAGAAATAGTAGACATTTTGACTCAGAACATTGCAAGTGAGGATGTGATGGTGGGGGTGTGGTGACTCTGTGCCTGCAGCTGCAGAACTAACTGTGTGAGCTGGGACAAATGAGAGTCACGGCTAGATTCCAGAGGTCTATAGCATTAGCAACAGCTGGGTCCTGAGGAAGCCCACCTGGCTTTGATTGGCAAAGATAACCAGATCAGAGTTACAGCAGATTCAGTTGCACAGAGCAACTCAAGTAGACCAGGGACAGCAGCAGGAGACAGGAGGTAGAAGTCTCCTTCTCTGCCATTGCAATGAGGATGAATCAACTCCTTTACTCCATACTTCCACCTCCCATTTAGGGGAGACAAGCAAGGTTCGAGGGAGGCTATGTAAAATACTAAGCGTCTGAATATTTATTTTCCATAACTCACTGAACAATGCCTTCAGAAATTTTTCAGTTAAAAGGTTGGGCTAAATTTAAAACATAAGATTAAAATTTTTTCCTCCCCTGAAGTAAATTATAAGCAGAATTTTTTTTCTTTTTTCAAGCATTAATTATTTTATTATTTGGTAAATATTGGAGTAAGCACCCAAATGCTTAGAGCCAATTTCTTAAATGTTTGCGGCACATTGAATAGTTATACAGGTAGCACTATAGGCACGTTTGGGTAATCTTTCAAATCTTAATCTCTACAATAATACAAATATCCAGGTCTGAGTTGTATGAGCAGAAACTTTTAAACAAGATCAAATCAGCCACATAGAAGAAAATAATTTTTTTTAGTTTGTATCTATGAATTGTTTGAGGTCTGTACCAGTGCTTCACTGCATGAGATGAAAATGCAGATTTTTATTCAAGGGCATGATTTTGTTGTGGTTTAGACACATTTGCAACAAATATTATCTGCATATAGTCTCAGATACTGCTTTATTAATTTCAGGAGAATAAATTTCCTTGGCACAGCTAGGCTCTAGAGTTTTCAATAATTCTCATTCTTAGCAAGGCCTAAATATATGTTTTGGATCTGTGAGGTTTTCATAGAAGCCTTACTACTTGTCTGTTTATATGCACACGGCCTCTCACTGCTGTCTTTTAAAAAGGCACCTGCCTACTTATAGTCATTGTGGTCTTGGAGTTTGAGAAGAAATCTTTTTCTTGATGGATATTGCAAGTAGGCTCCCAACTACATATATTCCTCTTTTGAACACTATTCAGGGGCATATCTTGTGTCATACACATATACACACACACGTACACACATGCACACATAGTCTATTCTTAAATTTGTATAAATTATTATTATTATTTTATTTTTTTGTGTGTGGTACGCAGGCCTCTCACTGTTGTCGCCTCTCCTGTTGTGGAGCATAGGCTCCGGACGCGCAGGCTCAGCGGCCATGGCGCACGGGCCTAGCTGCTCCGCGGCATGTGGGATCTTCCCGGACCGGGGCATGAACCCGTGTCCCCTGCATCGGCAGGCGGACTCTCAACAACTGTGCCAACAGGAAAGCCCTGTATAACTATAATTATATTTTAGAGATAAACTATGTGAACATTAGATGTGAAAACATTATGTAATTTAAAAATCCTGTAAAGATTAATCCAGAAAAAATATTGGATTTATACTAAAAGGTTATGAAAATAATTTTATTAATTGAAAAAAATCTAGGTTTCTGTATAGTAGATGATTTTGTTCAAAACATTATAAGAGAAAAAATTAAAGCTTTGGCTCTTGAATCCATTTGAAATCTAATCTTGATAGTTTCCTTGTTTTCCACTATGAAAATATGTTGCAGGCTCATTTTTGGCATTTCCTGACTCAGATCTGGCATCACACAATTTTCCAAGGGTCCCAATTCTTATTCGTAGAAAATGGTATCTAGCTAGTCTTTTCAGTAGCCTGAGCTGCAAAATATGTATATTTTAACAGAAAATGTATCATGCGTTCTTACTATTACTTCCGATTCAAATTAAGGACTAAAGAGATGTTATTAAACTCATCCATCTTACATTTATATCTCCTTTTCTCCTGTTCTTAATGACATTAACATGACTCATTTGGTTTATTCCACAACACACACATACATACATGCCAGATTCAGAATAAAACTAACATCACTATCATAATAAACAAACTATAGAGCAGAGTTTACTATTTGTGAAGTTCTTTTTCTTTCTAGGGTATATCTACAGTCAGATCTCTGTGTTTTGAAGTCATTGTGTGATTCTGCCACCAACTTTATACACAATTTGGTTCATTTGTTTCATTTTGCTTTTAATGTTCATGGGTAACATAAAAATGTGATTTTGTTTTGTATATGTTTAAGATTCCAAGTTAAATCTATGTACATAGTATATGCAGAGAATTTCAGCTCCTATTCACTTCCTTTTTTGTTTCTCCACATACTCCTCTCCCCTCAATCTTACAACCATAGCTAACTTTTTATTTTTTTCCATCCATTTGTTAAAAAAGTAATTTGGAACAATTTCAATTTACAGAATGTCCGCAGGTATAGCTCAAAGTACTGCATACCACTCACCCAGTGAGCTCCACTCATGTTTTGTCAATTGCCCTTTGAATCAATCCTGGATCATGAAATGCTCCCACTTGTTATGTGTTTCTAGTCTCCTAGTTCCTCATCTTTCCTTGACTTCCATGACCCTGACATTTCTGAAGATGTGAGCCATTTAGTGAAGTATCCCTCAATTTACAGTTGTCTAATGTTTTCTGATGCGTAGCTTCTGGTTATCCATTTGGGGCAGGGATAGCATAAAATTTGATGCTGTGTTCTTTTCACTGCATCCTATCAGGGGGTGTAGAACTCAATTAGAAAGGGATTGCCAAGTTTCTGCAGGATAGAGTAACTTTGTTTATTTGTTACTTTTCTTCATTGTTATTAATAAGTAATTTGTGGGTATATAGCTTGAGATTATATATTTTGTTGAATTATTTTTTTGAATTTTATTGAATTTATTTTATTTTTAATTGAAGTATGGTGGATTTACAATATTGTGTTAGTTTCAGGTATACAGCACAGTGATTCAGTAGTTTTACAGATTATATCCCATTATAGGTTATTACGAGATAACGAGTATAATACCCTGTGCTATACAGTATTATCCTTGTTGCTTATCTGTTTTATATATAGTAGTTTGTATCTGTTAATACCTTACCCCTAATTTATCCCTCCACCCTTCCCTCTCCCCTTTGGTAGCCACAAGTTTTTCTATATCTGTGAGTCTGTTTCTGGTTTGTATAAACTTTCATTTGTATTATTTTTTAGATTCTACATAATATCATATAGTGATATCACATAGTATGTGTCTTTCTCTCTCTGACTTATTTCACTAAGCATAATATTCTCTAGGTCCATCCATGTTGCTGCAAATGGCAATATTTCGTTCTTTTTTTTAATGATGGAGTAATATTCCATTGCATATATATTATCTTTATTATTTCATGTTTTTTTTTTAAAGATTTTTTTTGATGTGGACCATTTTTAAAGTCTTCATTGAATTTGTTACAAAATTGCTTCTGTTTTATGTTTTGGCTTTTTGGCCATGAGGCATGTGGGATCAACCCCCACCCCCTGCATTGGAAGGAGAAGCCTTAACCATTGGACTGCCAGGCAAGTCCCTATTATTTCATGTTTTGGATAAAAAGAAATATATTTTTACCTTAGGAAGCAGGCAAAATGATTGAATTTATAATGGTATTTTCTACTTTTCACTTTACAAGTATAAAAGCTTCAAACTTCCTCTAACAAAATGAGAAAGAAGTCAAAATATGTACACCAGTGAGAAATGGATATTTCAGGTTGCAATCAGGTATCACTGACTAAAGATCTCATCTTTGATAAGAAAATTTATATTGTGAGTAACAGACTTGATTTTGCAAATTTAAAGAATTTTTATGTTTCCATGAAGACCTTAATGATTATGTAGTCTTTACTGTGGGCAAAGTATTGTTCTAAGCTTTTTAAATATATTGAATCCTTTATTTCTAACAACAGCCTTATGAGGTACATACTGTTATTTTATCCATTTAAATATGAGGAAACAAACTGAGAAAAGTGGAATAACTTGCTCAAGGTCACACTGCTGTTAAGCAGGAGGGTCAGAATTTTACTTGGAAGTCTGGACCACAAGGTGTTGCTTTACACACTCTGCTGCAAATCTTTTCAAATTGTGAGTTAATAAATTCTTGTTCACCAATTACCCTTGTATTTTATCATCTCATTATAGAACAATATGACATTTTTCTTTGAAAAATTCTTCCATGTAGTGACTCAGAAAATATGTTTTTTTTAAAGTGGTAAAAGCATATTTTAATCAGAAATTATAATTTTTTTATTCAAACAGAAAGTCACAAAAATTATAATCATCCTCATCAGTTCACTCAGTCCCATGTAATTAATTTTTTTTCATCTTGATCTTTTGTTAGCACTTTTATGAATTCATCAGTTTTCCATTAGAGTTCTGAAAATGCTTATTCATTCAGTTTAGCAGTATAGTCAGTTACCAGAAACCTGTACTTGTTAGAGTCTTTTCAATGAATTCCTTGAAGATGAAACCCTTTTATAGGAACATTTTTGCAAAAGCATCAGAGTACACCCAGAACTGTCTGTAAATGACAAAAGACTTAAAAATGACCCTGGTTAAAGATTTGATGAAAGTTCATAATAATGCAATTGACAAGGAAATTTAGTTATTTCTGAGATATACATTTTAAAGTAATAACTAGAATTATGACTTATAACATTACCCAGAACATATAAGATTTTTAGGAATTTCATGTAATATCTAAAACATTTGTATTAACATATTTCCATACAAATAGCCCAAAGAAAGTTTAGTATTAGTTGTTTTGTTTATTTTTTTATACTGCAGGTTCTTATTAGTCATCAATTTTATACACATCAGTGTATACATGTCAATCCCAATTGCACAATTCAGCACACCACCATCCCCGCCTCACCGTGGTTTTCCCCCCTTGGTGTCCATACGTTTGTTCTCTACATCTGTGTCTCAACTTCTGCCCTGCAAACCAGTTCATCTGTACCATTTTTCTAGGTTCCACATACATGCATTAATATACGATATTAATTTTCTCTTTCTGACTTACTTCACTCTGTATGACAGTCTCTAGATCCATCCACGTCTCAACAAATGACTCAATTTCATTCCTTTTTATGACTGAGTAATACTCCATTGAATATATGTACCACATCTTCTTTATCCATTCATCTGTCGATGGGCATTTAGGTTGCTTCCATGACCTGGCTATTGTAAATAGTGCTGCAATGAACATTGGGGTGCATGTGTCTTTTTGAATTATGGTTTTCTCTGAGTATATGCCCAGTAGTGGGATTGCTGGGTCATATGGTAATTATACTTTTAGTTTTTTAAGGAACCTCCATATTGTTCTCCATAGTGGCTGTATCAATTTACATTCCCACCAACAGTGCAAGAGGGTTCCCTTTTCTCCACACCCTCTCCAGCATTTGTTGCTTGTAGATTTTCTGATGATGCCCATTCTAACTGGTGTGAGGTGATACCTCACTGTAGTTTTGATTTGCATTTCTCTAATAATTAGTGATGTTGAGCAGCTTTTCATGTGCTTCTTGGCCATCTGTATGTCTTCTTTGGAGAAATGCCTATTTAGGTCTTCTGCCCATTTTTGTATTGGGTTGTTTGTTTCTTTAATATTAAGCTGCATGAGCTCTTTATGCATTTTGGAGATTAATCCTTTGTCCGTTGATTCATTTGCAAATATTTTCTCCCATTCTGAGGGTTGTCTTGTTTATGGTTTCCTTTGCTGTGCAGAAGCTTTTAAGTTTCATTAGGTCCCATTTGTTTATTTTTGTTTTTATTTCCATTTCTCTAGGAGGTGGATCAAAAAAGATCTTGCTGTGATTTATGTCAAAGAGTGTTCTTCCTATGTTTTCCTCTAAGACTTTTATAGTGTCCAGTCTTACATTTAGGTCTCAAATCCATTTTGAGTTTATTTTTGTGTATGGTGTTAGGGAGTGTTCTAATTTCATTCTTTTACATGTAGCTGTCCAGTTTTCCCAGCACCACTTATTGAAGAGACTGTGTTTTCTCAATTGTATATCTTTGCCTCCTTTGTCATAGATTAGTTGACCATAGGTGCGTGGGTTTATCTCTGGGCTTTCTATCTTGTTCCATTGATCTATTTTTCTGTTTTTGTGCCAGTACCATATTGTCTTGATTACTGTAGCTTTGTAGTGCAGTCTGAAGTCAGGGAGTCTGATTCCTCCAGCTCCTTTTTTTTTCCCTCAAGACTGCTTTGGCTATTTGGGATCTTCTGTGTCTCCATACAAATTTTAAGGTGATTTGTTCTAGTTCCGTAAAAATTGCCATTGGTAATTTGATAGGGATTGCATTGAATCTGTAGATTGCTTTGGGTAGTATAGTCATTTTCACAATATTGATTCTTCCAATCCAAGAGCATGGTATATCTCTCCATCTGTTGGTATCATCTTTAATTTCTTTCATCAGTGTCTTATAGTTTTCTGCATACAGGTCTTTTGTCTCCCTAGGTAGGTTTATTCCTAGGTATTTTATTCTTTTTGTTGCAATGGTAAATGGCAATGTTACCATAATTTCTCTTTCAGATTTTTCTTCATTAGTGTATAGGAATGCAAGAGATTTCTGTGCATTAATTTTGTATCCTGCTACTTTACCAAATTCATTGATTAGTAGTTTTCTGGTGGCATTTTTAGGATTCTCTATGTATAGTGTCATGTCATCAGCAAACAGTGACAGTTTTACTTCTTCTTTTCCAATTTGGATTCCTCTTATTTCTTTTTCTTCTCTGATTGCCACGGCTAGGACTTCCAAAACTATGTTGAATAATAGTGGCAAGAGTATCCATCCTTGTCTCGTTCATGATCTTAGAGGAAATGCTTTCAGTTTTTCACCATTGAGAATGATGTTTTCTGGGGGTTTGTCATATATGGCCTTTATTATGTTGAGGTACGTTCCCTCTATGTCCACTTTCTGGAGAGTTATCATAAATGGGTGTTGAATTTTATCAAGAGCTTTTTCTGCATCTATTGAGATGATCATATGGTTTCTATTCTTCAGTCTGTTAACATGGTGCATCACATTGATTGATTTGCATATATTGAAGAATCGTTGCATCCCTGGGATAAGTCCCACTTGATCGTGGTGTATGATCCTTTTAATGTGTTGTTGGATTCTGTTTGCTAGTATTTTGTTGAGGATTTTTGCATCTATATTCATCAGTGATATTGGTCTGTAATTTTCTTTTTTTGTAGTATCTTTGTCTGGTTTTGGTATCTGGGTGATGGTGGCCTCATAGAATGAGTTTGGGAGTGTTCCTCCCTCTGCAATTTTTTGGAAGCATTTGAGAAGGATGGGTGTTAGCTCTTCTCCAAATGTTTGATAGAATTCACCTGTGAAGCCATCTGGTCCTAGACTTTTGTTTGTTGGAAGATTTTTAATCACAGTTTCAATTTCATTACTTGTGATTGGTCTGTTCATATTTTCTGTTTCTTCCTGGATCAGTCTTGGAAGGTTATACCTTTCTAAGAATTTGTCCATTTCTTCCAGGTTGTCCATTTTATTGGCATAGAGTTGCTTGTAGTAATCCTTAGCATGGTTTGTATTTCTGCAGTGTCTTTTGTAACTTCTCCTTTTTCATTTCTAATTTTATTGATTTGAGTCCTCCCCCTCTTTTTCTTGATGAGTCTGCCTAATGGTTTATCAGTTTTGTTTATCATCTCAGAGAACCAGCTTTTAGTTTTATTGATCTTTGCTATTATTTTATTTGTTTCTATTTCATTTATTTCTGCTCTGATCTTTTTGATTTCTTTCCTTCTGCTAACTTTGGGTTTTGTTTGTTCTTCTTCTCTAGTTCCTTTAGGTGTAAGGTTAGATTGTTTATTTGAGATTTTTCTTGTTTCTTGAGGTAGGCTTGTATAGCTATAAATTTCCCTTTTAAAACTGATTTTGCTGCATCCAATAGGTTTTGGATCGTTGTGTTTTCATTGTCATTTGTCTCTAGGTATTTTCTGATTTCCTCTTTGATTTCTTCAGTGATCTCTTGGTTATTTAGTAATGTATTGTTTAGCCTCCATGTGTTTGTGTTTTTTATGGTTTTTTCCCTGTAATTCATTTCTAATCTTATTTCTAATCTCATAATGTTGTGGTCAGAAAAGATGCTTGATATGATTTCAATTTTGTTAAATTTACTGAGGCTTGATTTGTGACCCAAGATGTGATCTATCCTGAAGAATGTTCCGTGCACACTTGAGAAGAAAGTGTAATCTGCTGTTTTTGGATGGAATGTCCTATAAATATCAATTAAATCTATCTGGTCTATTGTGTCATTTAAAGCTTCTGTTTCCTTATTTATTTTCATTTTGGATGATGTGTCCATTGGTGTAAGTGAGGTGTTAAAGTCCCCCACTATTATTGTTTTACTGTCAATTTCCTCTTTTATAGCTGTTAGCGGTTGCATTATGTATTGAGGTGCTCTTATGTTGGATGCATATATATTTATAATTGTTACATCTTCTTCTTGGATTGATCCCTTGATCATTATGTAGTGTCCTTCCTTGTCTCTTGTAACGTTCTTTATTTTAAAGTCTCTTTTATCTGATATGAGTATGGTACTCCAGCTTTCTTTTGATTTCCATTGGCATGGAAGACTGCTAAAAAATAAAGTTAGTACTGCAACATCAATATTTGATAGAATTTGAAGTGAAAATTATTTAGGCTAAAAGGAGATACTATATGATGGAAAAAATAATAAATAACCCAAAATGTAATATTGAAAACTAAAAATCATATATTTGTTAAATATACAGAAAAAGAGGAAAAAAATTACAGGGAAAACCTAGCCAAATCCAATGTAATCTTGGGAGATTTAATATACTTCTTCACAAACTGATTAAGCAAAAAATTAAAAAAGAATACTCAGTAACATAAAATAGCAAAATTTTGACAAGTTTAATCTGATAAATATATAGAAACTTGCCCTCTCCACAGGAATATAGGCTATATATACATCAACTTTTCATAGACATTGATCCCATACTAATCCACAGGGAAACTTTAATGTTTCAAAAAATCAATGTAATATAGATTGTTTTCTTCTGATCAATACACAATGAAACTACAAATCAATTATAAAAAGATGGTTAAAATTTATACCAAATATATTCGGAAATTTAAAAACAAATTTTTATTTGTTTCATATAATTAAACAAATAACAGAAGACAGCTTTTCTCAATTGGAGACATAGGTCTGAAGTTTTAAAGATTTTCCAAAGCCAAGGGAAGATTTATGAAAAAGAAATCCATGGTTATTCTTATATTCTAAGTATAAATAGAAAGTTTTAAACAATACAATGCAAAAAAGCATCAGTTTATCATCAAATTTCTCTTCTGTGACTCTGAAAACTATATGGTGGTGGAATAATATATGCATATTACTGCTAGAAAATGTTTATCATCAACAATTCTATACCCATTTAAGTTAAACTAACACTTATACTGTGCTCAGTATGCTAAGAATCATTTTATGTGTTTTATGTAATATATATCAGTCTTTTGAGATAGATTATTTTATTATCCTCAGTTTACACATGAAGAAACTGAGGTACACTCCAAAGTGTCTCAGACAGGAAGCTGCAGAATCTGGTTCCAGATTCACCATTAAATATATTGACTTCTTTGCACTTGAGGACATGGGGAGGGGGAAGGGTAAGCTGGGACGAAGTGAGAGAGTGGTATTGACATATATACACTACCAAATGTAAAATAGATAGCTAATGGGAAGCAGCTGCATAGCACAGGTAGATCAGCTCCGTGCTTTATGACCACTTAGAGGGGTGAGATAGAGAGGGTGGGAGGGAGATGCAAGAGGGAGGGGATATGGGGATATATGTATACGTATAGTTGATTCACTTTGTTATACAGTAGAAACTAACACAACATTGTAAAGCAATTATACTCCAATAAAGATGTTAAAAAAACCCAACCATATTGACTTCTTTATTCGAAAATCACTTATAGAACAGTGCAAAGGGAAGATGAACACAAATTAATAGAAAACACCACCTCATCTATGGAAAACAGAAGGATATTCTAAACAAATGTAAATCTAATAGTCAATAATAAGCATTGGCTATTTTATGTGTAGTTAAGTTTAAACGAATGACAGTGTGACTAAGATTTTATTATTTTAAGGGTAAAGATTTTGAGACAGAAGAGGCGCATTGTAAATGTAAATCTTAAGAGCTTAGAATTAAGAATTACCTCAGCAAAAGTCGTTAAGATTGAATATTTGAGCAGAGAAGATGGAGATAGTGGAAAATATTCTAAAAGTTTTTTACTAGTGGGTTTGGAAAGAAGTGGATAAATAAAGCATTTTAATTGAGATGGTTTTTAATTTTATTTCCATATAGTTATTAGAAAAATTTAGATATGATTATAAGAAATGGAAAAGTAAGTTGCTGTGGGCTGAATGTGTGTGTGTCCCCAAATTCATATGTTGAAGACCTAATCCTCAGTGTGAGAGTATTTGGAGATGGGGCCTTGGGAGGTAATTAGGGTTAGATGAGGTCATGAAGGTGGGGTCCTCATGATGCAATCAAAGCCCGTATAAGAAGAAACACCAGAGATCTTGCTTTCTCTCTCTTCACTGCGTGAGGACACAGCAAGAAGGTAGCCATCTACAAGCCAGGAAGAGAGCTCTCACCAGGAACCAGATTGGCTAGCATCTTGATCTGGGATTTCCAGCGTTCAGAACTGTGAGACAATAAATTTTTTGTTGTTTAAGCCACTCAGTCTATATTTTGTTATGGCAGCCTGAGCAGACTACTGCATAACCATTTGTAGAAATAAAAATCATAGCAGAAATTTCCAAATTAACAAGGGAAAAAAGCAATAAAAATAAATTTAATAATAAGCAATCTGATTAAAAATGGACAGAAGATCTGAACAAACATTTTTCCAAAGAAGATATGCAGATGGCCAACAGGGACATGGAAAGATGCTTAACGTGGTTAATCATCAGGAAAATGCAAATCAACATCCCAGTGAGATATTATTACCAAACCAAACTTGGGTCCACTTACCTGTTTTGCAGAAAGCCAGTCTACTGACACTGGGTTGTGTTAAAGGAAAGTACAGTGTTTACCACAGGGTGCCAAGCATGGCAGCTCATGGTGAAATGACCCAAACTCTTAATGGCTTTCAAGGAAGAGTTTTTAAAGACAGTGTGAGGGAGAGAGTCACAGGGTGGGTGATCAGCTAGTGATCTAATTGGTTGATGGAGAGATAACAGGGTGATGTTTGAGGAATCTCAATCATCAGCCTTCTGATGCCAACCAGCTTGGGGTCTAGGTGCTGGTGATCAACATGCAGTTAACTTCTTCCACCTGGTGGGGGTTTTAGTATCTGCAAAACAACTCAAGGATGTGGTTTGGGATATTATCTAGAGCCCTTGAGGAGGAACTAAAGGTCCTTGACTTTGTTTTATGGCTAAACTATTATTATTTTGTCTTGCTTGACTGCTTTCCTTTGTTTCTGCATTTTCTGATTAAATTTGGTCTTTGAAAGTTAAGGAAGGCCTAGGAAGCTAAAGTTTTTCTACCAATAAGGGTGAGGGGAGCCAAGGGATGTCTGAGCTTGGGAAGGCCCCACAGAGTCCTGCTTAGTTTCAATATCACGTCACACCTGTTAGAATGGCTATCATCAGAAAGACAAGAAATAATAAGCGTTGGCAAGGATGTGGAGAAAAGGGACTCCTAGTGCACTATTAGTGAGAATGTAAATTGGTGTGGCCACTATGGAAAACAGTATGGATGCTCCCCAAAAAATTAAAAATAGAACTACCATATGATCCACCATTTCTACTTTTGGGTATTTATCCAAAGAAAATTAAAACACTAACTTGAAAAGATATCTGCACCCCCATGTTTATTGCAGCATGATTTACAATAGCCAAACCATGGAAACAACCTTAGTGTCCATCAGTGGATGAATGGATAAAGAAATTGTGGTATATGTATACAATGGAATATTCTTCATCCACAAAAAATAATGAAATCTTGCCATTTGTGACAACATGGATAGACCTTGAGGACACTATGCTAAGTGAAATGAGTCAGACGGAGAAACACCAATACTATATGATCTCTCTTATGTGTGGAATCTAAAAAAACTCCCACGAAACAGTAAAAACCAAAAAACCAAGCTCATAGATACGGCAAATAGATTAGTGGTTGCCAGAGGTGGGCATTGTGGGGTGAGAGAAATGGATGAAGGGGTCAAAAGGGAAAAAAATAATAATAATGTAGTTTCAAAACCAGTGGTTCTCCAGATATCCCGAGAAGCTTCCAGAACTCTTAAGGACTCTAGAAGTATCCTGCCAGCATCTCAGCCTTTACTACTGAAGCAGGTAGTCTCCAGGGACTGTTGCCACTCTCTCAGCTGCCTTCCTCAGCCTGGAAACTGCTATGGACCTACATGTGTCTGCTTGTAGCTGCCCCCAGAGAGTAATGGCTTCTGCCCATCTTCCACCTTACAGCTTTCACACCAAAGACTCCACACTGGCCGCTGTAACTCAGAACCAGCTGAGGAAGGAGATCCTGGGAGTGCCGTTGCTGGCTTTCCCTCTCCAATGTGAAGGAAGCTTTAGAATGAGGTGCCCTATCATCAAAAGCACAATATATCCTCTCAGTGATAAAAGTTTCATATTTGGCAGCAAATTTCAAATGGCATTGGAAAATCTTTAAAATATTTTTATTAGTTTTTATTGGCAAGAAGGACAAGTGTATAATGGAAAGAGAATGTTCTTTGGAGATTACAAACCTGGATTTAAATCCTACATCTACCACATCTTAGCTTTGTGATCTTGAGTAAGTCATTCCATCGTTTGGAGCCTTCGTTTTTTCTTCCATAAAATGTGGATAATGGTGTCCATTTTGGAGTATTGCTTTGAAAAATAAATAATCTATGTAAAAAAATAAATTTAATCAAACCATAACATATAAGGAAAGAAAAACCAAAATAACAATAGACATTGGTAAAAGTAGTAAGTAGATTAGGATAGTATTAATTAAAAATAAAACTAATAAATAATTTGTTCACTATAATGGGGGCAATAAGTAGAGATTATCAGTTTTGATTTTAAAAAAAGACAGTGAGGTAATTGTTATGAGACACACCTAAATCAGTGTGAAAACAATTTCAAAATTAAGGAATGGAAAATCATAAATAGAAAAATGGAAACAAAAAGGAATATAAAGTGATGGATTAATGACAAAAAGAAAATTGACATCAAAGTTATTGAGTAAGAAAATATGCATTGTTATTTCATATTGAAACATGGATTCACAAAAGTGACGCTGGAGTCATAGACCATTGTGAATGAAATAATCCGGGAATCAAATGTATAAAGCAAAATCCAAGGAGAATGTAATTAAGCACAGTTATAAACATACATTTTATATATACTTTCAAAATTAGATCAAGTGATAGAAATAACCAAGAATGTAAGATCTTGAAAATATACTCACTGAGCTTATATGTTTGTATATGTATGGTTGTGTATGTGTGTATACATTTATCTAAATCTTTGCTGTTAGATATGGGATTTTACTCTAGTTACAAGCTAGGTTAGCCTTTTACTGTTTAATGGATACTGACAAAAGTCATTAGACTCTCAGATGAGAGAAAAAGGATTCATTTTTGATGTCACAGCAACAATATGAGCATGTTTGCATCATTTCCCTTTACCTTTCACATCTTATGCAGGTGAAGTAGATGGTTTGGGTGCATGTCTGTCCTTGCAATGGGTTCTATTACAGAACAGGAAGACCTGAGTTTGGGGATTCTACCACTTTTATAATGAGGGACAAGTAAAGTTGTTCTTTGTTTCTGAGAGAGGGCTTTATCCCTCTAGGGTTTTGCTGCAAATGGAACCCTGAGAAATTGTCTGGATACAGAGTAGTGAGGGTCTTTCATTCTTGGTATACTCAGCAAGAATACACAAGGACGCTCAAGGCCCATGGTGGATTGACTCTCTTAACAGCTACATTGCAGATTTTAACAAACTCATTAAGAATATTAAGAAACTGTCTCCTAGGAGAAAATAAAACTAGACTCTATTATACTGCATCTACTAATAAGTTATGTATACATTAAAGTTATTGAAATATTTCAACAGATCTAAGAGACTAAAAATATGGCAGGAGAAAATTCTAAAACAAGACCATAAACTTGGAAGCCAGAAAAAGATAGATAGAATTATTTAACTATAGAAAAAAAAATAATGTCATAAATAGGGTCAACAGATAAACGAGCCACATAGATATATTTTTGAAGCAGAGAGGATTAATATCTTTAATTCTGAACTGACAAATTATCAAAATACAAGAACGAAGAAAACGGAGAAATGAGATGAGTAGAAAAATCACAGAATAGCAAATCTAAATAGTAAATAATAGATGTCAGAATAATATAGATGTCAGAATAAAATAAATAAAAATCAAAGTAAAAATGAGATAAAAATTTTCTGTAAGACTGGCAAAAATTGTAAAAAGAAATAGCACTTATTTGGTAGGACTAAATCGAAAGGGTATACTTGTAAACAGTCGTAAATTTTACAATCTCACTCCTAGGAAACTATCCTATAAAATTTAAAGAAGGAGTATGTATACCCATATTTTTCACGATATAACGTTAATGTAATGTCTTTTGTAGTAATTATTTTTGCAAAAATCTGGAAACGATGTGAATGTCCATCAATGGGTAGACATGTACCCAGGACTGAGACATTCTCTAAGACAGGATGTCCTCTAAATGCCAGAAGGTGAGGTAAAGGAGGAGAATATGCTTTTGAATGGGTAACCATGAAAAGCAAGAAGATAGGAAAAAGTAAAGTTATACGTGGCATATACTACCAAGGATCTCTAGGTGTTTTGACTTGGGTTGATAACACAGGTTGAAGCACAAAAATACCTTCAGAAGGAAGCGGTCAAGGGGTCAGTAGGCCAAAGGGTGCCCTTCACCATAGGTTATTATAAATGCCAGCTGTGGCCTAAATTGAGAGCATGTCTTAGGTAAATTCTTTATTCACCCGAGATATGCCAATGACGTATTAAGAGAGAAAATTTGAAAAGTAATGTCTATAGGAGTAATACGTTTTCCTAAAGAGACACATTAACAATAAAATTCTCTACATGTGTGTAGATGTTTGCATAATTTTAGAGTAGGGCAAAGACAATAGTGATTATTTATTGGAGACAGGGATTTAAATGGAAAAGGTTTAGGGAGAGCATATATTAGCTTTCTTCACACACTGTTGTGTTACTTTACCAGTTCTTGTGTGCAAATATTACTTTGATAATTTTGGAAAAGTAATTTAATAAAGAAAATAATAAAAGGTTGGTGCATTTTATGCCTTTTCACACATAGAAGGCACAGCATTTTGACCAATGGTTCAAAGTATGCTTAAAGGACTCCCTTTCCTATATCAATTTTATATAGTGGAAAAGAGTATGTAATGAAACAAATAAAAATATAATTAAAGCAAACTTGGACATCTGTTTAGACTTCACCTGTATATGCAAATTAAACTATCTGAATTTTATATCATTTATTTATCACAGAGGAAGCTTACCTCAATGACCCTATTGTCAGAAACAAAAGAGATACTTTGTTGTTGTGGAAGTATTTTGTAAACTGGATATTAATATTCCATTGTTTTCAAGATGGTAAGAATAACTTCATGATTCTGTTTTCAATGTATGTATGAAAAAGGGTGGGAATGGGTGAGATAGAAGGGATTGCTTTTGGCAACTAGAACCCAATTACCTTTATAATTTTAAAGGGATGAATATGTACCTTCTTAATAATCATATATTATCTAGTGCATCTATTTACCTAACACTGTAGACATGTAAATATAAAATTAAGTCAAAATAATGTTCTTTCTGTATGGAAAAGCTTTTAGTGAAAAAATATTGATTAGTCTAAAAATGAAATATGTTAAAAATATGAAAGAATTTCTTAAGGATGATATGTAGGTTTATATAATATTATTTTTACAGTACATGTGCATCTCTGGAGGAAGTTCTGCCTTTTAAGACCAGAAGAAATTAGAGGAAACCAAAATGAAGAGAAAGGACTTAAAAGGCACAATGTGTGTTCGTTCCACCATTTCAGGCATTGCTTAACAATCTGTTGAGAACGCAACTTGAACCAAACAACAAGCAGGCGCGTTTTACTTGCTTTCCAAGAGCGACAGGTGCAAAGAAGCTTGAGAAAAAAGCATTCATTATGGGCAAGGTTAAAATTAGGTACTTAAAAATCGTCATCTAATTTAGGCCATTTATCATTCTCCTCAAAGCCCCTTTTGTACAATTGAATACTGAAGTGCTTAGCTTACTATTAGATCATCACAGCTGCTACAGTATCACTCAAAGCAGATGTTTCACAGACAGAAAGAGCCTAGCTAATTTTAACAGAAACATGGTAACTGCAAGTCACTTTTTGGCAGTTCCAGCAGTGAATGTGAATATACCATGCAGGTGCAACTGTACATAGTGAACTGTAGGATAAATGCTTTCAGAAAGGGAAAAGTGATATTGGTGAGAGATCCTTGAAAGGGTTTTATTCTTGATGGATTAGAAATCCAGAGCCTGTACACTGTGGTTCACTGTGATGAGATTCAAACTATTCCTTCCCTTTTGAAAGAAGAGAACAAAAAATAATTTGGGCTAATTATAGGGCATTCTCACAGTCATTTTCCAAATTAATTTGCACTTGGAAATAGAATACTGAGGGAATTTTCTTACACTTAAATCGTGAGCTCACATATTAATATCTTCTCAATTTATGATTCTAGTGATAACAGTGATATTTGTATTTCTATATATTTAGGTATATTTTTATGTGTGTACAGAAATCATACCATAAATTCCTTGTTCAATTTCTTATTATTACAATTCATGGCATGATATTTCTGTGGAAGAGAAAAAGTCTCTTCCACTAACAAAAAAATGGTAGAGATATTTGTGACAAATGGATCATTTCATTCTTAGTGTTCAGCAGACTTAAATGTACTTGAGCTAAATGAGAGAGTCCTTTGCTTGACTAATTGTAAGAACTATGTAAACTACAAATTGCAACCATTTAATTTCTTATTGAATCACTGTCCTTGACAAATACATACATTTATACATTAGTATGTATGTGTTTGTATATATTTATGTGTGTATATATATAATAGCTATATTCCCAAAAATATATTCCTAAAGAGTGTATGTGATGATGTTTTTAGAAATTAACAGAAAACTACAGCATTGTATAAACTTCCTAGGGCTACTGTAAAAAAATCACCACGAACTGTGGCTTAAAACAACAGAAGGGCTTCCCTGGTGGCGCAGTGGTTGAGAGTCTGCCTGCCGATGCAGGGGACACGGGTTCGTGCCCCGGTCCGGGAAGATCCCACATGCCGCGGAGTGGCTGGGCCTGTGAGCCATGGCCGCTGAGCCTGCGCGTCCAGAGCCTGTGCTCTGCAACGGGAGAGGCCACAACAGTGAGAGGCCCGCGTACTGCAAAAAAAAACAAACCAAAACAAACAACAACAGAAATTTATTCTCACAGTTATGGAGGCCACACTCCCTCCAAGGGCTCTAGGGGAGAATCCTTCCATGCTTCTTCCGGCTTCTGGTGACTCCAGGTGTTCCTTGGTTTGTGGCTGCATAATTCCAATATCTGCCTTTGTCTTCACGTGGTCTTCTCCAATTTCTCTCTTTGTTTTCTCCTCTTGTGTCTCTTGTAAGGACACTTGACATTGAATTTAGGGCCCACCTAGATGATCCAGCATGATCTCCTCTCAAGGTATTTAACTTAATTACGTCTGCAAAGATCCTTTTTCCAACTCAGGTCATATTCACAGGTTGTGTGAATTAGGAGAGGGTGTAACTTTTAGGGGGCTACTATTCAACTCAGACATTATAGATGTAAATAAATATTTTAAGCAGTGCTACCCCAAATTTAGTCCTGAGATGGCTGCCAAGTTTGTGAATTATTTGCTACTGGTCTGCAACAAGATAAGGAATTGCACCAAGATGTAATGCCATTTCATTACACCACACTGTTAGAGTCGGCTGACGCTCTTTTTTTGAAAGATTTTCTTGATGAAGACAATGGTACATTGATTTATTTTCTAGAGTAAGCTCCTTATTTCATCATGGACCTGTGCTTTTTAAGTTGTATAGTTTTAAAATATAATGTCCAAATTGATGTGACTTAGTGTGTCACATGTAGTCTTATTGGAGTATGAGTCTAATTTGGTCACTGTAGAAAGATTCTGCTGGTTGGGAATGAGGTAGTTACGTAAGATACCTGGTCATCACAAAACTCATTAATTTTTTAGTCCTAGGTAGGCAGGTACCAGGTACCTGGTGGCATAGAGCAACATGATGTAACTGAAATTGAGAAGAAGGGACATCAAAGTGTTTGGAAACATACCACTGCCTAACTGTACATGACTCTGTTTTGCCTCTGTTTATTGCAGTTTTCCTGCAGAATAGTAAATACAATTTGCGATACAATATATAAAGTTATTTTTATTGTCATTAAATGGAACACAGGCTGTCAAAACCCCAGCCAGCCACTGGATTTTTACCTGGCCTGGAAAGTTGATGTCATTATCTCCAAGGTATCATTTGTGAAGACCATCTGCAAGCCTTTTCAAATCCATGGGTGTCTCTGTGGGCTAAGAAAATTTGATTTGTCCTCAGTTGTGTGCAAGGCAACACAACTTCTTTCCCTGGATTATCTTGAAGTGTGACATGTTTCTTAAAGCTTTTAAGCTGAGATCAGTATCAGGAACTGCAGTAATATTTCTTTATGCAATGCCACATTTACTTTTCTTTATTGATTGTTAACTTTTCTCTCCAAATATCTATTGCTTTTGCTAACCAGAGTCATTTAGGAACATGTCTCTAGCCAACTGGCTCTTAAGTCCCACTCATATTTGTTGTGCATTTCTCTGTTCATCTTATTACACATTGTTTTCATTTTCACAGTTAAGAGCATAAAAGCATATTTCCCAAGGACAAAAAGGGCCTAAATCAATTTCCCCAAAGTACATTCTAAAAGCAGCATTAAGTGTGGCATCCAGCTTCATTATGCTGTTGAACTTGAATTTGTTGAATTGGGAAGTTAAGATGTTAATGTCAGACTAAATCACAAAATTAAAATCTTGGGTCATCATGGTCCATTCAGAATTGTCACTTGAGTATACAGTATATAGCATGTCCCTGTAAAAATCCCAATATATTTTAAAAATAATTTCCTCTTTTTTTCTCTGTCCTTAGGGAACAGTTTCAAGCAAAGCATTTCCATATGGAAAGAGTGAGGAGATTTAACGGGCTGTATAGCATCACTCATGAATAGTATTTAAGTCTCAAGAGGATAACTGGAGCTTGAAGATTAGGGTGTATAAAAGCATTTCATTCCCAAGTATATTCATATACTTTCAGAGCAAGAAACCCCACAAACACAATTATAAACAACCCCAAAAGCGATGTAATCAAGCCCACCATTACAGGATCTATTTGGACCGTGGACATTCCCATTGTAATGGTAAAAAGGAAATCAATACAGTAGCTTCCAGGGCACTTATTCTTGTGACAGTAAGGATGGAACATGCATTTAACTTTAATATTTTCATAGGTTGAAAAGAATAGCCTGGCAAAGATGATCATTTAAATAATTAGTGATATAATAATCATTCCTAGATTATTGAAATCAGAAAGGGTGTACTTCCCTTTCCATGGTTTTCTATGAACTTGAAGACAGGTAGTGGTCCTCAGGCTTAAGTGCACAGATAACACGAGGCAGCTGGCAAACTTTAACAATATCAGATGCTCAGGCCCCATGCCCATCCAAGATTCTGATTCATTCTGTTTAACTTTTTCAAAGCTCCCAGGTGAATTGAATGTGTCAGCAGGTTGGAGAACCAAGGCTTGTTCAAGAGTAATGATTATCAAATTCTAGTATATAAAAATCACATGGGAGCTTAATAAAATGCATATTCTGATTCCAAACTTCCAGAGATTTTGATGGAGTAGGTCTAAGTAGTGGCCTCATAATCACATTTTTGCAACATCCGAGGGAATCCTATACCCACGGTCTATGTACTTTATCAGTTGAGAAAAAATAAAGTAGTTTCCTTAGGGAGATGTCCTACCAATTTGAGTACTACTTTATGTGACACTGATTTTAATAGTTAAACTATCATAGACACTGTTAAACAGGGAGTTTAACTATCTTGGTTTATACAATCATATCATGTTCAGTTTCTTTTTGTAATTGGGAAACAAATTATCAAAATCCCAAATTTATAAATGAAGAGACCAAGCCACAGAATATTAAAATGGCTTCCATAATTCTATAAAAGAGACATACCACACCCAGGATTAATTTTGATGTATTGTTTTTTGAGTCTACCTAAATAATCTCAGCTTATCTAAGTACTATCCAAATCAAGTTACAGTCACTGGTTCTGGCATCAAAATAAATGATGTTAAAACTAAAAACCTAATACTAGAAGATAAGTCAGCATAGAAACTTTACATCTCTCAAGGTATGAATAGCCTAGTAAGTGAGATCATGGGCTTGGGAACCAGACCACAGTGTATGTGAATCCTGGCTCTGCCACCAGCCAGCTGTGTGACTCTAGACAAGTTACTTAATCTTTCTCTGCCTCAGTTTCTTTATTTGTCTTGCGTTCCTATTTCATAAGGTTTTTGAAAGGGTAACCGTATTATTATGTGTAAACTCCTAGAACAGTGAATGATATAATGTAAGTGCTATGTGGTTATAAATGTTGTATAGTTGACTTCTACTATTTGACAAATAGTAATAGGTGTTTGTAGAGACTATATTTGGAAGTAATACTTTGATTCAAGTTACATGAAGGAGATGGCATTTTTGGTTCTCAGTAAATTTTATCAAGCCTTCAGTTGTATTTGGTTACAGATTGCATTTAAAATATCTTTCCATTTAACCAAATGAGTTGAAAATTGCATAATAGGGATTTATTTCTCAAAATATAGAGGCTTTGGTTCTATTTGGTTATCATCTGCCCTCTTCCTCCCCCAAAAAGAAAAAATCAAACAAACCATCCAACTTGCTTTGTAAGGAATGAATCCTTACTGAAATTTAAAAACAAAGACCTAACCCCTCACCAAAGGAAAAAGGAATGCTTGCTTTTGGGCTCAGTTGTAAAAACTTGGGGTGCTGAGCCCACTAACTTCAGACATGTAAAGAGTAGGTTCTAGGAGGGAAGCCTGTGACAGGAGATATATTCTTTACACAGTTTCAAAGGGAAAAAATGAGTCAGTCATTTCAGGGCACTCTCCCACACCCAGTCCTAAAAACTATACTGACTTTCCTCATCAGCAGGGCTACCAAAGAGCAACATCCAATCGTTCTGACAAACTGCAGAAAAAGACTCTAATGACATTGGATGGCAGCCATGGAGAGTGGAGACACACTCAGTGCAATGAGCAGTTTTGAAATGACAATAATTATGGTCCAATGAGTCTGAGAAGAAAGCCTTTAAAGCCTACTTTTAGGTTCATCTAACGGTCATTTCTTGCTTTTAGCAACTTCACTGGGCCACCTGGTATGGCTTATTGGACCTGGTTTTATAATTTTCCTTCCCTTATTTTCTCTTCATTCTAAGTCACTCAACTACACGCTGCATTTCTTTTGGGGGGTGGGTAGTGGTGCGTGTGTACGTGTGTGTGCGCATGTGCATGTATGTGTGACCTTGAAACAAAGTGGGGTATAGAAATGTATAAATGAATAAAAATAATGCTGGGGTGTGTGAAGGAGAAAAATTTTGGCAGTGGTATCCGGATGTGACATATCTTGTTGCCACGTCTATGATACCTGTCATTTGGTGGTTTCCCCTGTAATAGTGAAACTAATTTAGAAAAGAGACACCTAGAGCTGCAAACTCCAGAAGGGATATTATTTTTATCCATAAACAGTTCTGTCTTTATTGAGATAAGGAGTGAATACTGTTACCTGCTGTTCTCATAAGGTAAAGAATTTGTGTTCCCTTCACCACAGAAAGTTTTGTTTGGTTCAGAGTTGGATCAGTATTTTATTTAGTTTTGTTTTTGTTATTGTAGTTGCTTTATGTGACCATTAAGGATTTGTAGCATCAGCTTAATAGAATTACTTCCTGAACACTAAGTTGACATAAGAAGCCAGAATTCTGTGTATATTTAGGAACAAGCAGCACATACCTCATTATTTGTGATCATTCCTTTCAACTCATTTCAAATTCTGCCTACGTCTAGACAAGTGTTTTAAACATCTAAGTGTTCATTGCTTGGGTTGATAAAAACACTAGCTTATCTAACATTATTTGTGACACTAATAA
This sequence comes from Stenella coeruleoalba, assembly GCF_951394435.1. Taxonomy (NCBI): domain Eukaryota; kingdom Metazoa; phylum Chordata; class Mammalia; order Artiodactyla; family Delphinidae; genus Stenella; species Stenella coeruleoalba. The sequence goes on from NC_137150.1 coordinate 102,517,925, forward strand.
ATCTTTTACAATAAAGTTGTGCAAATCCCTTTAAATAAAAATAAAATGCAAAAGCATATAGCAGAAGCACACTGTGCTGTTTTTAGTGTGTTGTCCATTTCTTTTCCTTCTGTCTTGCTTGCTCTTGCTGTACTTATATTCATGTTCCTTAATTCCTGGCTTCTTCTTTCCCTGACTTCTGTCAAAAATACTGTATATAGAAAGAAATATTTAACAATGAATACTTCTAAAGTTAAAAAGTAGCTGTTTCAAATCTAAACCTCAAACTCTATTTGAAAAAGAGATGAGTCTTCTTTAAGAATTGGGGACATTAAAGATCAGTATTATACATGTTTTAACTTAAACACACCACTTTTTATTAATTATATTTAAATTTTAGCTCTATAGTTTTATTTGCGGAGTAAATCCAGGCCAGCTTCTCCCGCAGGGGTCCTGTGACCACTTGGTGGCAATGTCGTAGAGGCGATTCAGCAGTTGGGGGAGTGGGGCTGAAAATCCAAGGCCCGTTCCAACCCACGGGCTAACACTGTGATTTACTGGATCCCAGCCCTATGTCTTAATTATTCAGAGGGTCTTGCAGCCTGAGGACTGGCTCAGATTTCCAATAGCAGAGTGATAAAACATGTCACACATACTTATTTCTACATAAATAACCACGATACAAAATTACCCACAGCTAGCAAAATTAAAGCGGAGCCTTTTACCTTTCTTTGAAAAAAACAAACTATAAAAATACCTAAAATATAAAATATATACGTAAATTAATAAAAACAAAAAACAAATCAAAAACAGAAAAAAAACGCTTGAGTTCATCTTGTTCAATATAAAAAAAGTAATGACACACCATGTCTTACTAAGTCTGGATCTGATTTACCACTACAGCTTCGTTTTGTTCAATTTTCCCCACGAATGAAATACTGAGGCCACAGAAAACTCATTTTTCCTTACAGATTCTATGCCTTTTAACATCTGCATATCTATGTTTCTGCTGTTCTCTTTGCACAGAATACCCTCCCATCCATGACCTTCCTAATCCCCTGTAAATCTCTCCTTTATCAGTTAGCCATCTCTATTCCTGCCCCTTACTTACTCCTCAACGAAATGTTGCAACTATATTTTAATTAAATGCATATATATCTGAAAATGTGAGGGGCCGTTTTCATTCACTATTTTTGCAATTCTCTTGCTTTCTTCCCTTCCTTCTTTCCCTCTCTTAGCCCCCGTCCCCTGCCCACCCTTTTAAAAGTAAGTATAACATGGCTATAATAGATCTGACATTGTGCAGGTATTGCAGGTATGATAAATTCAGTATGGTACCCAATCTCGTAATATTTATTATCTTGTAAGAAATAGAGTCAGGTAAATAAACAATTACATATGTGTGCCTTGTTAGAGGACAACTATTTGGTACCTAAAAATAACAGTGAAAGTTAAAATGTAGTTACTATGTCACAGATACTTTTATAAGAATTTTACATATATTAACTTTTTAATCTTTATAACAATCCATGGAGTCCGTTCAGTTATTATGCTTATTTTACAGATGAGGATTTGGAGGTCTAGCAAGGGTAAAATACTTGTTCTAAGACAAACAGCTGGATTTCAACCGCGGAGCTGGCTCCAGCACGCATACTTGTAATGACTATGTACACTGCCTCTCATTACATGTAGAGTGCCATATATAAATGTTGAAATCTTGAAAAGGTTCTTTTGCACATATGATAAACAATTCCTAACTAATAACCATAATCTGGTGTTTTATTATAAGAGCTATTATTTTGAAATTTTTCTATTTACATACCGACTTTTAATCTGTATTGTAAGTGCTTAATTTTTGTTGCATTCTGTTAGAATGTAAATTTTTAGAAAACAGATTTCATCTAAGATTTCTTTTGTCCCTTCTACTTCTGGCATGGTGCTGGACACGTACAAAGTTTACTTAAAATTAAGATTTGACCAGTAATTGGTAAATTTCCAGTATGATTTAAGCTTACTGAACTTTTTTTCAAATTCACCCTTTATTAAGTGGTTTTAGTAAAAATATAAATCAAAATGATCTGTGGAAAATTTTCATAATACACATAATTGGATTTAATGCCAAGATCTTCATTGGTAGTTATCATCTTTGATCCAAGCACTCAATTAAGAAAAACCTGATCTTCCTGCAGGAATTAAGGCTTGAGGAACCAGCTAAAGAAAATACTAACACTTTTGCTACTGCTATTACTGTGAACCATAACGTTTTTTGTCTCTGGCCCAAGAGTCTTATGTTTTCTGCCAGAATCCATGAAACTGTAGCAGGCTAACTTGTTAACTGCAAGTAGGGTAAATTTCAGACCATTCACAGTTATTGACACACTTTTTTTCCCAACGAGGCTCATCAGCAAACAACAAACATTCACATTTTATTAGAATTTTAGCAAGACCTGAAACAACATATTGAGATTTCATTTGGAATATAAAGACTGGCTGATTCATAATTAGTTCAGTTTCTAAGTTAATATTTTCCTCAAGAACATCTGCCATCCTATTAAGTGTATCTATCATTCAATCTCTGACATCTACAGTCATTATCTTTGGCAGAAGTCTCTTTGACCTGCAGTCCTCTCTCATAAAATTATTGTGCAACTCTAGCTTCTCTTCCATCCTTTATCTTCTTCCCTTGGACACCGTTTACTATGCTTCTTCTCTCAAGCACTTCCTTCTAATAACTAAAATTCCACCACAAAACTTCTGACTATTTTGGTTTTCTCCTCATCTGTTTTGGTTCTTCTCAGGGGAGGTGCAAGGCAAGTATGAAATATAGCACTTATTTTACACTGCTTTACAGAACAGTTACTATTATGCTTTCTCCCTTTTTATATTGTCAAGTCCTTAAGAATAGTAATGCGATTTTACTAATTTTAATGTCCTCTACCCCTAATATCCTGGCATAGTAATTTGAATTTAATGGTTAGTAAAACCCTTTTTGAATGAATGAATTGTAAGTATGTAATTAGCATATATTTTTTCCACATTTACCACATTGCCAAGTGTGTAATATTATTTCAAGATAGGCACTTTATTAGTTAATTTTTTTTTTTTTTTTTTTTTGCGGTACGCGGGCCTCTCCCTGTTGTGGCCTCTCCCGTTGCGGAGCACAGGCTCCAGATGGGCAGGCTCGGCGGCCATGGCTCACGGGCCCAGCTGCTCCACGGCATGTGGGATCTTCCCGGACCGGGACATGAACCCGTGTCCCCTGCATCAGCAGGCGGACTCCCAACCACTGCACCACCAGGGAAGCCCTACTTAAATTTTTTTTTAAAATATTTATTTATTTTTATTGATATGTAATTGAAATATAACATTAGTTTTATGTGTACAACATAATGATTTGATATTTGTATATATTGCGAAATGATCACCACAATAAGTCTAATTAACATCCATTACTATACATAGTAACAAATTCTTTTTTCCTGTGATAAGAACTTTCAAGATCTACTCTCTTAGCAACTTTCAAATATACAATGCAGTATTATTAACTATGGTCACCATGCTGTATACTACATCACCATGACTTATTTATTTCATAACTGGAAGTTCGTACTTTTTGATCCCTTTCACCCATTTCACCCTTGCCTCCCTGCCCCTCCTCTGGCAAACACCAATCCATTGTTTGTTCTAAGTGTTTGTTGTTTCTGTTTTTGTTCTTTTGTTTTGTTTGTTTACATTCCACATATGTGTGAGATTATGAGATCACATGGTATTTATCTTTCTCTGTCTGACTTATTTCACTTAGCATAATGACCTCAAGGTTCATCCATGACATGGCAAACGGCAGGATTTTCTTCCTTTTTATGGAAGACTAATATTCCATTTTATATATATATATATATACCACATTTTCTTTATCCATTCATCCATTGATGGACCCTTAGGGTGCTTCCATGTCTTGGCTATTGTAAGTAATGCTGAAATGAACGTGGGGGTTCATATATCTTTTTGAGTTAGTGTTTTTATTTTCTTCAGATAAATACCCAGAAGTGGAATTGCTGGGTCATGTGGTAGTTCTATTTTTAATTTTCTGAGGAACCTCCATGCTGTTTTCCATAGTGGCTACCCAAATTTTATTATTTTTATAAGTCAAAAATACATTAGTAAACATGGTTTGTACTTGGAGAAAAATTGGTACTTAATTAGTTTTTTGTCTAAGGGTTTTATTTGCCTAATTAGAACAGTTAAATATTAAAATATCATTAGGCCTTTATTATTAGGCTAAGTATATATATTGAGTTTCTTTATTTGAAAAGTTCCATGAATAATAAAATAAGTATGAAGAATATAAACACACCACACAAATAATCAAACTAAATTATACCCTGTTAAAGACATGGCTTTACACCTTGGCTTTAAATCAAAGACCCACAAATATTTGTGATTCATGGATCACAAGAATTTTGTGAAATAAATGATAGTTCTGCTAACTAAGAACCCCTTGTTCAAGACTTCAGTGACAAGGTATGAAATACGTCAAAGAAGTATGTAGGAAGTTTGTAAGAAAAAGTGTTTTCTTACTGAGTTCCATGCATCCTGTTATACTCTCCACATCTGTGCGAGACCTCAGTTTTCACTTAAGGTTTTAAATCTAGGGCCCAAAGCATCTGAATTCAAGTATCCATCCCAAATGTGATACATTATAGATATAGACAACTCTGTAGACCAGTAGCTGGAAAATGATGCTTGATCTTTTTGGGCTATGCTTGATAATTTTATCATCAAATATGTATTATGTAACTGAAATCAAAATATATCAGTTTATTAAAGCTCATAAAAGCTTATTTCTGTTGTTTTGCATCAATATTTTCTTCCTATGTAATATATAGTTATATAAATCTTATTTAACATGTTTTACCTTCTTTGAACATAGGTAAATTAAAGGAAAGGTGATTGAGAAATGTTTTGGGCATGAAGACATCTTAAACTTAGGGAGGCAAATATTTGTAATAAAAAAGTATTTAATTTTTAGTTTGAAGACTTGAATTTGAGTGTTGGCTCTGGAGGCAATGTGGAATCAATAGAAGTTATATTAGTGAATAATGTTTATAAAAAATAACTTTCTGTGTTCTGTGGGTGATATTTTTGAAAGCTAAATGATTGTTGGCAGGGGAATAGTTTGATGCCTGTTAGATGTAAACAGGAAAAGTAAGTTGTGGAGAGACAAGATTCAAGAAATCTAAAAGAAATCAAACAGCAGACAAATGATTCTCAGGTTTCTGGTTTTGACAACTGGTTGGATAGAGTTACTGCAATAGTATATATATTGCTACAGATTTGCAAATACTAGCATTTAAGTATAAGGAAAGCATTAATAAATCATTATCTTTTTGTAGAGAGTGGATGAGGGAGAGGACAGGATGGGAATAATATTTCTTTGAATATTACTTGCTATTCAATTTTGACTTTGAAATAATAAAATATTTTAGATAATCAAAAATAAATGGAATCGAAAAGGAAAATCCAATGAAAATAAATTTCCTAAAAGTGGGAAGCCAGCTGAAAAAAATGTGTCTATTTTCCAAGTTACTGGCATAATGTATGGAGAAAATAACTACTTCAGATCATAGATTTAGAGTTGCATACTTAATGGAGTGTATTCTAAGAAAAAAACCAACTTTCAAATGCATTCATAAGACTTGTTAGTTGTAATATTGATTTTTTATTTTGACAATTGTGTGTGTTGAAAATTGTGTGTGTATTAGCATATCAATATGCTAATATTGATAGAAACAAAGATTTTTGATGTACAAAAGAAGAAATATAATTTTAAAATGATTGCCTCTATGGTGTTTAACGTGAAGTGGAAATAATAGTATGATCTCATAATTTTTTTTAATTAAATAGTTTATAATTCTGTCTACTGAAAAAGCTCAAAATTATTTTCTGTAAAAACTATTCTCCACTACAGAGAACAAGGCTTCCAAGAATAACTGATTTCAGACCCAGGGCTAGAAATGTGCAAAATAGGAGGCCAAGACTTTGGGAGAGGAGGGAAGAAAAGAGTCTTGGACATGTTGGTTCTGAGTTCTTCTAGGACATGAAAATATAAGGAGATATTAGAAGTTCTGATTTAGGACTCTGGCTCTGCAATTTTATATGTATTTATTCAATTTCTATAAAATTTAAAGAATCAAGTCTAATGATCTTTAGAATACTGGCAGTTCTCAAAAGTGTATGATTCTATGATTTTACGTAAAGTGACTATATGTAAGAAAACTATGAGATAGAACACTGGTGCCTGATTAGAGCCACTGGCATAATCACTCAGAATAAAAAGGACCTTGGTAATTCCAGTCACTTGGTTGAATAAGTGATTTACATGTAGTAGATCAAAGAGTTTATTTAGTAAAACTAGTACTACCTTTCCTTTGCTTTTTCATAATTTAAAATTAGTTTGATTTGCATTACATTGTTTATTTTGGTTTTGTTTAATTAAAAGTTTAAAAAAGCATGTTAAACTACAAAATAAATCATGTATTCTCTGATTTTATATTCTATATTTAAAATGTGTATGAAAGTTTCTTTAATCCCTACAGCGAATGATTTCACTTCACCTTTAGTTTTTCTGTTCAGAGTCCTTTCCCAAGTATTTGTGATCTATTTCATGAAAAAGTACTTCCTTACATCTGCCTTGAATTTCCTTTTTCCCCCAGTTCCATTCCTGAACCCTCATCTTGCTATCTTCTTTAAGTGGAAAATAGTCTGCTTGACATTATTTCTATCATGTTCAGTTCTGTGTATTTCAGTAAAATCTTTCTTAATTATGTTCTTCCCAAGAGAGCACTTAATCTTTTTTAGCCTGTCTTTATAGATTTTTACCTGTTGGCCGTAGGATAAACCCCATTGCTTTTTAAAGCAACTTTGATCGTATGAAAGTCTTGGGTACTTTATTAAAAGAATCCCATTAAAACAATATTCACAAAATAGCAAAACTCAGTTTTCATGCTTTGGAAGAATTTGTTTTATCTGACAATAAACAGAACCTCCAAAGAACAAAGTGACATAAAATATACTACATTACTTGTACATTTTGATTCCATCTCTTTTTCCTTTTGTTTATTACCTTTAGTACCTTGAGAGTTCAAACAGAGTGATGAAACAGTATTTTTAAGTGTTCATTTTCCTTTAATGTTTACTTCCTCTCCAATAGAGCAGAAAGACCTAATAACTAGCAAACATTAACATTAAATTAATCTTAACATTTAGATTGTTTCTTGTTTTTATTAACCTAAGGTCAAAATGATAAAAGGACCAAGTGGAAAAAAAGAGGCATCACAATAAAATGGGAAACCAATCACTACTTCCATTTAAATGCACATTTAATATAATAGCTCAAGATTCACAATGGAAGGAAATACAAGAGAGAATATACATTTTGTCAACCAATATGACTCTAACATCCAATAACGTGAATTAATGGCTCTACATAATAAACAGTAAAGAAAAAAGCTCATTTTCACTTTGCATAGTACAAAATATTGTCTGTATTAAGACATTCCAGTTAAATAGATATTTTAAGTGAACATATTGAAGTAATTTACAGAGTACGTAATTGTTGACAATATATCAAAGATTATCAGAGACTGTGGTTTACTGTGTAAATGGCAGAACAAGTGTACTCAAAATATTAATAATCTTCAAAATTTGGGCCTCCTAGATATTTTAATGAATGCTTGATCTGAGTAGCTAGTATAATGAGTATGTAAATTGGTAAACTTTCAAAATTATCTCTGTATCAACAATATCATTAGAAATTTAATAAAATTTGGAGTACTGGACACATAGTCAAGTAAAGCAATTCTAAAAATCATCTTGGAGCTTTTATTTCTTTTCCCAGGAGAATTTATTTCAGCTCAGATCTCTGACCAACTTCAAAGGAGATTTTTGTGGTTATTTTGGATATATAAGTTGTGTAGGGAAAAAAATAAAACTGGTTTTCAGACAACAATGAAAACAAACCATTTAGTAAATGCATTTCTGTGCAAAGCAATTGTGCTGAATTTCTGAAATGGTTTCTGAAAATGTATGCATACATGAGCTTCCTTGTTATCTCTTGTGTAGCAACAAAATGAAACATAAAAGCTTTATGGCATGAAGATAATGTTAAACAGATTTCTGCCTGTTTCCTAAACAATGGTCAAAAAAATCTAATTAGAGTGGAAAGTACTATACAAAGTAAAGTTGTGGATCCTTGGTAGGTTATAAAAGAAGAAAAACACTGCTCCAATTTTGAATGTGTGGTAGCTTAATTGTTTAAAAGAATATTAATTAACTACTGGTTTGCATTCAATAACATATTTGGTTAATTCATTATGTGTCATTTGTGTAGAAGGTGAAACAAACTAATAATTTTGAGCTATTTGCATCTTTTCAGTACAGAATATTATACTCTACTAATTTTTCATGTACAAGTTTGCAGTAACAAAAATACAAATCATTCCAATAGACCTTTGTTAAAGAGTTTACCTGGGTGGTAAGGCATTAAGGGGTGTAAAACTATTCTTTTTCTATTATAAATCTAAAGTGGCAAGACAAAAATTGTTACGCAAAATAGACCTTTGAGAAGTGTCCTTGCTGCATCAAGACAATAAACCAGAAAAATTACCATGCTGTCAAATATTAAGAATGAAAAATAAATATAAGTGAACCATGGTCTGTGTTTTCTTGGAGTTGATTTTAGTAACATTTACCTGAATAATACTTTATACTTTACCATGGATCCTCTCCTCCTTTGCCACATTTTTTTTTTCTTTTTTTTGCGGTACGCGGGCCTCTCACTGTTGGGGCCTCTCCCTTTGCGGAGCACAGGCTCCAGACGCGCAGGCTCAGCGGCCATGGCTCATGGGCCCAGCCGCTCTGCGGCATGTGGGATCTTCCCGGACTGGGGCACGAACCCGTGTCCCCTGCATCGGCAGGTGGACCCTCAACCACTGCGCCACCAGGGAAGCCCTGCCACATTTTTATTTGCTAGTAATTTGCATATTACTTCTTCCATAGTCCAAGACAGCTAAAAAATTTATTGTTCATAATTTAACCCCAAATCTGATACTTTTCAGATTATAAGTGTGTCTTTTAAAATACAAATTTCCCTTAATATCAAGATAGACACAAAATATTGTTTCTAAAAAGCTTTCTATTTGTGCTTTAATTATTTTTAATTTAAATTGAGCTAAACTAGGGCAGATAGCTATATATTTGTTATTTTTTTTTCTAATCAGCAATATAAATTATTTTTTTCTACTTGAGTTACTTTTAAAAAATCTGAAAGGTTACTTCTTCGCCCTAAAACTTGTTTTGATAAACAAGTTTAAAAAAACAGACTGGTTTTATTGTTGATTCGTAGCTGCCATGCCCTATCCTCAGAGTAAACTTTTTCTTTTCTAGGGAAATAACTTGTCGCTTGGAAATTATTTAGCTTTATTCCAGCTCAATCCATTAAAGATATGAAATGACCAGTCAAAAATGGAAAACTCCAGTTACTAAGTTTTAAATTGCTCTTCCAGGACTAAATGCCTGAAGTCAGAAGGTCGCTTCTGGACATACCAAACAAAAGTCAGCCCACATGCAAGATGAGTCAGCATACATGTATCCTTAATTTTACACAGTCAAAAATAAGAGCTGACAACATACAGCTAGTTTTTGGCTTCCTAGGGCCATTTCTCAAGTTTCCTTTCCAGATCATTCCGCTAAACAATTTCTTTATGCCACTAAATCCTTTGAAACTCCCCTTCTCTTTGCATATCTTTCAAACTGAACCAATCTGTTTTCTCAGGCATACATTTCTTCAAGCTTCTCTCTTGTTGACAAACATTTCGCATAATGTTTTCTTTTCTTTTTTTTTGGTAATTAATTTCTTTGTTTATAAAATATAACCTCCTATTTTCAAGTACCATATGAATATTTTAAATAAGTCGCTTTTGAAACACCCAGGGTGTTTGTACACCGCAGGGTGAGATGTACAAAAATTCTGTTTTGTGATATGAAAAGGCATAGCATCAGAAAGGATTTTTAATGGTTACTAAAGTTTTGAACAAATAATTTAACTTCTTTAACCCTCCTTATCCTCATGTGTGGAGATAATAATGCCTCCCTTAGAGATATATAAGTACATTTTTCCAACTATTATTACTATCAATAGTAATTTATTATCAAGAATATTACTAATTATTCTTATGTTTTTAATATGCTCATTCTCTAGACCAAGTAAAAAATTGGCATAGGCTACAGGAAATGTTCTAACTGAAAATAAACATAAAATTAATAGGTTTTGTTCTTTTTTTTCCACCAAAACTAAATTAAGGATAACTTTTTGTATGGTGACATTGTTTTGCTATTTTTCTTCAACTATAAAATTATCAGAAGGCAGCTTGACCAGCTGATGCTTTTATACTTACAGTTGCTTGACGGAGGCACACTATTGTGGGAAAATGGATATAAGGTTACTTACCAGAGTACAGTGACACAATTTTATAAGAAAATACAGTTCCCTTTATTCCAGTTCTGTATTCATCCTGCACTTTCTGACATTAATCAATTTCACAACTGACTTTTCAGCTGTAAAAAAGAATGTCAACTGGCGATCATGCATTTCCTTATATACTCTTGGTTACCCTTGCTCAGTAATAGTTTTTTTATAAAATAGTTTTTGGTAGATAAAACACTAAGTAGTTTCTTCTCTGAATACAACAATGAAAACTTTGTTTTTGATTCAATTTTATCATTAAGCAACTAGTAATAAATAATTCAAGACAAGAGGCACGTTTCAAAAACTTTATTTTTGATCATTTTGTTTTGGATTTGCCATTAAGATCTGGCTAAAAAATTGATTACCTCCTGTTGAATCTATAAAGGATAAATTCATTTGAACATAAGGTCCAGCTCTATTTTCCCTATAAGTGTGTTATCACTCAAATGAATAAGTTCTGATTCACTCTCTTGGCTGGGACTTAAGCATAAATATATTTAATCAGGTAACTTATTAAATGATTTATAAATGCACTAAATAGACTAGAGTGTATTCCTAAGCATAGTGAATATATGTCAGGGATAATTTTAACATCCACTTGAACAGATGCCCCAAGGATTTCATGGCTTTATACCCCACAGCACCTTGAGATCTATGAAGGACTAGTAACCTTGTCTTCATCAACCTACTTTTGAATGTCTCCTCCATTTCTTGTTCTTCTGGAAATTTAACTGTTCACTGAGTACACTTCCCCTATGGCTCTCTGAAGTGGAGATTTTTTTCTTCTCTTTCTCACATGTGACCTCAGGTGCAGGGGTGAGTGGTACCATGTGTGCTTCCATTTGCTGTTTATCAAACTAATTCTGTCTGTCCCACATAGCCTCAATTTCTCTAAAGTGTATGCCATCAGACTGCACTCTTCTTATTGATGTCATCTATCTATTTCTATGTTGATTCTCACCTTCACAGCACATTTATGCATGGCTTTAACATCTAGATCTCTGCCTTCCTTTCCATCACTACTCTTGCCTTGATTTTTAGTGTCTTTTTTATAATTATGTTAATTATCCACCAAGACCTTGACCCCTCAGTTGCTTTTCTTCCACTCTACTTTTTTACCACTCCCATGGACAAACTCGAGATATTTCCATTAATAATAATTATATCACAGCTTGTATCTCAATTTTAGACATTCTGCTCTCTGGCCACCAACTTCCAGTCCATCCATATTTTTACAGCATCAAGCTGTTCCTTGACCAACATCACGAGTGCAGAGCCATTGATTTTTGTCACTTTTTCACTGTACAGCCACCTCCTTTGTGTTCCTCTTCTTATCCAGCTGTAGTCTGTGATATGCTATTAAAGCATCTCTGTTGAAAACATCCCTTAAGGCTGTGCTCTTCCCTTCTTTCACCCCATCCTCTGTATCTTTCTACTGAAAAACTCCCAGTCTTACATTACAGCATGTCTGTATAGTTACAGGCATTGTCTAGTAACTATGGAAAATCGTGATCCGGGAGAGAAAGTGAAATTTTAAAGAACAAATTCTTAGATTAGGTGAGTGGTAATGGATAGCAGGACCAAGTGCAGAAGTGGAACTGTTGGCCTGGACTAGTTTATAAACTGTCCATCCATCAAAACAGGCATCTTTAGCTAAGGATAGGGCTTTGGTCAAGCAAATATAACTTGAAGAAAATGAGCAGAGGAGTTGTGGGTATATGCAGAAATGGTTATAATAATGGGCCGTGAAACTTAAATTGATTAAGGAGGTAAATGAGAACACCAGGTGAGAGGTAGAGTGTGAATATGTGGATTGGAGATCCAGAAGAACTGAAGAATTTGTTTTTTTTTTTTGCGGTATGCGGGCCTCTCACTGTTGTGGCCTCTCCCATTGCGGAGCACAGGCTCCGGACGCACAGGCTCAGTGGCCATGGCTCACGGGCCTAGCCGCTCCGCGGCATGTGGGATCTTCCCGGACCGGGGCACGAACCTGCGTCCCCTGCATCGGCAGGCGGACTCTCAACCACTGCACCACCAGGGAAGCCCAGAACTGAAGAATTTTAAGAGTATGAGCAGTACAGTTGGTGTACTCAGAGGATAAGAGTCAAAGAATTAGATGATAAAATCAAAGAATTGGATGCTTGAAATCGAGATTTTGAAGATAGTGCAGTTATTATTAGTGAGGTCTACTGTATAATCATAGGACAGGATTGATGAATGAACACATTCTTATTGGTTAAATAATTTATAAAAAATTTTTCTTCTATAAGAAATGATAAATTATGTGCTATTTTATAACAAGAATGAAAATTATTCCTTAAAATTTTTAAATGCCCTTAAATTTAGTTATTTACTAATCTAGATTTTAGAATATCCAGTCTGTGCTTGTAATCTCTTCAATTCCTTCCCTTAGGCCATGAGAATCTCATCAAACCCATATAAACTTTCCCTAAAGAATGCTTATATACAAAATAAGCACATACACAAAATTTCAGGAGATTCAAATGCCTTCTGAAGTTTATCATTGGATCCCTTAGGGTGAAAGTATTAGGGTGTTAGGGTACAGGTTTTCAGGATCACACTTTTCTAGTAGCTTCTAACTGCATCTGAACCTGCCATTTTGAATTTTAAGCATTAGATGTAAGATGGCAAAGGCACTTTAGTGGTAGAAACCTTCGAAATAGTTAAATTGCTGTATTTAAGCCATCTTTTACCTGATGAGAATTCTTAGAGGCAAGGGCATGCTGAAATAGATTTTCCTTCTCAGTTCCCTCTCAGAGGATTCCAAATTAAACTGAACTCTTAAAATGAAGCTAGAAAATACTAAGGCCACTAACAAATCCAAGAAGGTTTATTTTGCCCAACTAAAGAGACTTGGCAGCTTTATATTTCAAGCCCAAGGTATACATTTATCTTACTTCTTAGTTAAAATTTCCATGGTCCTCCTCTACCTCTTGTGGCTTGTAAAAGAACTCACCTAAAGATGTTCTGGGCTATCACCTACGTTTTAATACTGTGTCTTTTATTGGGTGTGTGTGTGTGTGTGTGTGTGTGTTTATGCATATGTGTGTGATGTAGGCAACTCATATGTTTCAGTTTCCTCATTCATAACAGATTACCTATCCTACCTAGTGAGTGTGAAAGAGATAATGTGAATGTTCATTCAGCACACATAGAATACTATCAAAAGCAGAACAATAATGTTATATAATTTATTCTACCATAATCACTTTGTCAAATTGGCCTTCTTGAGAACATAGCATCTTGGGCCTGTACGCCGTAGGTAAACATAGCATCTTGAGCCTGTATGCCATAGGGCGTGTATGCCGCATGCCATAGGCCTGTATGCCTGTATGCCATCTTGGGTCTGTATGCCAAAGTATGAGAATATTGTAAATGATACTCATATTGAAAATCCAATATTTCTAAAGAAATCACCTTATTTACCACTAGAAGCCTTTATGTTAAAAAGGTTGAACATTGGTCAAATAGCTAGTGATTTTGTTTTATTCATTATTCATTATTTTAAAGTTGGCAGATTAGTTAGCAAATCAGTTGCAAATGATGTGGAAAATCTACTGCTTCTGAAATTGTGTGAGACTGCATTAAAAATCAAATTTAATAAGTCAATGGATATGTTTATTAGATACTTAATTTATTAACTGCTATCCTCTGTAAACACTATCAGAGATATAGACTGAAAAAAAATCCATGTTCTCAACAAGCATGTGATTTATTTGGGTATAAAAAGTCAAATATAAAATTTACTTGTTTAAAATTTATTAATAAAGACATTATAGGAAATCGTATTTTACCTTAATTACACAGATTGTACAAGACATAATATTTCATTAGGAGAATTTCCTCTGGGTTATAGTAGTTATACTGGATTCATTAGTAAATTCATTTCTTTAAAATTTTTTAGTTAAGTGCCTGCTATAATGTTAGGCATTATGCTAGGTCTTATGTTAGATGTTGGGAATAAAAAGGTAAATAAGACAGAGGTTGTCAAGAACTGAGAATTTTCTGAGATTTTACCTTATTTGGGAACTAGTGAGTCATCCTGCCACAGTTTCATGGACAATGGGTATGAGACTCCTGGTCTAGGTGAAAGTCTTTATACTTATGGCACACCAATAAGAAGGAGCTTCACTCTTGGGTGAGTTTCCCTTGTACTCCAAGTCCCACTGGGGTGACATGAAGGGGCCCAGATAGATGCTGCATAGGTAATGAGTTTATATCATAGCTGAGGAACCCTGGGCTTGGGCACTCCGAATCATTTGTTATGGGCAGTGAGCAAATCCATCTGCCTTCTGCTCTGGAAGGAGACATTCATTATACTGGTCAGTAAGCAACCCTTCCCTCAAGGTTATTAGGAGATACTAATATTCCAAGGCTGCTTACCAAACAAACATTCTGAAAAAGACAATCCAGAACAAATTACAGCCATCAGGGCCTGTATTAGTTTTCTATTGCTATGCAACAAATTACCACACATTTAGTGGGTCAGAACTTATTTATAATCTTGTTCCCATGGGTCAGAAGTCTGGGCATGGTAACAAGGTCCTTTGCTCAAAGTCTCATTGGCTGAATTCAAGGTGTCAGCCAGATTGAGTTCTTTTCTGGAGCTCAGGGTCTTCTTCCAGGATCACTTGGTTGTTGTCAGAATTCAGGTTCTTACAGTTGTAGGACTGAGGTCTCCATCTTCTTACTGTCAGGCATCTAGCCTCTTGAGGTCAAATTCTAGAGGTCACCCACAGTTGCTTAGCATATTGCCCTATTACAGTTTTTTTTTTTTAATATATATATATCATGGTGGCTTACTTTTTTAAGGCCAGCAGGAGACTCTGTCTTTCCAGTCTGCTAAAATGGAGTTTTATACATAATCATGGGAGTGACTATTCCATCATCTTTGCCATATAGCATAACCTCACTAACGGGTGATTATTCCATTACTTTTGCCATATTCTACTGGTTAGAAGCAAGTCATAGTTTTTTCTTGTCCTCAAGGGGAGGGGATTATATAAGAGTGTGACTCATTGGGGGATCACTTAAGGGTGATCAGAAGATCATAAATTCATAAAAATGAGAGGCTAATATGGAATTACCTTCCAACAGACATACACCTTGATAAAGAGAAGCTTACAATCGACTGGTCTTTCTGATCTTCCTATAGACAGATTATATATAATCATAAATAAACACATATATAAATTTGGCAATTAAGAATGGTGATAAATGATACTAAAGAAATAAACTAAGAGTTTGATAAAAAAATAGAGAAACAATTTTGGAGATTTAAGATGTTCTTTGAGAATGGATAGACTTTAGACAGTGGGAGAAGATTATGAGTAATTGGAATGATAGAAAAGAGAAACAAAATTTCAAGGTTTCTTGGGGGCACTCAGTGAGTGCCTAAGTTATATTGAAGCATAACTATTGAAAAGATGAGTAGTTGCAATAAGGATTGGTGGGTACTTGACAGGCTGAAGAGTTTTGACTTTATGGTATAAGCAGTAAGAAGGCTAAGGAAGTTGGAATGGAGGAAGAAAGTATGATTAAGGGAATAACATATTTTACTAAGTTTTATTTAAAAATTTTTTTTTATTGGAGAATAGTTGATGAAGGGAATGTTATTTAAATATTTAAACATAAGCTTGGTTTTCTTGGATAGTAAGATACCCAAGCAGAAATATTCAGTAAGTAAGTAATTAGAAATGGTGATGGGAACTCTGGAAGAAAGTAAAATGTAGATCTGAACACTAGGTGTAGAATGTGGATTTCCATGGGATTAAGGAACCTACGAAAAGAAGTGTATAGAAAATAGAAGGATAAAGGTTAAATTGTTCAGCACAGGAGGAAGCTGAGTAAGCAAAACTAATGGTGAAGGTACTAGGAGGACCAGGCTAACGCAGTGCTATAAAAAACAAGGAAACAAATGAAAGAAATGATGTGGACAACCATTTGGAGAATTTAGAGAATCTCTGATTATGTTTCAAAGTATTATGTGAGTTGCGTAGGGTAGATTTTCACTAGAGACAATTCTAAAAAGGGTTGGCGAAGGAAGTAGAAACAGTAGGAATGGACCACTTTTTCTAGAAATTTATCAGGGAATAAAGAAATTGTTTGGCAAATAGATAGGACTGCTGAGATCACTGTGATTGTGAAAGGGTGAAAATACACATATTTGAAAGTGCTTTGTAGAGACACTTATTTAATGCTAAATAAAATGGTGTCCTTTATCAGCTGATTCTTAGAAACTCATATTGTATAGAGAAAAAATGGACCTACAGAAATTGTTCACTCAAAAATTTTGTATAAAATTAAAAAAATTTTGATTATGTGTTATCGATATTACTTTGTTTTTATCTTCTAACATTTAAAATTAATTTTTGAAAAGTTAAACAAATATCCTATATAACACTGAGGTACTGAATACAAGGATTTATCCAAAGTCCTTAATAAAATTACAGCCCAATATTAACAACACACACATGTACACACACATGCCCATGCATGCATGTATATAATAGCTGAGCACATCAGAAAACAGTGAGTGAAGAATGAATTCATTTCTGTTAAAATTAAATACACATACATATATATTTTTGCTTATATTGAATGTCTGTAAAACTATAAAGTATTTGGTTACATCTTCTGGAGAATAAGAGGAAGAGGTTTTTTCCTTTTTCCTTTACACCTTATATTTAATAATAGGCATAGTAAACATAAGTCTAAAGAAATGTAATAGTAAAAATAACTTTTAAAATCAAGTTATTATAAGTAAAAAACTTATAAGGACCTAAATTAGAGTAGTGTTTTATATAGATTGGTGAGAGGAAGAAACAAATTTTATTGATTTTAATATTTAGGAAGTGGACTTGGCAGGGTGAAATGACAATATTGACAAGATGGGTAAAGAGGATTTGCTTCATGACATAACTCAGTTTCCTGGTCAGAGAGTATCTTTCATCTTGAACAAGCAGGCTTTGGGTAAAAATTAATAATTTAACACTATGTAATGCCCTCTTGTTTAATCCAAGAAAATGTACAGTGGCCTAAAGGTGAACACTTTTTTCTTTGACAAGAGAAACTGGCATTAGCTCAAATTATTTCAGAAATAATTTTTATGAGTCTGTTATTTTTAATCTAGAAGTTCCACTGGAATGCTAGGGTAAAAAGAATTTCTGATTGCCTAACAGTGGATTTTTTTTTTCTTTCTTTTTTTAACCTGCCCTACATTCCAGGATTATAGTCAGAAGTTCATGGGGTAAGACCAACAGTATTTAGTCAATATCATACCCAGTAAAGATGCCTAGTGTCTCACACACTCTTAGAGTGTTTACCTCTTAGAGTCTCTATTTTGATTACTTAAGAAAAAGTAGGACACAGTTATACTAGGCAGTAATAAAGTGATTTCAGTAGGCAACATGCACACTTCTACCAACTACCCTAAAGTATTACATTTATCAATGCTCAGAAACTCATTTTAATTTTCTAACTGAATCTTATCTTTGATCTATAGTTTTTGCTAAATCCCATGGACAGATTCATGCTAATCTAAGAAATAAAGATACTTATTTTTAAAGCATGTTTACTATGTATCCAATTGTAGTTTATTGGAGCTATCTTAAGAAATATATGATTTGCCTAGTTGGAATTCTAGTAGGCACAATTTGTCTTGCATTTTTGAGAATTTCCTAATATGTAGCTTATGGGATATAAATATTTAAAATGAGACTTGAGTTTCCATAGTAGAAAAAATAAAGAAAATGTTGATGGTTTAACTTTACTTGTAAAAGAGAAAAAGAACAATAGATGCCATATTTTATTGTGTGTGTGTGTGTGTAATATATTTGTGTATTAATATTAGTGTATATGTGACCCTGAAAGTTTTAAAGTGAAATTTATTTTGGATAAAATGTGTGGTAGCATTGTTGCAAATCAGAGCAAAGAGAGAGTTCTACTATTGCTTTATATTTGTTTCTGAAGAACATCTTCTTTTAATCATTTTCTATAACACATAATTATAGCACATGCCCCATAGTTATTTTCAGAATTGTAGGAGTGCATTGAAAAGTTCATCTTGAGAAAACACACTGTTCTAGTTTCAGATATGTATTATTACTATGCAGCCTTATCTTCAGTTATGTTGTCTTATAATAATAGCCATTATTTATGAAGAGAAAATTATTATATTCAAAATTTCTAGGTTATCTATAAAATCTTCAAAACTAATTCTAAAGCAGTAACTGGAAAAATTTGCATACAGTTCAGTACAAAAGTTAAAAGCATTGTTGTAGTCTTTTAAAACATATGAAGCCTTGGAGGTTACAAAAACTTATAAAAATTAAATTTACATACATATAGATAATATCTACACATATTGCTTAAGGTATGCTTTCTGTGATGAAATATACACTTTGAGTAACTGAAGTGTTTTTTCTTTCTGGAAAAAGAAAATCGGTTTTATGATTATATTATTTGCCAATTCTGTTACAGATTTTATTTCATGATGTTTTCAGTAACCTTTAAAGAAATAGTTCAGTCTTTCAATTTTAGCAGAATCAACTAATTTTCATTCTATGAACGTTTGGAGCCAATTTACCCTTAGCACCTGTAATAAGTATTGCACGGTGCCTACAGTTCAGGCTTGGGATTCAGAGTACCTACGTGGTATCCCACTCTGTCTGTAGCTGCGTGACCTTGGCCAAGTCACTTAACCTCTCTGTGTCGCACGTGTTTTCATGTTTACAATATGGTTAATAGCAATAGTACTTGGATTGAGGGTTTGTGGTAAGGATTAAAGACACATAAAGAGATGAAAACATTCCCTAGAATATTTTAATACCTACCTGATACTATTTTTGAAATGTTTGAAATATATAAAATGATTAAATGGCTATGAATAATTTATAGCAGCTTATCATCAATTGTCATATATTTTACACCTAAAAGCATAATTCAAGTCCATTTACCTAAGTTCCAGCTCCTTCACCGGTTGCCCAATGAACATATCTCCTTGAATGGATTCCACCACAATAAACAGATATCAAACATTCGCTTCACATCCTAAATTAGTGTTTCTTTTCAGATATTTTATTTCTATTAAGTTCTCAGTCACTTAAGGGTTAAATCTTGGAGTCATCTTTGACTTACTCATTTCTTTCAGTTAATTTTTGGGGCATGAACAGCAGGCACTTAAATTCATTTATTTTTTCTTTCAGAATCTCTCTCTCTCTCTTTCTCTCTCTGCCTGTCTTCTTTTCCTACCACCCTAGTCAAATTCATTACCACTTATTCCTGGTTTACAAGAGTAATTCCCTAGTTTGCTTTTTTGTTTTGTTTTTCCACTCCTGAAGCCATCTCCTTTTTTTTTTAATTTATTTATTTTTTATTTTTTTATTGGAGTATAATTGCTTTACAATGGTGTGTTAGTTTCTTCTTTACAACAAAATGAATCAGTTATATATATACATATGTTCCCATACCTCTTCCCTCTTGCGTCTCCCTCCCTCCCACCCTCCCTATCGCACCCCTCCAGGCCGTCACAAAGCACCGAGCTGATCTCCCTGTGCTATGCGGCTGCTTCCCACTAGCTATCTACCTTAAGTTTGGTAGTGCATATATCCATGCCTCTCTCTCGCTTTGTCACAGCTTACCCTTCCCCCTCCCCATATCCTCAAGTCCATTCTCTAGTAGGTCTGTGTCTTTATTCCTGTTTTATCCCTAGGTTCTTCATGACATTTTTTTTTTAATTTTTTGGCTGCGTTGGGTCTTCGTTGCTGCGTGTAGGTTTTTCTCTAGTTGCTACAAGCGGGGGCTACTCTTCATTGCGGTTTGCGAGCTTCTTATTGTGGTGGCTTCTCTTGTTGTGGAGCACGGGCTCTAGGCGTGCGGACTTCAGTAGTTGTGGCTCGCGGGCTCTAGAGTGCAGGCTCAGTAATTGTGGCGCACGGGCTTAGTTGCTCCGCGGCATGTGGGATCTTCCCAGACCAGGGCTCGAACTCGTGTTCCCTGCATTGGCAGGTGGATTCTTAACCACTGCGCCACCAGGGAAGTCCCTAGTTTGCTTTTTTAATTCAGCTAGATTCATTCACTGCTTCTGGCAAAATCCATGATTGGATGCCAGTTTTATACATTACTTCCCTACCCTAAAGCCTCTGTTCTGTTCTGTTCTACTGTGCTAAATCTAAACTTTCTCTGTCCGGTCATAGTATTTCTTCTAATCTAACCCATAACTACCCAATACTTTCATCTAGTGAAAACCTGTAGTATTCCCTGTATTTCAAGTCCCATGCTCACCCCCACTTCTGTTCTTTTTTATCTCATCAAACATGTCCTCTTGATTTTTTTACCTGGCTATATTCCCAAACTTTAAAGTTCAAGCCATGTTCTAGGTTTTAATTAAGCCATTGTTGCCTATATTACCTTGCCATGATTTTTTCCTCTTGTGAGTTCTGATTTTATTTATTGGTTATATCATGCTATTTCATGCTTAATGATTTATGGTCAATCTCTTTCAGCTAGACCACTTGTCACACCTAGTGATATTTACCTCTTTTGCTTTAATGGCATAACTTTTTTCTCTGACCTATATTTTTATATACTATCTTTCTTGGCCTGCGTCTAAAATTTTGCTGTTTTACATGACTCTGTCTTATGGCATACTCTTTTATGAGCCCCCATCATTGTTTTATTTTCTCACATAAGCACATTTAACCCTGAGGCTTCAGATCTTTGACTTCATTCGATACTGTCAACTTGTTTTTCAAAACAGTCATGCCAGTGTCCTCTCACTGTCAACAGTGAATGAGTTCTGATTTTTTTCATCTTTGCAAATATTTCATTTTAAGAGACTTTAATTTTTGCTGGTCTGGTGGAAGTAAAATTGTATCGCAGTCATTTTGCTTTGCCTTATATCTATTGAATTTGAATACCTTTCAAATAGATTATTTTTTCAATAATTTATAATTATTTTTAATATAAAAATAATAATTATTTTTTCAAGTAGATTATTTTTTCCTTTTTCATGAAGTGCCTACTAAATTCATTTGCCTTCTCTCTTTTGATTTTTTAAAGTCTCTTATAGATATTTATGAGTTTAAAAACATATATTCTGGATACTTATTCCTTTGTAAGTTTTATGTATTGCAAATATTTTCTTATTTTGCAGATTATCTTTTCATGTTCTCAACAGAACTTTATAGTTTCAATATATTCAAATTCATAAGTCTTTTCTCTGTATTTTGTACTTTTTATGTAGAAAATCTTCCTTTACCCCAAAGTTTACAGCTATATTCCTGTATTGGTTAGAAAGATTAATGGATTTGGGTTTTATACATAAGTCCTTAATCCATGTAGAATTTTTATGGTGTGGGGAAGAAACTCATTGTATTTGTTCTTCATTTTCTGAAGTGACTTCACCTCTGGCAAAGACAATATGGTATGATATTAAGATTATTGCACCAGCATTTTTTCTGTTTGAAATTATTGTATATGTTCTCCCACATCTTAAAAAGGCTTTTTGTGTCCTTATATTGTAGGCATGTTTCAGATAATGAACATATTTGTGATTTACCAATTACAGTCTTAAATTCTGTGTTGTACTGAAGATGTAACTCATTTATATTTATCATAATATTACATTTATCGTAATCAAATAAATATTTGATTCATGGCTATTTTATTTTACACTTTCCTTTTGTACTATTTATTCTATATTTTTTCTTCTATTTTTTACATTTTTGGATTAATTGTATTATTTCCTTTTTTCTTATTTTAATATTTTTCCTTTAGTAGTTTGGACATTATATTTATAATACCTTAGGAAATAGAAATTCTAATGTTCATACTAATTTTAACAAAGTTTAATTAAATGCTAAAATTAATCAGTTTCCTTTCTCTTCTTTGGAACAATACAACCATGATGACTTTCTTCCCAATGTGTATACCATTCTATAATTTAGATATTGTCAATTATATCTAATATTTGCTTGAATTTGCCCATACATTTAACAGTTTCTTTGCCTATCATTTCTTTTAGCATCTAGCCCTTTCCTCTTGATCATTTTCCTTCTGTTTTAAGGATATCCTTTAAAATTTTGCTTAGTGAGGGCTTATTGCTAGTAACACTCTGGGTTTTTTTTGTCTGAAAATAGGTCTATTTCATGCTTATTCCTGAAAGGCAGTTTCCTTGTGCATATGTTCTAGACAGACAGTTATTTTTTCTCAGTGCACTCAAGATATAGTTTTACTTTCTTTCATCTTTCGTTGTTGACAATCAGGCTTACTGCTGCAGTGTTGCAAACCATTTGTTTTTCTCTCTGGCTACATTCAAGATCTCCCTTTTATTTTTGGTAATAAGCTATTTCATTTTCATGTATTTAGAAGTATATTTCTTTTTTATTTATTCTAACTGAGATTATTTGGATTTCCTGAATGTGAAGATTCACATTTTTTTTAACATCTTTATTGGAGTATAATTGCTTTACATTGGTGTGTTAGTTTCTGCTTTATAACAAAGTGAATCAGTTATACATATACATATGTTCCCACATCTCTTCCCTCTTGCGTCTCCCTCCCTCCCACCCTCCCTATCCCCCCCACCACGTGGTCACAAAGCACCGAACTGATCTCCCTGTGCTATGTGGTTGCTTCCCACTAGCTATCTATTTTACGTTTGGTAGTGTATATATGTCCATGCCACTCTCTCACTTTGTCACAGCTTACCCTTCCCCCTCCCCATATCCTCAAGTCCATTCTCTAGTAGGTCTGTGTCTTTATTCCTGTCTTACCCCTATGTTCTTCATGACTTTTTTTTTTTTCTTAGATTCCATATATATGTGTTAGCATACGGTATTCGTTCTTATCTTTCTGACTTACTTCACTCTGTATGACAGACTCTAGGTCCATCCACCTCACTACAAATAACTCAATTTCATTTCTTTTTATGGCTGAGTAATATTCCATTGTATATATGTGCCACATCTTCTTGATCCATTCATCCAATGATGGACACTTAGGTTGCTTCCATGTCCTGGCTATTGTAAATAGAGCTGCAATGAACATTGTGGTACATGACTCTTTTTGGATTATGGTTTTCTCAGGGTATATGCCCCATAGGGGGATTTTGGATCGTATGGTAGTTCTATTTTTAGTTTTTTAAGGAACCTCCATACTGTTCTCCATAGTGGCTGTATCAATTTACATTCCCACCAACAGTGCAAGAGTGTTCCCTTTTCTCCACACCCTCTCCAGCATTTATTGTTTCTAGATTTTTTGATGATGGCCATTCTGACCAGTGTGAGATGATATCTCATTGTAGTTTTGATTTGCATTTCTCTAATGATTAATGATGTTGAGCATTCTTTCATGTGTTTGTTGGTGATCTGTATATCTTCTTTGGAGAAATGTCTATTTAGGCCTTCTGCCCATTTTTGGATTGGGTTGTTTGTTTTTTTGTTATTGAGCTGCTTATAAATTTTGGATATTAATCCTTTGGCAGTTGCTTCATTTGCAAATATTTTCTCCCATTCTGAGGGTTGTCTTTTGGTCTTATTTATGGTTTCCTTTGCTGTGCAAAAGCTTTTAAGTTTCCTTAGATCCCATTTGTTTATTTTTGTTTCCATTTCTCTAGGAGGTGGGTCAAAAAAGATCTTGCTGTGGTTTATGTCATAGAGTGTTCTGCCTATGTTTTCCTCTAAGAGTTTGATAGTTTCTGGTCTTACATTTTGGTCTTTAATCCATTTTGAGCTTATTTTTGTGTATGGTGTTAGGGAGTGTTCTAATCTCATACTTTTGCATGTACCTGTCCAGTTTTGCCAGCAACACTTATTGAAGAGGCTGTCTTTTCTCCACTGTATATTCTTGCCTCCTTTATCAAAGATAAGGTGACCATATGTGTGTGGGTTTATCTCTGGGCTTTCTATCCTGTTCCATAGATCTATATTTCTGTTTTTGTGCCAGTCCCATACTATCTTGATTACTGTAGCTTTGTAGTATAGTCTGAAGTCAGGGAGCCTGATTCCGCCAGCTCCATTTTTCATTCTCAAGATTGCTTTGGCTATTCGGGGTCTTTTGTGTTTCCATACAAACTGTGAAATTTTTTGTTCTAGATCTGTGAAAAATGCCAGTGGTTGTTTGATAGGGATTGCATTAAATCTGTAGGTTGCTTTGGGTAGTAGAGTCATTTTTACAATGTTGATTCTTCCAATCCAAGAACATGGTATATCTCTCCATCTATTTGTATCGTCTTTAATTTCTTTCATCAGTTCAGCACCACCAAACCAGCTTTACAACAAATGCTAAAGGAACTTCTCTAGGCAAGAAACACAAGAGAAGGAAAAAACCTGCAGTAACAAACCAAAACAATTAAGAAAATGGGAATAGGAATGTACATATCGATAATTACCTTAAACGTAAATGGATTAAATGCTCCCACCATGAGACACAGACTGGCTGAATGGATACAAAAACAAGACCCATATATATGCTGTCTACAAGAGACCCACTTCAGACCTAGGGACACATACAGACTGAAAGTGAGGGGATGGAAAAAGGTATTCCATGCAAATGGAAATCAAAAGATAGCTGGAGTAGCAATTCTCATATCAGACAAAATAGACTTTAAAATAAAGACTATTACAAGAGACAAAGAAGGACACTACATAATGATCAAGGGATCGATCCAAGAAGAAGATATAACAATTGTAAATATTTATGCACCCAACATAGGAGCACCTCAATACATAAGGCAAATACTAAGAGCCATAAAAGGGGAAATCGACAGTAACACATTCATAGTAGGGGACTTTAACACCCCACTTTCACCAATGGACAGAGCATCCAAAATGAAAATAAATAAGGAAACACATTTTTTTTAACAGTTCTGAAACTTACCAGCCATTATATTTTCATTGACCTCTTGCTACCTTATTGATTTATTATGTATAGAGTAGAAATCAACCAGAGAGAAGAAAAATTTTTTAAATGTGATGGCAAAAACCATGTGGAATACAAAAGTGGATTAAAGCATAAGATTTTGTTCAAACAGCTAAGTTATGTAAATAAAATAGGGAAATCAAGTAGAGAGATACTAGTTTCTGATTTTCATAGATGTGCTTGCTAGATGAGATGATAGATGTGTTTTTCTGTACCTGAGCTTCATGGCACTAATTAATTAGTTCAATACTTTATTTGATGAAACTATATCCAAGTTTAAACCTCCTCAAAAGATTATTTCCTGAAAGCACCACTCAAACCATACACAAACTTGTCTGTGTTTTATACTTTTGAACATTTCATTGCTTATTTCATAAACTATAATATAAACTTTGCCAATATCATTGTACAGCCATATCTACAATTCCATGATATCTAAGGTCTAAAATTGGATTTTAAATAGTATGCAGGCATTTGGAAAAAAGAGTAGACTATATTTTTATTTTGTATGCATCATTATTGCATAGAAAATACACACATAAACCTGTTTTTTTTCTAAATGGGTCTTTAGTAGAATATTATAGTTGTTTACATCTGCAAAATCTGTGAATGTGCATGTATTTAGCTATGTTCTTTGAAGACTCAATATTTATATATATTTTAACTTATAAGTACAGTTCAAGCATTATGAACATTGTAATAGGTGGTTAAGTAGAAATAAAACAGTATTTAAAATGCATGTACCTAGTGTGGTGTTCAGGGTATTAAACCTCTCAGATCTCCCTTCTAAAAAGAAGACAGTGGGTTCAGATACACATATAACATTGCTTTTTACTACATGGAATTTAAATGTTTTTTTGTTTGTTTTTTACATTTATAGTTATATTTAAGGCTTGATGTTTTATTGACTAGATAGCAAATGCAGATTATTCTTAATATGAGAAATATGCAGAGTCATTACAAATCTTTGGAAGTGCTTATAGATAATCCCTCTCCTGATATGTCATTTTGTACAAATATGGTTTATTGGCATTATATGTGAATTAGCTTAAAGCACATGTCCGCAATTCAGACAAATTAAAATATTTCAAACAAAAATATAGTCAGTTCCTTTGTAAAGAAAATGATATTTGAGTTCTTTTTTGAATTCTTGTGCCTTATCTTACAGGTACAGATTTGTCTTCAAATATTGTTCTTTTGGAATAGAATATCTCATTATCTTATTACATATTTATATTTTAAATTTCCACTAATAATTATCTGATGAGTTAAATAATATTTTAAAAGAATTCTTGTTTAAGAGTACACATGTAAAAGTTGAGAAAATCTTTGTATGAAAACATATATTTGAAGTTTTTCTAAAAAGATGTACCTACAACTTGCATTTCAAACTTGCCATTGTTAGTGGCTTCAAATCTACTCTTGCTTAAATTAGTTGTAGAAGCTAAGGGAATGTTCAAGAGAGTCAACTTAGTTTTGGAAACTGAGAAGACAAAAGGCAGAGCAAATATAAGAAAAAAAGAGAGGTGCTTAGAAAAATATTGCCTACATGAATTTTTTTGGAGGGGCACTTTATATATTTTGACCCCTTGATTCCTTCATTCATTCATGCTGCAATTCAAAAATATTTATTTTTACCTTCTATTTGCCATACTCTATTAAAAGCATAGGTAGATATTAGTTCTTACCCTAAGGAAGTGTAGTAGCAGATAACATAGCACTGCTGAACTCAATGTTTTACATTCAATGACTGCTTGTTTTAATTCTGTATCATCTGATCTTTAGATAAAATCACTCTTATTTCTAACTAAGGAAAGCTACCAGTACCTTTTTTACCCTCTCAGTCTGTCAGAGAAACATTATACCAACAAGATGGAGTTAAATAGGCAAGGAAAACTTTATTCAAGACTATTGCAGTAGAGGTCAAGACTATTGACATAGTCAACAGGGATTGGACTCAACTCCATGGAAATGACAGGCAGAAAAGTTTTAACCAATAAGGAGTTTTAAGCACTGAGATGAGCTAGTGGAAAAGTATTGGAGTACATTAGGATGAGGTTGGTCAATGTGATGCTTTCCTTTTCTTTTGATTTTATAATCACATTTCAAAGGGATGTTTCTCAGGTCTTTGAGGGGAAAGATCTTGGCTTGTAAAACTGACAGGAGTCTGGGAAAAAATTTACATCTCAAAGGGACAGAGAAAGAATTTACAGTTGCAAGTTTTCTAAAGTAAATGTTTTAACAGTAAGGGAGGTCGGGAGCCTATAGTTAGGAAGAAATCTGTTTAAAATTTAATCACTGGCTGAATAACATTCCATTGTATATATGTACCAAAACTTTATCCATTCATCTGTCGATGGACATTTATGTTGCTTCCACGTCTTGGCTATTGTAAACAGTGCTGCAATGAACATTGGGGTACATGTATCCTTTCAAACCATGTAAATGGGAAAAGAATTTGAAAAAGAATAGATGCATGTATATGTATAACTGAATCACTTTGCTGTACACCTGAAACTAACACATTGTTAATCAAGTATACTCCAATATTATATAAAAATTTTAAAAAAGAAAGTCTCGGAAGCTAAAAAAATTAATCAAGCCAAGGGGAACATTAAGACCATCTTGCCAGTTGTACTGAATTAAACCTTGAACACAATTAATAGCAGCTGAAAATGAAGAACTGAATTCAAGATGGCCCAGGGCTGAGTCCAAGAATCAATGCATTAGCATTAATCTTGAGAATTAAATTGCCCTAGGAATAAGACACTTGTTTAATATGTACATATTAATTGGAAAATAAAACAAAAAGGAGATTTTAGAGAATATTTCGAAGGTTGGATTTTTTTAGGGAAGCTGAAATTAATCCCCAATCCTTATCAAGTTCCTCTATTTCTGGTTCTGCTGATGTGTACCCAAGGGATCTGTGCTGTTTTCCAGTGTTTTACTTTCTTTGCATGTAATAAATGACATTTCCCATTGCCTTCTATTCAGCAACTTTATTTCCCAGAATCCAGTCTTTATATGCAGGCAGTTAATTTTAATTAAGCCCTGGAGGAATTCTGTGTTTTATTGTACATTGGCTACCGTGTAGAACTGCATCTTTTAGTTAGAGTAACACTGAGTTGTATAAGTTAATGTTAGTATGATTGGTGGATTTGCGCATTTTTTGTTTTGAGATTGTCAACTCTCCCTATTGGTGTGCACTAGGTATATTTTGTTTTAGCATTTACTTAAAATGTTGGTTCCAATTTTTAGAGGTAAATGTTTCTGCCTTTGTTGGAAAAAAATGTCTAAAATAAGCCTTTCCTAATCATTTACAAGAGAAGAATTGGTCAGGTACAAAACCATCAAGGTCTTGTTAAATTGCATTTATCTCAACTGTTTGTGTGTGTGTGTGTGTGTGTGTGTGTGTGTGTGTGTGTGTGTGTGTGTGTATTTCTGGCAAAATAGAAAATCTCTTCAAAGGAGGTAAGTATAGACACCTAAAATTAGCTATCTTCTGATATCCACGTTTTCTTAAGAAATACAGCAAAATCCCTTGATGTTTCACCTCCAATTATAATTCTGACAGTATTCTATAAGCGCTTAAAATTCTTACTGGTTTTATATTTAGTATCTTAAGTGGTTGGAAATGCAAAAAACTTTTCTTCTACCCTAATTGTTCATGATACATTTAATTTAAAAAATCGTCTTCTTTGAAAATGGGAGTTCATTTAGAATTATGTCTGCTATTATAGAAGCCAGTGCAAATAAGTATGGCATTATTTTTGTTGATGCTGGGAAAAAAGAGAATCTATACTGCCTTTCAGATTTACTGCTTTTGATAGAAATGAATTGAGTTGGTGTGTTGTATTTTGATTCAATTTTAAAAATCCTTGATATATTACTGCTGTAGGCAAAAGTATATGAAACTGATAAAGCAATTATTTTTATTGATACAGCAATTCTTTTTATTTTCTTGAAAACGTGTTTCTTCCAAATAAATAGCATGCTTTTTTCCTAATAACATCATTGGAATGAAAGATGCTTAAAGATATAGGCTCTCTTGCTGTCACTTAAGTTGTCTCCCAAGGAAACATATTTTATGATTTTAGTCTTATGTTAAATACTTAAGATTTTTTTTTTAATAACCTCACTAAACTCTCAAGGAAATTGCCATAAATGTAGATATAGGTTTTAAAGGACAAAATGTGAAAAGACAAGGACTTGGTATTCTTCAGGAGCCTCAGAAATTCATCACTCCTTGTGTGTCATGCATTTTATTGCCTCCAGGAAAGCAGGGACCTTGATTTGAAGGACATTTTCTGGCTCTTTAATAGATGTTGACCATTCAGGGCACTGG
The DNA here is from genome assembly GCF_951394435.1 of Stenella coeruleoalba. Lineage (NCBI taxonomy): Eukaryota > Metazoa > Chordata > Mammalia > Artiodactyla > Delphinidae > Stenella > Stenella coeruleoalba. The sequence goes on from NC_137150.1 coordinate 102,547,717, forward strand.
AAGAATTGAACAATTTTCAATACTGTTTTTTCCCTTTATTTGACTGAATTATGAAGCAACACTTTCTATCTCTAGTGAGTTAAATTTCCCCAATGACACAGTTTTAGAGATTTTTCTGGATTATTATACTTTGATGGTTTGTTTCTTTCTAGTACTGTTGGTTTGCTGAAGTGCAGCTGTTTCTATTCCTGATACAAAGAATAAAATTGTACTGCAGGTGCCAAGGAGTAAAATATCCTAGTTAGCATTCTGAAAGCTCATCTGCCTAATATAATGATGTAAATAATGCAGAGTAACATCTTAATTGCAGGTGTTATTCTGAGGTTGAAAAGTAGGTCAGTGTCATCTACCTTAAGATCTTAGAGAAGTGGAAGGACTTTGCTGAAACTAAGAAAAAGTAACTTTGTTGAGTGATTGAGAAATTAGGTAAATCACTGGAATTCCCTGGCAGTCCAGTGGATAGGACTCGGCGCTTTCACTGCCATGGCCCGGGTTCAATACCTGGTCGGAGAACTAAGATCCTGCAAGCCTCGTGGCATGGCCAAAAGAAAAAAAAATTAGGAAAATCAGAGTTTATTATGTCTTTGTTAATGCAAATGGAATTTTTCACTATACTAATATTTAATTAGTATGACATGTTTTTTCCATCAGTGTTGATGTTGTGTACTGGAACTTCAGTCACATGAAGAACATACACTTTCTAAAAATGTTAATTTCATATTTTATCTCAACTTCTGCTTATAAGCTAAGATTCAGATTAATTTTTGAACAAATATGTAATTAATAAAATTGGCATAACAAACAGAACCACATTCACATTTCTTGTAGCTATGAAATTGTTAGTTTTGATTATCAAGTAACAGCCAAATAGCTAAAAAATAAAGCCTCCCATGTTTAGATCTATTTTTAGTTCATGTTAGTTTTGATCTATTTTTCTATCCATTATATTTTACACAATTCTTAAAACATCTTTGTTTTTTTCTTTTCTTATAATTCCTGGTATATGATGCATTCCATACTTCATTTGCATACCACATCTTCACATGATTGAACATATTTGAATTTGCAGTCTTCAAAATTAGCATCTGTTTCTCATTAATCAATTTTCATTTCCTCAGGTGTTAGTGATGTAATTACCGTCAGGTGTACAAGTCCGGCTTCATGTATTCTTATTAGTACAACATCACGTTATCACTTTTACTATTTGGCTCTAATTGCATTTTCTACATAAGCTTTCTGTAGGACTTCTTATTGCATTAACATTATTATATACACTGCAATTTGCAGAAATGTTAGTGTTTTAAAAGAAAAACTTATTACACATTCCTTCTCAAGGAAAAAAAAACATAATTTTATTTCTATATCTGTAACCCTCATCCTTCCTATATTTTAGTTAAAGAAAAATGTTATTTATTTATAGCTCTTTACATGATTTAATGGATGTACCTTTGTAGTTCTTAAGATGATTGTTTTAAGTTGTTTTCTCAAAAGAAACCCTTGTTCATTTCCATGAATATATTTTCTTTTTATCCCAATTATTTATTTCTCCATCTCTTCATACCTCCTTCCACCCCTTCATTCATTCATCCATCCATCCATATGCATGATCTTTTAGGAGTAATGGTAATTTGCTCATACTGCCTTCTTTGTACATATATTGATTCTTTGGCTGAGTATTTGACAAGTTATAAATGATTCTTAGAAAACACATATCCTTATTAATTGATTCCCATTACACATTTGTCCTGAAAAGTGTTTTCAGGTACATCCTCACTCAAAACAGTAATCTCTTATGAGTCCTATTTTCTATCAGGATATTGAAATAATGCCAATCCGGATTATTCCTTATTCATTGGTCAATGTCTGTTTCACCATTCTTTTCTTTTCTTTGGAGTATGACTTGGAGAATAGAAATGTATTCTAAATTTTGTGCTTCTGAAACATTGTAGTTTTTTTTACCCAGGATCTGACATCATATTTTCATGTTTTATGTGAGAAAAAAAAAAAAAAATGACCAAAAGAACTCTCCTAATTAGAAGAATATCTCTTTGATTTGATTGGTTCAATTTGGCATTTTCTTTTCTTTAAATTTATTGTTTTTTAGAGCAAGTCACTTAAATAATTTCTATACTATTATATGTTATATTTATAAAAATATATTATATCATATTGATAATTTTAAGTTGTTAGGAAGTGACTTATAATTGATTTAAAAATCACTAGAGTTGCTAAGTAAGGGAAGAATTATAGAGTAGAAGTGCATAGGCCAACCTTGGAGATTATCAGGTCCACCAAAACTTGCTCATGGATTGAATGGGGTGATAAGGGAAATGAAGGATCAAAAATGTCTCCTTGGGTTTTGGTTGAACTAGTGGCTGGATGTGGTATCATTTATTGACATGAGAAACACTATTTTGTATGTGTTCTGGGAGAGAATTTAATTTTGGAGATACTAAGTTCTAGATGACTATTAAGAATTCTACTTCTGCAAACAATGGTAACTTTTCTTCTACTTGTCCAATACTCCTTATACCTATTTAGAGTGTTTAATTCATTGATCAAAATTAATAGAACAATGTTAACTGCAGTCATCTTGTCTTGTTATGAAGATCAATACTAAGAATGATATTGGTTATTGATTATAGGGAATTCATGTTAACATTTATTTTAATTCTTAAAAAAAAATACTTTAAACCCTACGGGTTATATTTATGACAACTTTTCATCATTCAATGAAACAATGATGTGATTTTTATTTTTTATTTAGAAAGATCAGATAATTTTCCTTTCTAACTTACATGTTAATATTATCAATTTCCTAACAAAAATTATGTTTGTATTTTGGGTATAAAATTATATATTGCTGAATAGAATTTTTCTTTTGGATTTTACCATGAATATTATAGATATTGTTGTATAGTACTGTTTTTGCATGAAATAATCTCAGATTTAAATAGATTTCATGAGATAATTTAACAAACTTTCCATCTTTGTTATTATAGAAATTGATTTTTTTCTTGAGTACTTGTAAAAATGCAAATGTAAAATAACTTGCACCCAGACTTTTTTAGTATGCTTTTTATCTTTGGCCAAATTTGATTGTATAAGTTTCCACAGCTTGTTATTTTCAAAGTACAGTGATTTGTGCTTTTAAAATTTTCATCATGATTCAATAAGCTCTTCAAACTTTATTCTAAAATTTTTAAATAGTTGTGAGTTTCTTGTTTACACTTTTATTGTTCATATTTATTGTGCTGTTACCATTGAATGAAGGTTTTAGAATTTCCTATTTGTGATTTTGTCTTTTTATGACTGAGCACATGATCAATTTTTGTGAATATTAGCTAATAATTTCAAATATATTTTTCTACTTTTGCATATAACATTTTATTAATTATTGCTTTTCCATTTAGGTCTTTTGTGTTATTTTTTCTGCATGTTTTACTATAAACTGATACTGATTTTTAACATTTTTCATTATTATTTGTTCTTGTAATGTATCCTTATATTTCTAATCATTTTTGCCTAATGGGTTTTGTTCTGTTTTACCATATTTAAGTTTACAGATTTTTCTTTTATTGCTTCACAGTTAATATAATAGGGTTCAATCTGCTGTCAATATCTTTTGCTTTGCTTTTCTTTCTTCCTTCTCTTTTGCCTTCCTTTTCTTTCCCTCTGAATACTACTGTGGGTTTGAGGATTTTTATTTATGCAAAGTTTTCAAACTACTGATTTTTTCAAACCACCAATTTTCTTTTTTTTAATTGAAGAAAGAAGTTTTTATTAAGAAATAGAGGACATTTTTAAAGATTAGTAAAGAATTACATTTTTTCACTGCAGGCCAGTTATTCCAAATGTTTATAATGCTTACCTCTGGTTGGTGAGATTATGGTTTAAGTTTTTTCTTTACACTTTCTTTTGTGCTACTAACTTCTTTTTTAACAATCAAAATATTTTCAGATGTGTCCAGTAAAAGGCACTTCAACCAAGCTTCTAGGTCCTTTTGACATCCCTTGTTTTATAATGCCCACTATACAATTCTTTATCAATTCATTGATATTTTATAACTCTATTATTATCAGTCGGGTTTTGACTTGCAAAGTTCATTCACAAAGCCATGAACCAGAACAGCTGAAATATCTGCAAACTGTTACAGACATAGATAATTAGATTTTTTGGATCTTCTTAATTTTGAATTGATCTCATGATTTTTTTTTTATTCTTTGTTCAATCTGTTTTTAGGAATATACATTGATTTTCTCCCCTAAAGTTTTAAGCACTTCAATCCATATCTAGGCTTTTGATTCTAAAAAAGCCAAATTTTTAGAATATTTTTAAATTTACAGAAAAATTGTGAAGTTAGTACAGTGTTCCCATAATCCCTATACCCAATTGTCCCTATTATTAACATCTTACATTATTAACATCTTACATGTTACAGTTAACAAACCAATACTGATATAGTTAACCAAAGTCCATATTTTATTCAGATTTCTTCAGTTTTTAACCCAGTGTCTTTTTCTGTCTCAGGATCTCATCCAGGATACTGCATTACATGAAGTCATTATGTCTTCCTAGACTCCTCTTAGCTGTGACAATTTCTCATACTTTCCTTGATTTTCACGACATTAACAGTTTTGAGGCATATTGTTCAGGTACTTTGTAAAATATCCCTCTATTGAGATTTGCCTGATGTTTTCTCATGTTTAGTTTGAGGTTATGGGTTTTAGGAAGTAAGACCAAAAAGACAAAATGCCATTTTATCACATTTTGTCAAGGGTACATATTATCAGCATGACATTTTCCTTAATGTCGAGCTTTGTCACTGGCTGAGGTAGTGTTTGTCACTATAAAGTTATTCTTTTCCTCCTCCCCCACTTCCATAACATACTCTTTGGAAAGATATCACTATGCACAGCCCACACTTTAGACATGAGGAGTGTGCTCAACTTCCTTGAGAGTGGAGTATTACATAATTTGGAATTTTTCTGCATTGGAGATTTGTATCTTCTACACTTATGTACTTTTCATTATTTATTTATACCAATTCAGACTCATTCATATGTTTTAATTGATTTTTTGCTCACATTGTTCTAGCTTTGGCCATTGAGAGCACTTTCAGTTTGCTCTTGTGTCTGACATACTCTCATCAATATGTGTGTGTGTGTGTGTGTGTGTGTGTTGAAAACTTCCTTATTTTATGGTGCTACAAACTTCTCCAGGTTCGTTCTGTATATTTCTTGCTCTAGTCCCAGAATCAGCTATTTCTTCAAAGACCCTAGTTCCCTTTATCAGCTTAGGCTTATTGTTAATAAACCAATGGGTTTACTCCTCAGTTTTATGCATTTTCTGGGTAATGTTTGCGATATGTGACCTGATCTGCTTTGCTTGATATCCTTCTGAGTGAGGACTTTAGTTGTCAATTCCAGGATAGACAAATGTCTCCCAGGAATGTAGAAGAAACCCTCATATCTAAAAGGGGCTCTTCTCCTGAAAAGCAGAGTGCCTGAAAAATCAAGGGGAGACAGAAATTTAGCCCAAAGTGAAACTTTTTCATAGATTCAATGCAAACTGTGTTGAGAAATGGGGTAAAAGTATTTCTTTTCAGACGAGTATAAAGAAAATAAGATTTTAGTGTAAGGGCACTGTACAAAAGAGAGCCATTGGATAAAGGAAGGATGGTGACTAAGGCAGTTCAGTTTTCTAGAGGTGTGGATCCTTCCTTGTGTTCATAAAATTAGGGCTCCAAATCAGATAATAACTTAATATTAATATTTTAATGAATACTCTCTAATGACAGATGTAGAAGAAGATACTTTGGGTAAAATATATCTTGGAAAAGCAAAATTAACTATGTAGAAGAATATTCAGAAGGAACAATTTAATCATTCTTATCAAGCTGTCTAGAAGGAAACGTGCTTCTGAAATATCCCATGCTGACATAATTTGGAAAAGAAAAGTTTACAAAGTCTATTAGGCTGATAAATACAAATGCTATCAAAGACAGTGGAGAGGTACTAAACTTAGCAAAAATATGTAAACTGTAATGTATTTGCAGACTATTGATGTGTTTGGAAAGTTCATATATAATGTTAATAATTTTATAAATAATGATATTGTTTATATCATAATATTTCTGTGACAAATGACATTATGGATTTAAATTCTGGGCTTATGGTAAACACTGAATAAATTTGCTATTATAATTATTAGAAATAGTATCAGTAGTAGTAGAATTAGTATTCATAAAAAAAACAGGTACTTCTGACCCTTTTCATCTAATAGAAAATGTAAAGTTTTAAACCAAAAATTTATTGTTAGATTATAAGTGGTTCAGTAGGGTCTCACTTTTCGTGTATGTGTTTTATAAATGAAGGGATTATATTGTTTCATTTTTTGGTAATGAGTTATAATAGATTGTCTAAAATGACTACACAGGGTTAGATAATCGAAGGTACTCACAAGACTCTGCTGAGTGAACAAACATAAGGCTTTAATAAAAATGAACAATATGGTAAAGAAAGAGAAAGAAAACACAGGCAAACATCAAGGGCCCTAGAAACTTACAGGTGCAGCTCTCCAGTTCCTTTTTTGGTCACACAGGATGTACTTTGTCTCTGAACTGTGAGCCATGGAGATATGTGTGAGGAATCTTGGTTTCTGAATAGTTTGGGCAAAGGTTTCCAGCAGGGTCTCTTACACCCCACCAGTCACGAAGCTGCATCAGGTTGTGCCACAGGTTTAACTGGGTTTAATCTATCTATCCATAGATTCCTAAACAATATAGACAAATGAGACCCACATACTGCCTGAAGAATTTCAAACTTTAAGCAGCATACTGTAAATCACTAGCTAGCTAGGTCACCTCATCCTTATCTCAGCTAAGGTCAGGAGTCAAGGTAAAGCAAAGAGAATCTAAAATCCAACTGTATGATGACTCTGTCATATGCAGTGGTTGTTAACAATTTCTTCTCTCCCTGTATATACATGCCTCTTTCCCTATTAAGAGGACTATTTCCCCTCCACTCTCTTCTGAGCTGGACTTTTGACTTGCTTTGGCCAGTAAAATTTGGTGGAAGTAACATTGTGCGAGTTTCAGCTAAGATACCTAGTGGTTTCCACTTATGCTTACTTGCTACTCTGAGCTTCCATATAGAGAAGTCCAGGCAAACCTCTTAGAGGAAGAGGCCCTGGAGAATAAGAGAGAACATAAAAAGAGAGATCACATGGAGAAACAACAAAGGATCTTGGCTGACAACCAACATCAATACTCTAGGCAAGTGAATAAGGCCTTGAATCTTCAATCTCTAATTGAGCCATAAGAGCCAATAGCAGGTTGAATGGAGAAAAGTGTCCTACTGAGCCCTGCCCTAGTTCTTTACCCACAAATCTGTGAGCAAGGAAATAGTGGCTGTTAAAGCTAGTAAGTATTGGAATGATTTGTTGGACAGCATAATCAAAGTGAAATCTAGTATATTATGATTTAAATGTACCAATTTATAGTTTCATGTATCAATATATAGTTTAATGTTTAAATGCTAATACTGGCACTGTATGATCTGTAAAGTTTCTTCCTAAGAAATGTAATTATTGTCCAAGTTTGGGCAAAGACCTTACCACTTTAATGATTTCACAGTTAAAAGTGAAATGACCAGATAAATCATTGTAAAGTGAATTAAAGAATAATTCTGTTTTTCCTTATAAGAGAAGGAAAACAGTTCTAGAAGGGAAAAAAATATAGAAGTATTAAAAGTTTCCAAGTGACACTGGCAATGAATCTGGATGTCTTTCACACACATACATACACACATACAGACATACATACACACACATACAGACACACACATAAACATACAACTTAACTTACCTCATGATAATGAGGAGAGTATTGTTTACAAATGGAAACAAATTTCAAAAAGAGAATTTAATCATACACTATCTTAGATGCTTAAAAAATCACTTGGTTTGTATCTATTTTGTTTGCTCTGGAGACACTAAGTATATGTTAAATTTTCACAAAATATTAACAGGCATACTGGACTATGACATCTAGTTTTAGTTTGGAGTGATTTTTCTGCTACTCCAGGTGTTTCTTACTCTTATTCTTACTCTTAGAACTGTAAGAAATGTCTCTGTTCTACAATGCTAGTTTATGGCGAAGGTATTTTGAGGCAAATGAAGCCTAATTACAATCCAGTAAATGAAACTACCAAGTCAATGCAAAGGCTTCACTACAACTGAGATTTTTGTCCTACAATGATTTTTTTCCACATTGTTCAGTGCAGAAACAACCTAATAGCTTCTTTCCTGTAGCTGAGTGGTTATTATTATGTGGTTATTCTCATGTTTTTAAAATATCTCCAAAGGCTCCACCTTTAGATGAAGTTTAAATAGTCTGTAAAAAACACTAACAAAGGGAAAACACAAAATGTGGTTTTTCCTCCTGAGGTATAAACTGGGAGAACACATACTGTGCAAAAATAATACATGCGTACATCTCTTTTAAAAACAATACAATATTCCACAAACCCAGAGTCTTTGAATAAGAATAGGCTTTTGCCCACTGGGATGCTAAATTTGCATATCACTGGCCAAGTGCAGCACAGGTGCCAAGGGTGATTTCTGGATGAAGGTGTCACCCATGAAGTGACAAAAATTGACTCTTTGCATGTCTACTTCCCTCCTGCTGGTAACTAAGTAATACTGTTACTTGGCTGATTTCCTAATAAACTACAGGTGGGCGGGTGTTGAGGTTGTGCCATTACAAATCATCATCTGTTAGATCAAAGTGCAGAGGGAAGAACAGCAGGTGTGCAGTATTAATAGCTACATTTATCTCCCCAGTCACTTAATAATTGCTTCTTGTGTGGCTTCCTTATAACACTGTATTTCATGGACTCCAAAAGCATTTTGATGAAGCTTAATGGGTTCCATGCTGGCAGAGTTCTCATGTGCTAAGTGTTGGGTGTGTGTGTTTCATTTCCTAATGAAGCACTGGTGTATCAAACAGATACGGGGCGGGGGGGGGCGGCTTCCCTGGTGGCACAGTGGTTGAGAGTCCGCCTGCCGATGCAGGGGACGCGGGTTCGTGCCCTGATCCGGGAAGATCACACATGCCGCGGAGCGGCTGGGCCAGTGAGCCATGGCCGATGAGCCTGCGCGTCCGGAGCCTGTGCTCCGCAATGGGAGAGGCCACAACACTGAGAGGCCCGCGTACCGCAAAAAAAAAAAAAAAAAAAGATATAGGGAACCACTTGTGAGTGACTTATCATTCATGTTGCTCTTCTGCGAGCAGATATTAGCATTTACCTTTATATTTTTAATATGTGCTTGAAAATAAAATTATACATTCATCCTATCTTTATAAATATTTTCCCATATAAATATTTATAAATGTTGCTGACATTTATCAATTGCTTTCTGTATATCAACCAGATACTTATTTAGGCTTTTATATATGTATAGTTTTAGAAGAATTCTTTTGTGTAGATTATTATATAATTATAAGCAATAGTATCATTGGCTATAATTGTAATCAAGTATTGAAGAATAACAGGCTAAAATTGTTTGCCTTGTCCATCTTGAGAGACTTAAAAGTTTAATTATAGCATCCTACTGGATGAGGAAAACCTTTTATAGTTATAGGCAAATAGAAGATATAGAGCACAGGGTTCAATTTTGGAAATTTTGGTAGTTTTCTAGTTCTATGTGCAATAATATATTAGTGGCTGAATTTTCCAGTGTATATTCTGATTCTGATATAAAACTTAAACTGCATTTGATTATGTGTGTATTTGCATGTGTTTTTGTATTTTACAAAATCAATAGAAAGCCTAGGAGAGGAAAACAGGATGGGGAAACATTGTGAGATGTTATTTGTATTGTATGTAATGAGCACACACTTGTAGCCTACTATTGTGGAGATTCTGATGAACTTGAATAAATATGCTATTCCTGTATTCCTTTCTAGCCCTTTCTACCAGTATAGGCCAGGTAATTCATGTATTTATAATTATTTCTGGACTTCCATGTGGCTGTTTGTTTCTCAAATAATGGCTTTCTTGGCTTTGAAAATGTCACTACATCTGTCTCCTTCTAACATCCTGAGATGCAAATATTAGAACACACTGAATTAAAAATGGAAAATAATCAACATTCTATGTGTTCGGACTTTAACATAAATATAAAGCAATTTTTTTCTTTTGGACCTACTCCTATTGTTTGCAGTGATGGAATGTCATTCAACAATATATTAAAATGTATAAAAATATAAAATCTAATACAAGTTATAGAAACCATCACCTTTTCTAGGTTTTTTTTCAAATGTCTAAATAGTTTAATGCAAATTTGGAAGTTTAATTTCAGTAAAATTTTTAGAAAATAAATAATCGTTGCTCCCATATATTCAAAAGTGTTAAATTTTGACCCCAGGGCATAGTGAAACATTGATATATTTGCTTGTATAAAAAAGTTTAAATCATCTTTATCTTTTTGCCTTTCTCCAAGTAAGTCTCTGTGCTTGCTTCCTAACTGTCCAAACCCTTTCATCACAACTATACTCCAGTAAGATGTGCAAGAAGATGGAGCTGTACTGGTGTCTTCTGAAATTAGCACTTGCAGTTTGAGCAGTTGCCTTCAGAGGACATCAGTGTCCTGTTGTCTTGACACCTGTTGGAGAGATTACGAGTCCTCCACCCAAGCCATCCTCCCCTTCTCTAGTAGTCGGATTGTGGCTAAACATTTTCTAGGCTTTCTTGTAGTTAAGTGAGTCCACATGACTAGATCTCATCAATAAAATGGGAGAGGAAGTGATGTGAGTAATCTTTGAAACAAAGCTTTTAAGATGGATAGTTGCCTCCTCCATTTTCTCTCTCCTCTTTTGCTGGCTGGATGAAGATGACAGTGAGGCAGTAGCAATTAGGGGGGAGCCACAGATGTAAAGAGGCTGGGTCATTGAATATTAATGCAGCTCTTGTTGACCAGAAATAAATACCATGGACTGTTACCTAAAAAGAAAAGAAACATCTATTATAATAAATTCCCCCAATATACATTTCTGAGTATATTTATTCTACTGTATAACATATACTGTTATATATTTGTTACAGCATTTTAATTTAAGCCAAATGATACGATGCCAAGGTATGAAACATAGACTAAAATCAAGGCAAACATAGAGACCCAGCAGGGCCAATTATTAACTCAAGTCCACAAATGGTGGATGTTTTGAGCATTATGCTGAGATGATTTTGAGAATTCCTTAGGCTGCAGCCCTACAGACTGCTGTGATCAATCAGCACAGCTGTCATGACAAGTGAATATAGAATGGTTACAAGTGTTTCACATATTTGCCAAAACTGAATTAAATACATTAGTGACTGTCTTGTCTGTAAAATTAAAACATTATTAAGTATTAACACACACAACATGAAATATAGGACAGCTTTGTCTTTAGAGATTTGGAAGCATCAGTTTTTTTAATATTTAATGTTTTCCACAATAATGATATGCCTATTAACTTCCTTTCCTATAATATCATGGTTTCTTTCTTCCCTCCATTCTTTCCCTTAAACCAAAAGTTTGAAAATTTAACATGAATCCTCTTTTTCTTCTGTATAGTTTTGGAAGATTGAAGCTTAGAACTTTTTTTTTAAAAAACAAACTATGGAATCTATCAAGGACTACTATAATTTAACATATTTAACATTCTTAATAATGTAATGTAGACTTTGAAGATACATGTATTGCAGGGAATATTATGAGGAGAAAAATGTGTTGAGTTTAGCACATCATACTCAACCCACCCAGGGAATGAGAGTAGAGCTTTATGTTTCAGTTTATTGAGAGGAGAGCTCTCAGTGGATATTTAAGATGGGAGTTGTGAAGAAGAAAGGATAAAAGGGGATAAGGAGAATTACGGGTGAGAGTGGCTGGCTCTGAGGGAGGGGAGATCCCTCTGTGTGGTAAGGGCACAGGAGTTTAGTCAGCCCCCGTCAGGATTAGCACTGCAGCACCTCGTGGCACTCAGGTGAGAGTGACAGGACTTTGGAGGGCCATAGCTGTAACATGCATATAGGGAGTCTGAACATAAGGTGCAGATGCTCCAGCCTCCGCAAAGGCTGCTGTGCCCAAGCTTTGCATTGCAGAGCAGAGCTGCCTGTCCTCAATGGACCCCTTAGGCGAGGGTGATGGGCATTGTAGGGGCTCTGAGGCTGCACTGAATGATAAAGTTCCTTCCCTCATTTCTTGTAATACCACAGATGTTTATTTATACTTTTAGGCCACTCTAATAGGAAGGAAGAGAGAAATAGGCTTAAAACATACCTGAGATGATAATTCTCACACCTTGAAGAGTGGGAGTTGGGAGTTATCTTTATATCGGTTGAGAAAAATCCATGTGGAGTGAAATTTACTCCTGGCACCTATGAAAAATGTAAGATCTCTGAATTCATCATTCAGTTTCATCCGAAGTGACTTCTGCAGTAGGAAAAGAGATCAGTGTCAGTATAAAAGTTCTGTATTGACCTTTCTTTGTTTTTACATTATAATATAATCACTATATTTAATGATTTGCTTATGTAAGACATTAAATTAGGGAAAACAGGGCAAGGGACATAAGGAGACTATACTATTTTGCAGTTTTCTTGTAGGTCTAAAATTAGTTCAAAATAAAATGTTAAAAATTAAAAGACACAAGTAGTCAGAAATCAATCTTGACTTGGAGTTATTTAGTATAGTATTTTAAAAATCTCAATGGTCTTTATAGTCCCTACAATAAAGCATAGGAATACAATAAACTACTAAAATATAGGTTTATTAGGATGTTTATCAAGAAAGTCTGAGTTATCAAGAAATAATACTTTCATATTAGCACAAAAGTTGCTATAAAAATTATTTTACAAGGTCGGCTTCAGTGGGGAATTTACCAGAGGAACATCAAAAAAGACCCCAGGAAAATCGGGTGCTTGTGTACATGTTTGTTGAACAGAGTTGTTGGTGGAGGTTTACTGGAGTTTAAGGAGTACTGTAGAAACATGGGGAGTTAGTAAGGACAAGTTTCAGAGGTAGGTGAGCATTGGCAGAGGACACTCTGTAGGGCATGAATCTCAGCTGAAAGATGAGAGGGAGGCTGAGAATTTCATATCAGTGTATGATGGAAAAACAAACTAATTTGTAAGGCGAGTTTTGCCTGTGGTGTTTATGTCTCTAAGTGTTTATTGGGGTGGTCCTGGGGTAGAATTGACTTTAATTTGAAAAGAATTAAAAGTCATTAAATCATCAGAGCAATCAATTGTCAAAAAAAATTGACATTTGAATAAAATAACATATACAGCAATATAGACATACAGATGTGAAAAGAACACTTGGGTCAAATAGTCACCTTAGACTATCCCAGCATGAAAGTATGGCCCTTGGTTGGTGGACAGTAGGTGAAGATGCACTTGGCATCCAGGGTTAGAAGAAAGCAAGCCTGTGATCTCATTGAAAACCAGTTAGTAGTCCATTTGCCTGGAAATCTGAGGAGCCTATAGAGATGGACACTCTGGGATTTTGACTTGGTTCCTCTCACTATCTCTTAGAGCACTGGTTAGAAAAATGTGCTCACTAGGCCATCTCCTTAACCTGTGCCTGGGAACTTAAAAGAAATGCACCACCCCAGTCTTACTGGATCAGAAACTTTGTGGTGTGGCCCAGCAATATGTGTTTAACAAGCCGTCCAGGGGTCTATGATGCAGTCAAGCTTGAGAACTCCTGTCTCGGAAGAAGTCACCTCCACTTACACCAATGAACTTTATTCTGTAGACACTCACTCACAGCTCACTAGTTTTTAACCTTTTCTTATGTACCTATTAGGTCTACACTGAAATTTTAATCTAAATCTTTACATCAGGACTTTTAAAATCCAATCTGTTCATATTTTTTCCCTGCAAATCCGATCAGAATGACAAAGAACATTTTCACCCTGTCAGTTGTTAACATTAGAAAAACTTATGGTAGAAAAATAATAAAGTTGTCAGAGTTGTTGGAGGATATAAAGAACTAGGGTTATTTTCATCTGTTAAGTAACTGATTGAATTGACAGCACACCAAAAATTTTGCAACACGTTGTATTGTACATTGGGTGGAATGAATTAATTTACAAAAGAGTTCAGTACATTGTCATATGTAAGCATTCCTAGCAAGACTTGACTTGCACCTGTTAAACTATTTCAAAGAATAAAAACTGCCTGTGCACTCAAGTCAGAAAATTCTACTCACTCCACTGTGAGGTAAGATGCAATTGGCAACTTACAGACAGATCAGCAACCAATCCTTTCCCCAGTGTCACTTAAAATAACTAACTTTTTTTTTTCCTATCAGGAAAAAAAATCAACCAACAATCTGTCACGTTTTGCATTTGCATTTGCCAAGCAGCTGTATTTACAGAAAGCAATGGCCTAATTTTTGAAATCTTGATTTCTAATTGAGCAGTTTGGTGGTCTAATGATTTTAGTTTGTGAAACTCATAAAATGCATGGGCCAAAGTAGCTTGAACCTTTTCCCTCTTTCTTCTCTTCCATGGTCTCATTATTTATAATGAGTCTTCCCAGAAACCTTTCAGTGTGTTTCTTGCTGAGTGCATGGACATTGGCGAAGCGGGGAGATAATCAACTCCAGGCTGGGACTTCGAAGCAGCGCCAACAAGCTACTCATGACTCCAGCAGATGTTTCTGCTTTGGGGGGCCAAAAGAAATTTTATAGGGTTTTTCCTCCCTTTTGGGGAAAATTGCCAGAACAGTCAAGAAATGGGAAATATATAGGCCTGCTTGCATTTCCAAGTTGGGAGGGATATTATGTCCAATAAAAGGAGTCTCGAAGAGAGGAATTTCTGAAGACACCATCTCACAATAGCTATGTAAAATGTTCACCAGGAAAAAGAGGAACCAAGAAAAAGTTCACCTGGCTTCAGGTTCCTCTGTATACTGAAAACTGTGTGAATGTTAGAGGAGTTAGAAATAATACCCATTTATAGTAAAAACACACCTGGGAGTCAATAAGGACTTCTCCCCATCCCCTACCAAAAGACACAGATGTAGGACTCTAAATTTCTTCACCGCCTTTTTCATTTTTCTGTCTTTCTTAAAGTAATTTAAATTGCAAGTCCAACTGAGGGAGAGAATTTTGCAGAAGGACTCTAGGTCTTTTTTTCTTTTAAATTGACTATATACCACATAGTAAAATTTTGTTTCTGAAAAGAGCAAAATTAACAAACATTTTCCTTGAATGTGGAGACCTGAGATTTAAAGCTGTCATAAATTAATTTCCTTGATTTTGATGGTGTTTTGGATCTTGAGAAAAGTCTATGTGCAAAATCATGTGATAAACATCAGCGAGAACAGGTCACATGAGACGTGTGTGAAGTGAAACCACGGAGCTGTGCTGTGCTCTAGTTCCGGGGGTCAAAAGTTTCACTATTCAAACAGAGTCCAAAATATGAGGGAGAGAGAAGGCTACTAATCCCCTTGCTAGACTTGTTTATGTAACTGGTGGTAAAGAGGATGAGCTTAGAGAAGAAGGCTGCTGTAATTCTCCAGGGCTTTTCTGTGTAACAAAACTGTCTGCTAAGAACCAGGAATAGTGAGCTACTACAAAGCCATTCTGATAACCCTCAACTGAATTATTCTTTTCTGATATTGTATGCTCAAAGCCATGGAGAAACAATGAACACAGGGCATATGATTAACTAGAAATAGTAGTGTAGTCCATCTGTTTAGTAATTCAAATTTACTCATAATTAGTCACAGCTTATGTTTCATATGCTTGACAAAAGAAAAGTGTTTGAGATGCTTCCACTGAGAAATTGCACTGTGAAGGAAGTGTATCATACACCTATGAAAGTTCTGATAGGACGTTGTTGTCTTTAATATCCATTAGCTGGTTTATTGTTAAAGATGGGACTGTTAATTGAGGTCCTAGTAAACCTCTAGGAACCTCCCCTTGATCTCTGAGAGGAAGCAACTTCTACTTGTTATATGTGCTATATAACTTTTTAGTGGGATCTGAATTATCTAGTTTTTTCCAACTTCATCTAAGTTAAGACTTGAAGGATGAGTCATACTCTGGCTAAACTGAGAAGAAATAGCCCACCAAACCGGGGAAATGTGTAGACAGACTCAGAGTTGAAACAAAAGTATTTGAAAAATAAAATTTATACACACAAATATCGCATAGGTTGTAAGGAAATGGAAAAAGATGCAACTAGTGAGTTCTGTAGGGAAAGATAAAAGTGGGCCCCCAGACCATAATAAATGGGTTAGAGGAAAACAAAACCAGTTTCAGTGTAGCCAGTTGCAAGGTGGTTCTTGGAACAAGATGTTACCCTGAGTGGAGGAGTGATAGTGAGAATTAGAGGTAAGCTGATGGAGATAAAGAATATTCAAGAGTTTTAATTGATCAGACCTGCTCATTGACCATATGTGGGAATGATGGAGAAGGAAAGTCAAAGATTATTTCTAGTTCCTGGCTTGAGCAATTGGTTGGATGGGAATACCATTCACTAAAACATTTGCAGATATGAAGGGAAAGATAGATTCACTCCTAGCACTTGACTATAGAACAGTTATTTCTAGGCATCCTCAGTGTGTATATGTGTTCTCAAGCCTGTCCATGGTCATTGCATTTTCTTCTGTTCCAGCAACATCCCGTGGGTGCAATAATCAAAGCCAGTCTGAGGGAGGCTGACAGCCATTGCTGTGCTCCCCAACCGTGCTGACTTTCTGATTGTCTTCTGGGCACAGCAGCTACTTCTGCTGCTCCACAATGCCCGTGGATGCTGCTGCTAGCTCTTGGTGAAGAAATTGGGAAAGGTGCCTCTGCTCTAAATTATTGCCCCAAACCAAATCATCATGGGTTATAATTATGGCATTCAACATCTGGTTACATGTCCTCTTTGTTAGAATTTCAAAACTAGTTCTTGAAGATAGACCGGGACCAAAAGTCATCTCACTCCCTCCATTTCCCTTGCCATCTTCATCTCTTCTCCTGGTCACTTTGACTTTCCTTCCTCCCAGACTAAAACACAAAAACACCATGCACGTATGTTCATGCGAAAAGACAAATGTCCACAGGGGTCACCTGCTTTCCAGTTCTGCAGAAAGCAAGAACACAAATCTTCCTTTGAGCTAAATTAGGACACCTTGTTAAGGTATCACCATCTTATGGGCTTTTTATGCCATGCAGTCATGGATTACTGAAGAAGGGGTCCTTGAAACTCAACTATACAGTGCTTCTCAAACTAACATGTGTGAGAATCACGGGGAGTCTTGTTAAAAGGTGGTTTCTGAATCAGTGATTCCAGGGAGCAGGGCTTTGAGCCCGCATTTCTAACAAGGTTCAGAGTAATCTGTAGCACATGCTTTGAGAAGCAAAGTTCTAGTTTAGGCAATTTCCTCAGGGTACAGGTGAAGAAAAGAAGTCACAGGCATTTATTTAATGCAAGGCAGTGTGTTTGGTGTTGCTTACCTATTAAGTTAGTGACAGTCTCTGGATTAGAAGAACCAACTTCCCTGACTCTCACTCCACTGTCTTTTCTGCCATAATCAGCAATATTTACCTTGAGTAGATCTTCAAACACTGGTAATGTTTGTATCTCATTTTGGAATCTAGAGAAACCTTCTGCCGCTCACTAAAGGAAAAGTCTCCCAAAAGAAGGTGATGAGGTCCATATTTGCTAATTTAGGGGGCTTTGTTTCTAATTAAAAAATGAAGATCTAATATTTTGCTAATCATCCATGATACTGTGTATGTGGTAGTTCGTTAAAACCTTTGGAAATATACATGTAACAAATTTCCAAAGGTAAAGTAACTGCTTCATAGAATATGGTTTCATACTATCTATTAGAAAGATAACTATAAAATAAAACCCTGTGTGTTTATTTCCCTTTAAAGATAATTGAATTCAAAGTTTTAGTTTTAAAATTTGTTTTAATACATAGATGGAATTTTCCTGGAAGAAGGACACTCTGGTCAGGCAGGAAACCTTCTTCATTCACCTGTTATCCTGCAACTGTGCTTCTAAAGTGGGGAGGTTAATGAACCCTAAATCTGAGAGTACAAAAAATTGGGGTGCTGAAAACTGGAGTTCAGCAACACAAAAATAGGACTTTCCAGCAATAGATTGGGGGATTGCCCCCTCCAACAGAAATATCTGGTCACCAATTCATACCTGGATTTCTTTATGCCTCATCCTTCTCCTGACTCCTCCCTTCTTAATGCGGCTGCTCAGGTTTAAACAAGTGCTGGCAGGGAAGCAGATGGACTCCACTCATGAGCTGGGGAAGAGCCAGCAAGACTAATGCAAGGTGCTCCCTTCTGACCCTGAGGTGACTGCAAACTTGATCAAAAGGGATCTTTCTCTCTAGGGAGAAGAGATAATGCAGTCTTATTGCTGGCTGGAAACATGCCCTTTCTTCCCAAAGGCGGCCAGTTCAGCTGTGGTTTGCAGACCTCTGGAGTATGTGCTGACGCCATCAAACCCATATCCCCTGGAATGTCTCCTGGGATTCAAGCTCTGGCTAGAGAACAGAAATGAAGTAGCTGTTTCCAGCGATTTACAGTTCTCCTAAATATGAGAAGGAAAATGTGTGGGGACGTTTGAGCTCAGTAGGGTCCTCACTGAGCGTTTTAGAGAAGTTTCCATTGCTTCTGGCTGCATCTTGTAATTTTGCATCTCAATGAATATTCTACCATCTGAAACCTTTCAGACATACTAAATTCATTCCGAGAGGAAAAATCCTTTTTTTTGTGTGTGTGAAACAGCAGCATGTAATATTTATTGAAAATCTTAGAATGTCTTCTTAAATTAATATCTGATACAAAAAGAAGCCAACTGTAGAGCCAGGAGGTCAGACGATGTACACATATATTCTATTCATAAATCTATCCAAAAGAAGGGATTAAACAGCCCTTCACCTATATCTAAAAAGTTTGAGAGGGCTGTAAAAATGGAACATATTAACTGTGTCTATGAAAATTTATATATACATATAGCCCTAGGTTAAATCAAGCACTGGGCCTAAGGTAGAATATAAAATACTCATCATTTACTTTTTCTTTTGTAAGAGAATATGTTTCAGTAGAGGAATTCATTCAATATTTGCTACATATAATCCTTTAGCTGGGACATATGAATAGTACAGTAGGGAGGGAATTGATAGTGGTTATGAAAAAACAAAGACATAACATCAGTTTATGGGAATGGATCCAAAGTGATTTCTTTTTAGCCACATAGAATCTCAGTAAATAATCTGTAAGCCCCTCCAGAATAAGAGAAACACATTTAAAAATTATCTGGGTAAAGACTAAAGTGAGTCTATCATATAAATTCAAGGACTCACAGATTATTATCATTGGGAAAAATTAGGTTTACTATTATTAGTTAATATAGTCTATAAACTGGTAAAGATTTCTACATGGTATTACTTACATATTTTAAACCAGTGAAGACATTTAGAGATTGCCTAGATCATATTGCTGTCTGGCAATAGATGTATAGAATGAACTATTCGGCTTACAGTGCTTTCTCAGATCCAAGATTTACCACTTATATTGCAGAATCTGTGCTAGTCATTGGTTGTTTGATTTTAATTATCTTTTATAAGTCTATAAAACAGTGAAACTGCATATCCTAAACAAGAATCAAGAACTGGTACCCTGTGGTCCTAAATAAACCCTCAGACATATTTTGTTTGGTAGCTCAGTACTGTTATGGTTGTTTTAAGGAAGTGTAATTTGATTAGGCTTAGCATTGATTTTCTAGTTTATGGAAGGCCCTGTCATTGCCTATTTTCTTACTCATAGCTTCTTCACACATTTAAATTAGTTGCCTAACCCTTGAGGGCATTAGAGTTTGCAATATGGCTTTATTTTCAAGACTTCAAATGTTATAATCCTTCCCTTGATATTGCACACACTTTGAAAGCAATACAGTGTTTTCCTTGATTTCCTAGCACCAATTATCACAGTGTCTTAAATAAATGGACGTTTCTTTCATATATTCATCTAATCCACGAATCTTTACTATGCACCTATTCTGTTTTAGATAACATACTAGTCAATGAGGATAAGGATGTACAAGACAGTTCCAGAACCCACTCTCATAAATCTTGATGGTTAAGTGAGGAAGGATTTGTTTACTGATTGATAAAATGTGGCTATCTTAAATCCTCTGCTATATAACTTAGGAAAATAAAAGGGTTACTAGCCTCTTCCCAGAAGGAAATATATTAAAATAAGTAAATATGATGAGCTGAATTGTATCTTCTCATAATTCATGTTTTTAAGTTCTAGCCCTCAGTACATTAAGATGTCACTGTATTGGAGACAGAGTCTTTAGAGAAGTAGTTAAGTTTAAATGAGATCATTAGGGTGGACTCTAATCCAATATGACTGATAACTTTATAAGAAAAGGAAATTTGAAAACACACACAGAGGGAAGACCATGTGAAGACACTGGAAGAATCTGTATAGCAAGGAAAGAGGCTCCCAGAAGAAACCAACCCTGCTGACACCTTCATCTTGGACTTCTAGCCTCAAGAGCTGCAAGGGAATAAATTTTTGTTGTTTAGCCACCCAGTCTATGGTACTTTGTTGGTACTAGTGAAATAATACAGTGTGGGGGTTTTTGTTGTTGTTCTTATTTTAAATCCTGAGAAGCCTATAGTAATGGTTGAGTCAAAAGGACCACATTGGTGATTACTTAAGCGGTGGCTTTCAGCCTCATAGATAAGTGGCCTGATGGCATAATTTTCAGAGGCATCTTTTCTTACTGTCTTCTATGCCTTAACCAGTATGACACCAAAGGTTTTCCAGTTCTGTCATGATCCAGATCTGGAGATTCAGGAAAAAAGCTAGACACAAGTAAATCCTCAAGTATGAAGATATGGAGAAATAGGGACATCTGAACCAACAGTTCATTTTAAAAATTTATCTTAAGGAAATAACCAAACACACAAAGATTTAACCCTAAGAATTAATTATCTAAAGAAGTAAAATATCAAAATAAGCCAAATTTATTCTACCATCAAATAACATATTGTAGAAGTATATTTGTTTGTGTTGAAAGATATTTCCAATGTAAATTTCAGTGAAAGATGGTGTATATTAAGTTACTGATTTTGTAAAAAAAAAATGACAAATATGCGTAGAATGGTCAGAAATATACATACCAAAACATGTCACAGTGATTATCTCTGAGTGATGGCGTTATAATATTTTTCTTTAATCTTTAATCTATATTTTATAATATTTCCCCAATAAATATGCTATTTTCTAATAAAAATAGTTCCAAAACATTGTCTTTTAAATATTTAAATTTTAAAAATTTAAACTTTAAAGTTTTAAATGTCATAAGTCAGTGAGGTGATTATATGCTTTGAGTAAGACAACCACTGGAAAAATCTTTTTAAATGTAAGGTCCCATATAAACATAGTCAACGGATCTTTGACAAAGGAGCAAAGACAAGACAATGGAGCAAAGATAGTCTTTTCAACAAATGGTGCGGGAACAACTGCACATCCATGTGAAAAAAAATAGACACAGACTTTACACCCTTCACAAAAGTTAACTTGGAAATGGACATGGAACTAAATGCAAAACTGTAAAACACCTAAAAGAAAACAAAAAAGAAAATTTAGATGACCTTGGATATGGCAATGACTTTTTATATACAATACTTTTTAGATACCATAATCTATGAAAGAAAGAATTAAAAAGCTGGACTTCAAAGTTAAAATAAATTCTTTTAATTAAAAAATTAAAAATTTCTGCTCTGACGAAGATAATGTCAAGAGCATAAAAGGGCAAAACACAGAATGGGAAAAAATGTTTGCAAAAACTTTAAAAAATTGTTATCCAGAATATACAAGGAACTCTTAAAACAACAATAAAAACACAACCGATTTTTAAGAAAAAGGAAAAAGACATGAACAGACACTTCACCAAAGAAGATAATACAGATGACAAGTAATCATATGAAAAAATGTTCAACATCATATGTCAGGGAATTGCAAATTAAAACAACAATCTAATACTACTGTTTATCTATTAGAATGGCCAAAATCCCAAATACAGAAAACACCAAATACTGGCAAGGATGTGGGTCAACAGTAACTCTTATTCATTGCTGGTAGGAGTGAAAAATGGTACAGCCACCCTGGAAGACAGTTTGGCAGTTTCTTATAAAACTAAACATACTCTTCTCATACGATCTAGCAATCATGCTCTTTGGTATCTACACAAAGGACCTGAAAACATATCCACACAGAAACCTACATACAAATGTTTGTATCAGCTTTATTCATAATTCCCAAAACTCAGATGCAGCTAAGGCGCCCTTCAAGATGAGTCGACCAAATAAACTGCAGTACACCCAGACAATGGAATATTCTTAAACCATTAAAAAAAAAATGAGCTACCAAGCCATGAAAAACATGGAGAAACCTAAATACATACTACTAATTGTAAGAAGCTGATCTGAAAATGCTGCGTACTGTATGGTTTCAACTATATGGCATTCTGGAAAAGGCAAAACTGTGAAGACAGTAAAAAGGTCAATGATTGTCAGGGGATGGGGAGAGGTGGGGGTGGGGGGAGGAGGGCGGTGGAGGAATGAATAGGCAGAGCACAGAGAATTTTTAGGGCAGTTAAACTATTTTATATGATACTAAGTTGATATATACATGTCATCTTAAGTTTTTCCAAACTCGTAGAATGGACAACACCATAGTGGACAGTAATGTAAACTCTAGACTTTGGATAATTGTGATGTGTCAATATAGGTTCATTGGTTGTAACAAATGTACCACTCTGATGGAAGATGTTGATGATGATGGAAGCTATGCATGTGTGGAGTCTGGGGATATATGGGAAATCTCTGTACCTTCCACTCATATTGCTGTGAACCTAAAACTACTCTAAAAAAGTCTTCAAGTACAAAAGAAAGGCAATTTAGTTCTCAAAATAGTATAACTTATATGGCTTTGACATTTAAAATCATAACTTCTAAATTCTGATCAAAAGCCAATGAATTGGTTACCATATGCCTGAATATTTTGGGGAAGTTCAAGATAAATTCACCAGTAAGTGTAAATAGTTACAAACATATCCAAAATTGGATGTGATTTTCCTAGCTTACATAGTGACCACGTTCTCTGTAGCCCAGCTGAGTGTTCCTCTCTATTTCATTTAGGGATATTTATGCTATATTTATATCTGTCATTCCTTCCCTTTCACTATCCATTTAATGTATCCTTGCCTGTCAATTCAACAAATATTTATTGAGCAGAGTACTCTGCTAGTTCTGCCGACTATGAAAAAATGAGAGGCCTAGTACAAACACCTAGGTAACCAACGTAAATTGCAGAATGTGCAAATGACATAAGAGGATAATCAAGGGAATTCATAGTGAGAAAAATGAAATCAAGTTTAAAAGTATGTGAAAATACTTTTGAACTTTTGAAGGATGGGCAATATGTCAGTAATAGAAGTGGGGGCAATTATGATATAAAAATAGAAGGAATACTATAGGCAAAACAACAAAGGCAAGGGAACTTGGGACATGTTCTAGGTAAAATGAGTAGCCTATTTTGGTGGGAGGAAAAAATGAAAAAAAAGTTTTGGAAAAGAAGATTGGAAATGTTAGCTAGAAGATATATAGTTGAACAAGACGTATTCCCCAGGATGTTCTTGGTAAGGGATATAGAAGTAATGGAAAACCAGTAAAGGAACTTAAGGTGTAAAGTGATTATTTAGAGATATTCATTAGCAAGATTAATTTGGTCACGTTTAAAGAAGGATGAATTTGTAACAGAGGTCTTTAAATAGTGCAATATATATACTCAATTTGACACACAACTGAGAAAATTTACACAAATATTTTTGTAAGTGGAATCATTTAATTTCCATATTTGTAACTATACTAAAGTAATTTTTATTTAATACAATTCTTTTGTCAAGAAAAATCTCCTTTAAGAACTGTATTCTCCTTTTTATAGTATGGATTCTTATATATAGATTTAAAGCAAATTAGATACACAATGAAGTAAAATCAGTTCCACAATGTTTAACAACTTATGTTTTGGCAACATTTAAAAAATACAAAAATGGGGCTTCCCTGGTGGCGCGGTGGTTGGGAGTCTGCCTGCCGATGCAGGGGGCGCGGGTTCGTGCCCCGGTCCGGGAGGATCCCACATGCTGCGGAGTGGCTGGGCCCGTGAGCCATGGCCGCTGAGCCTGCACGTCCGGAGCCTGTGCTCCGCAACGGGAGAGGTCACAAAGAGGCCCGCGTATCGCAAAAAAAAAAAAAAAAAAAAAAAAAAAAATACAAAAATGATGAAGACATTATTCCTGTTGTTTAGTTCATCTTGGTCTCTTTTAAGTTTTAAACTCCTGGACTGCATGTCATTTCTTCGGGGGATTTTTTAAAAAGTTTATTCAGATATTTAGGTTGATTAAATGGAAGGTCAATAAAATCTATGGACTAATGATGTCATATAAAACCTAAAAATCATTGTATTTTACCTCTTTGAATGTTTATTCAAATTATGTCATAAGAGATGCATATGCATAAGAGACTATGGGCAAGTTCAAATTAAGTATAAAGCAATAGAGCTGTCTCATTCTTTTTCAATAGGAAAGCAGTGAACTTGACAGTGCTCAGAGGGAGGATAATGCAAACTTCACATTTCTGTTTAAAATATAATTGTGCATACAAATCCCCTAAACTTGTACTAAGTGAATTGATTCTGTATTTGCTGCATAAGTCAATGGTCATGTGGTTGATTAAAGGCCAATAGCAATTATGCAGAGCATGATAATTTTATAGAAAAAATGTTTAATTTACTGACCAAAATCTAATTCATACCCTTTATCCAATCTATGAAGCCTGATATTTGAGAAAAAGCAGAATCGGTAATTATGAATATGGAGTTATAAATTCAATTTTAAACAAATTCTGTACTGTTCCTCAAGTTTTATATATCAAAAATAAAACAGTACTGCTTACTTCTAACTAGTATTTTATGGGTCTTGAGGTTTTTCAGAGTAATCTTTTTGTTAAAAAATTAAGTTAGGCTTTGAATCAACAATGTGGCTCATATTGACAGCTGATCCCCATCTGATTTTTTTTTCTGTCCATGACAATGGGAGATGTTTGGTAGGACACATGATATTTGTTTTTTTCTCTGTTCTGCAAGCTCATTTTTCCAAACCTTTATTATACAAAATATTTTCTTGGTAGAGTAGTATAACTTCATTATAGGAAGATACAAAATTGAGAAAAGTATGACAAAAACACACAATATCCATACCATGTAAAAGTATAACCACCATTCACAATTTAGTTTATTTTTGTGTTATGTTTTCTATGTGTCTAAATTATTTTTCAAAAAATTTAATATACTATAAAGTTTTATAACTTTGCCTTTTTCTATAATATGGCCTGTATAATTTCAAAATTATTATTAGTTATTAGCATTATACATTGTTATTAGCTGTTATTCAAAGGTATGCTATTTAATGACTATACAGAATATATTAGAGAAAAATTTTATTTTATTTAAAATTTCCAAAATTCTTGGATTTCTCTATTATAAATTTTCCCTACTGCAAATAACAATGCTACCACTATAAATACATAATTTAAGGCTCTTCTATTTTCTAGGTTAAATTATTATAAGCACAATTGTTAATTCAAATATTACAAACATATTTAAATCTTTTGAAAATTTTGTCAAAAGAAATTCTAGAAAATTGTGTCAATTTATACCACTGGGGAAGAGAGTGAAAATTATATCTAACTCTAGTCACCTTGGACACCATTCATTTTAGATGCAAAAAAGAAAGTTTTCATATTATTCTACTTTGCATTTTTTGATTACTAATGATGCTATAAACCTTTCATATATTCATGGGTCATTTATAGTTTTTCTTTTGTGAACTTCTTTTTAATGACTTTTATACACTTTTCTGTTGGGGCATATGTTTTCATCTTAAATATTTGTATGTTTTCATAAAAGATTAATAGTGCTGCTATTTGCTACATGCATTGAATTTTTTCAGTTTATCATTGATTTTTATTGGAACTTGGGATTATTTTTGACATCGTGAAGCTTCATTTGTAAGTAGTCAAATATATCTTTCTTTTTTGTTGTTTTTACATTTTTGATTAATATCTTTGCTTACATGCTTAAAAAAGCTTTCAGATAAATATTAATCTAGATATAGTGCCTGCAGTTCAACTCATATTTATGGTATGACTTCTAAGTGCCTAGCAGTAATATAACCAAAATAGAAGTTCTAGAAGAATTAAATATGCTGCCTCTGCCCTTAATCCTCATGTATTTTATTATTCCTGTTGCATATATTAGGCTTTAAAATTATGTTCCCCTTCCCCAAAATGTCAATGTAGCCCAAAGAAATAAGGGTTTTAAATGAGTCCAGGACTATCCTAGGCCTCTGCTTTACAGACACTGCTTGGACAGGCTCAGATAAGCTACTTGGCTAGGCTCCTTGGCTAGGCTCTGGCCATGTTGTGTTTTGCGAGGTCCAGCTAATGAGGCACCAGTGTCCTTGGACCCCAGTCACTGATTGGAACCTCCACACTGCTGGAGTCACCTAGAACAACCACTGGTTACCTGCCTACCTTAGGTCTATGACCACTAACTGTTGTCAGACTCAAGTTCCTGAATCGGAAGGCTACCTTGCATAAGAATCCTTGTCCAATTCAAGGCCAAGTGTAGGATAGGAGTATCAGAGTAGGGGTTCTTCATGGTTTTTCAGGGAGAGCTTTTCCATAAAAGTGACATTTGAGCAGAGAGACCTGAGGGAAGTCAGGAGTTAGCTGTATGAATATCATGGGGAACATCCCAAGCAAAGGGAACAGCAAGTGCAGAGATCTTAAGGTACAATTATACTTGAGGTGTTTGGGGAACAAGAAGGCTAATATACTTGGTCCTATGTGAGTGAGAAGGGAAGTAGAAGGAGATGAAATGATGAGATCAGAGAGATAGCAGGACCAAACCACACAGAGCCTGGTAGGTCTTGGTGAAAACTTCTGTTCTCATTATGAGTGAGAAAGAAATCTAACAGAAGCATTTTAACAGAGGGGTGATATGATCTGATTTATGTTTTAAAAGGAATTACATTGATGATCATGACAATAGACTCTGGAGGAGTAAAGGCAAAAGCAAGAAGAGTATTCAGAAGGCCATAGCAATAATCCAGGTAAGGAATTATGGTGGGCTGGGAGCATTTTCTGTCTTAGTCCATTCTGGCCTCTATAATCAAATAGTACTGACTGGTTAGCTTATAAACAAGAGAAATTTATTTCTTACAGTTCTAGGGGCTGGAAGTCTGAGATCAGTGTGCAAGTATGGTTAAACAATGGATCTCTTCCAGGTTGTAGACTTCTTCTTGTATCCTCACATGGCAGAACGGGCTAGGAGCTCTGTGGCATCTCTTTTATAAGAGTATTAATCTTATTCATGCTGCTCCACTCTCATGATCTAATCACCCTTCAAAAGCCCCACCTACTAATATCATCACCTTTGGGGGTTAGGATTTCAACATATGAATTTTGGGGGAACATAAACAGGTGGTAATGCTGGATTTGGATGAAGTAACTAGATTATGATTGTACTTTTTTTTTTAAAACATCTTTATTGGAGTATAATTGCTTTAAAATGGTGTGTTAATTTCTGCTTTATAACAAAGTGAATCAGTTATACATATACGTATGTTCCCATATCTCTTCCCTCTTGCGTCTCCCTCCCTCCCAACTCCCTATACCACTCCTGTATGTGGTCACAAAGCACCAAGCTGATCTCCCTGTGCTATGCGGCTGCTTCCCACTAGCTATCTATTTTACGTTTGGTAGTGTATATATGTCCATGCCACTCGCTCATGTTGTCACAGCTTACTCTTCCCCCTCACTATATCAAGTCCATTCTCATTCCTGTCTTGCCCCTATGTTCTTCATGACCTTTGTTGGTATTTTTTTTTTATATTCCATATATATGAGTTAGCATATGGTATTTCTTTTTCTCTTTCTGACTTACTTCACTCTGTATGACAGTCTCTAGGTCCATCCATCTCACTACAAATAAATCAATTTCGTTTCTTTTTATGGCTGAATAATATTCCACTGTATATATGTGCTACATCTTCTTCATCCATTATTCTGTTAATGGACACTTAGGTTGCTTCCATGTCCTGGCTATTGTAGATAGAGCTGCAATGAATATTTTGGTACATGACTCTTTTTGAATGATGGTTTTCTCAGGGTATATGTCCAGTAGTGGGATTGCTGGGTCATATCGTAGTTCTATTTTTAGTTTTTTAAGGAACCTCCATACTGTTCTCCATAGTGGCTGTATCAATTTACATTCCCACCAACAGTGCAAGAGTGTTCCCTTTTCTCCACACCCTCTCCAGCATTTATTGTTTCTAGATTTTTTGATGATGGCCATTCTGACCAGTGTGAGATGATATCTAATTGTAGTTTTGATATGCATTTCTCTAATGATTAGTGATGTTGAGCATTCTTTCATGTGTTTGTTGGCAATCTGCATATCTGCTTTGGAGAAATGTCTATTTAGGTCTTCTGCCCATTTTTGGATTGGGTTGTTTTTTTTTTGTTGTTATTGAGCTGCATGAGCTGCTTGTAAATTTTGGAGATTAATCCTTTGTCAGTTTCTTTATTTGCAAATATTTTCACCCATTCTGAGGGTTGTCTTTTGGTCTTTTTTATAGCTACCTTTGCTGTGCAAAAACTTTTGAGTTTCATTAGGTCCCATTTGTTTATTTTTGTTTTTATTTCCATTTCTCTAGGAGGTGGGTCAAAAAGGATCTAGCTGTGATTTATGTCATAGAGTGTTCTGCCTATGTTTTCCTCTAAGAGTTTGATAGTGTCTGGTCTTACATTTAGGTCTTTAATCCATTTTGAGCTTATTTTTGTGTATGGTGTTAGGGAGTGTTCTAATCTCATACTTTTACATGTACCTGTCCAGTTTTGCCAGCACCACTTATTGAAGAGGCTGTCTTTTCTCCACTGTATATTCTTGCCTCCTTTATCAAAGATAAGGTGACCATATGTGCATGGGTTTATCTCTGGGCTTTCTATCCTGTTCCATTGATCTATATTTCTATTTTTGTGCCAGTAACATACTGTCTTGATTACTGTAGCTTTGTAGTATAGTATGAAGTCAGGGAGCCTGATTCCTCAAGCTCCATTTTTCGTTCTCAAGATTGCTTTGGCTATTCGGGGTCTTTTGTGTTTCCATACAAATTGTGATTTTTTTTGTTCTAGTTCTGTGAAAAATGCCAATGGTAGTTTGATAGGGATTGCATTAAATCTGTAGATTGCTTTGGGTAGTAGAGTCATTTTCACAATATTGATTCTTGCAATCCAAGAACATGGTATATCTCTCCATCTATTTGTATCATCTTTAATTTCGCTCATCAGTGTCTTATAATTTTCTGCATACAGGTCTTTTGTCTCCTTAGATAGGGTTATTCCTAGATATTATTCTTTTTGTTGCAATGGTAAATGGGAGTGTTTACTTAATTTCTCTTTGAGATTTTTCATCATTTGTATATAGGAATGCAAGAGATTTCTGTGCATTAATTTTGTATCCTGCTACTTTACCAAGTTCATTGATTAGCTCTGGTAGTTTTCTGGTAGCATCTTTAGGATTCTCTGTGTATAGTATCATGTCATCTGCAAACAGTGACAGCTTTACTTCTTCTTTTCCAATTTAGATTCCTTTTATTTTTTGTTCTTCTCTGATTGCTGTGGCTAAAACTTCCAAAACTATGTTGAATAACAGTGGCGAGAGTGGGTAGCCTTATCTTGTTCTGGATCTTCGTGGAAATGGTTTCAGTTTTTCACCATTGAGGACGATGTCGGCTGTGGGTTTGTCATATATGGCCTTTATTATGTTGAGGAAAGTTCCCTCTATGCCTACTTTCTGGAGGGTTTTTATCATAAATGGGTGTTGAATTTTGTTGAAAACTTTCTCTGCATCGATTGAGATGATCATATGGATTTTCTCCTTCAATTTGTTAATATGGTGTATCAGATTGATTGATTTGCATATATCGAAGAATCCTTGCATTCCTGGGATAAACCACACTTGATCATGGTGTATGATCCTTTTAACGTGCTGTTGGATTCTGTTTGCTAGTATTTTGTTGAGGATTTTTGCATCTTTGTTCATCAGTGATATTTGTCTGTAGTTTTCTTTTTTTGTGACATCTTTGTCTGGTTTTGGTATCAGGGTGATGGTGGCCTCGTAGAATAAGTTTGGGAGTGTTCCTCCCTCTGCTATATTTTGGAAGAGTTTGAGAAGGAAAGGTGTTACCTCTTCTCTAAATGTCTGATAGAATTTGCCTGTGAAGCCATCTGATCCTGAGCTTTTGTTTGTTGGAAGATTTTAAACCACAGTTTTAATTTCAGTGCTTGTGATTCGTCTGTTCATATTTTCTATTTCTTCCTGGTTCAGTCTGGAATGTTGTTCATTTCTAACAATTTGTCCATTTCTTCCAAGTTGTCCATTTTATTGGCATAGAGTTGCTTGTAGTAATCTCTCATGATCCTTTGTATTTCCACAGTGTCAGTTGTTACTTCTTTTTCAATTCTAATTCTACTGATTTTTAAGTCTTCTCCCTTTTTTTCTTGATGAGTCTGGGTAATGGTTTATCAATTTTGTTTATCTTCTCAAAGAACCAGATTTTAGTTTTATTGATCTTTGCTATCATTTCCTTCATTTCTTTTTCATTTATTTCTGATCTGATCTTTATGATTTCTTTCCTTCTGATAACTTTGGGGTCTTTCTGTTCTTCTTTCTCTAATTGCTTTAGGTGTAAGTTTATGTTGTTTATTTGTGATGTTTCTTCTTTCTTAAGGTAGGATTGTATTGCTATAAACTTCCCTCTTAGAACTGCTTTTGCTGCATCCCATAGGTTTTGGGTCGTTGTGTTTTCATTGTCATTTGTTTCTAGGTATTTTTTGCTTTCCTCTTTGATTTCTTCAGTGATCTCTTGGTTATTAAGTAGTGTATTGTTTAGCCTCCATGTGTCTGTATTTTTTACAGTTTTTTCCTGTAATTGATATCTAGTCTCATAGCGTTGTGGTCAGAAAAGATACTTGATATGATTTCAGTTTTCTTAAATTTACCAAGGCCTGACTTATGAGCCAAGATATGATCTATCCTGGAGAATGTTCCATGAGCACTTGAGAAGAATGTGTATTCTGTTGTTTTTGGATGGAATGTCCTATAAATATCAATTAAGTCCATCTTGTTTAATGTATCATTTAAAGCTTGTGTTTCCTTATTTATTTTCATTTTGGATGATCTGTCCATTGGTGAAAGTGGGGTGTTAAAGTCCCCTACTATAATTGTGTTACTGTCGATCTCCCCTTTTATGGCTGTTAGTATTTGCCTTATGTATTGAGGTGCTCCTGTGTTGGGTGCATAAATATTTACAATTGTTATATCTTCTTCTTGGATCGATCCCCTGATCATTATGTAGTGTCCTTCTTTGTCTCTTGTAATAGTCTTTATTTTAAAGTCTATTTTGTCTGACATGAGTTTTGCTACTCCAGCTTTCTTTAATTTCCATTTGCATGGAATATCTTTTTCCATCCCCTCACTTTCAGTCTGCATGTGTCCCTAGTTCTGAAGTGGGTCTCTTGTAGACAGCATATATATGGGTCTTGTTTTTATATCCATTCAGCGAGTCTGTGTCTTCTGGTGGGAGCATTTAATCCATTTACAGTTAAGGTAATTATCTATGTGTATGTTCTTATTCCCATTTTCTTAATTGTTTTGGGTTTTTTATTGTAGGTCTTTTCCTTCTCTTGTGTTTCCTGCCTAGAGAAGTTCCTTTAGTCTTTTCCTTCTCTTGTGTTTCCTGCCTAGAGAAGTTCCTTTAGCATTTGTTGTAAAGCTGGTTTGGTGGTGCTGAACTCTCTCAGCTTTTGCTTGTCTGTAAAGGTTTTAATTTCTCCATTAAATCTGAATGAGATCCTTGCTGGGTAGAGTAATCTTGGTTGTAGGTTTTTCTACTTAATCACTTTAAATATGTCCTACTCCCTTCTGGCTTGCAGAGTTCCTGCTGAAAGATCAGCTGTTAACCTTATGGGGATTCCCTTGTGTGTTATTTGTTGTTCTCCCTTGCTGCTTTTAATGTTTTCTTTGTATTTAATTTTTGACAGTTTGATTAATATGTGTCTTGGCGTTTTTCTCCTTGGATTTATTCTGTATGGGACCCTGTGTGCTTCCTGGACTTGATTATTTCCTGTCCCATATTAGGGAAATTTTCAACTATTATCTCTTCAAATATTTTCTCAGTTCCTTTCTTTTTCTCTTCTTATTCTGGGGCTCCTATAATTCGAATGTTGGTGTGTTTAATGTCCCAGAGGTCTCTGAGACTGTCCTCAGTTCTTTTCATTCTTTTTTCTTTATTCTGCTGTGCAGTAGTTATTTCCACTATTTTATCTTCCAGGTCACTTATCCGTTCTTCTACCTCAGTTATTCTGCTATTGATCCCTTCTAGAGAATTTTTAATTTCATTTATTGTGTTGTTCATCATTGTTTGTTTGCTCTTTAGTTCTTCTAGGTCCTTGTTAAACGTTTCTTGGATTTTGTCTATTCTATTTCCAAGATTTTGGATCATTTTTACTATCATTATTCTGAATTCTTTTTCAGGTAGACTGCCTATTTCCTCTTCATTTATTAGGTCTGGTGGGTTTTTACCTTGCTCCTTCATCTGCTGTGCATTTTTCTGTCTTCTTATTTTGCTTAACTTACTGTGTTTGGGGTCTCCTTTTCGCAGGCTGCAGGTTCATAGTTCCCATTGTTTTTGGTGTCTGTCCCCAGTGGCTAAGGTTGGTTCAGTGGGTTGTGTAGGCTTCCTGGTGGAGGGGACTATGTCTGTGTTCTGGTGGATGAGGCTGGATCTTGTCTTTCTGGTGTGCAGGTCCACGTCTAGTGATATGTTTTGGGGTGTCTGTTGCCTTATTATGATATTAGGCAGCCTCTCTGCTAATGGATGGGGTTGTGTTCCTGTTTTGGTAGTTGTTTGGCACAGGGTGTCCAGCACTGTAGCTTGCTGGTCATTGAGTGAAGCTGGGTGTTGGTGTTGGTGTTGAAATGGAGATCTCTGGGAGATTTTCGACATTTGCTATTACTTGGAGCTGGGAGGTCTCTTGTGGACCAGTGTCCTGAAGTTGTCTCTCCCACCTCAGAGGCACAGCACTGACTCCTGGCTGGAGCACCAAGAGCTTTTCATCCACACTGCTCAGAATAAAAGGGAGAAAAAGAAGAAAGAAAGAAAGAAAGAAAGAAAGGGAGGGACGGAGGGAGGGAGGGAGGAAGGAAGGAAAGAAAAGAGGATAAAATAAAATAAAATAGAGTAAAATAAAATAAAGTTATTAAAATGAAAATAATTATTAAGAAAAAAAATTTTTAAGTAAAAAAAAAAAAAGGATGGACAGAACCCTAGGACAAATGGTGAAAGCAAAGCTATACAGACAAAATCACACACAGAAGCATACACATACACACTCACAAAAATACAAAAATGGCAAAAAATAATATATCTTTGCTCCCAAAGTCCACCTCCTCAATTTGGGATGATTCGTTGTCTATTCAGGTATTCCACAGATGCGGGGTACATCACGTTGATTGTGGAGATTTAATCTGCTGCTCCTGAGGCTGCTGGGAGAGAGTTCCCTTTCTCTTCTTTGTTTGCACATCTCCCGGGGTTCAGCTTTGGATTTGGACCCACCTCTGCATGTAGGTCTCCTGAGGGCATCTGTTCTTCGCTCAGACTGGACAGGGTTAAAGGAGCAGCTGATTCGGGGGCTCCGGCTCACTCAGGCCAGGGGGAGGGAGGGGCACGGAGTGTGGGGCGAGCCTGCGGTGGCAGAGGCCGGCGTGATGTTGCATCAGCCTGAGGCGCGCCGTGCGTTCTCTGGGGGGAGTTGTCCCTGGATCATGGGACCCTGGCAGTGGCGGGCTGCACAGGCTCCCGGGAGGGGAGGTGTGGAGAGTGACCTGTGCTTGCACACAGGCTTCTTGTTGGCAGCAGCAGCAGCCTCAGAGTTTCATGCTGGTTTCTGGGGTCCGCGCCAATAGCCGTGGCTCGTGCCAGTCTCTGGAGCTCCTTTAAGTGGCGCTCTTAAACCCCTCTCCTCTCCACCAGGAAACAAAGAGGGAAGAAAAAGTCTCTTGCCTCTTTGGCAGTTTCAGACCTTTTCCCGGACTCCCTCCCGGCTAGCTATGGCGCACTAGCTCCCTTCAGGCTGTGATCACGCAGCCAACCCCAGTCCTTTCCCTGCAATCTGACCTCTGAAGCCTGAGCCTCATCTCCCAGCCCCCGCCCATCCCGGCGGGTGAGCAGACAAGCCTCCGGCTGGTGAGTGCTGGTCGGCACTGATCCTCTGTGGGGGAGTCTCTTCGCTATTGCCCTCCGCAACCCTGTTGCTGCGCTCTCCTCCGTGGCTCCAAAGCTCCCCGCTCCGCCACCCGCAGTCTCCGCCCGCAAAGGGGCTTCCTACTGTGTGGAAACCTTTCCTCCTTCACAGCTCCCTCCCACTGGTGCAGGTCCCATCCCTATTCTTAGTCTCTGTTTTTTCTTTTACTCTACCCAGGTACGTGGGGAGTTTCTTGCCTTTTGGGAGGTGTGAGGTCTTCTGCCAGTGTTCAGTAGGTGTTCTATAGGAGCAGTTCCACCTGTAGATGTATTTCTGATGTATCTGTGGGGAGCAAGGTTATCTCCATGTCTTACTCTTCTGCCATCTTGGAGCGCTCCCTATGATTGTACTTTTTTTTTTTTTTTTTTTTTTTTGCGGTACGCGGGCCTCTCACCTTTGTGGCCTCTCCCGTTGCGGAGCACAGGCTCCGGACGTGCAGGCTCAGTGGCCATGGCTCACGGGCCCAGCTGCTCCGTGGCATGTGGGATCCTCCCGGACCTGGGCACGAACCCGTGTCCCCTGCATCGGCAGGCGAACTCTCAACCACTGCGCCACCAGGGAAGCCCTATGATTGTACTTTGATGGTGGAACTAATAGACAATGCTGGTAGCTTAGAGAGACACCATGGACACCTCCAAGATGTTGGAGTGAATACTGGAACAGTGGAGTTCTCATTAACAGAGATAAAATGAAGAGTGGCATAAAACGTTCTGAGAGTGAAAATCAGAAATTTTGTTTAGACATGTTAAGTTTGAAAAATTTATTGGATATCTAAATGGAGATTGTTGAACAAGATGTTAGATATATGAATCAGGAGTTCATGGGAAGTGGTCTGCCCAGAGAAGTAAATTTGAGAATCATCATCATATGAATTGCATTTAAAACCATGAGAATGGATGAATCACCTATAAAGTGAGAATAAATAATGAGAAAAAGTCCTGCATAAACTCTCAAGTAAAGGAGCTGTACTCTGAGAAAATGATGGCCTGCAAAGTAAGGGAAGAATTAATAAGCTTTGGAAAGAAAGCATTTCAGGAATGACAAGTCATCAACTGTATTAAATCCTTAGGATGATTCAACATATTCACCTGAGAATTGGCCATTGCATTTAGCAAAGTGAAAGTCAGTTTTGACCTTGACACAATCTTATTTTAGTTCAGATAAAAGATTAAGATTTTTGTATTATAGGGTTGAACTATTTTTCTTTCTGTTTACCTGAGGATGTATATTTTAAGAAATTATCTTTTGCCTATGTTGTTGGTAGAAACAAAGCAAAACCAAAATCTTAACATTAAGAAATCAAAGCACAGCTGTTATTCTATTAATGAAAAATATAATTGAAGCAGCGAAGATTTGGAGAAAGACAACTAAATGATCAAGACAGTTTACAGTAGGTTAAGGTTAGAATATCTTAGCCTAAAAAGATGAAGACAAAAAAGTCTAACATATTTGTAGATATGACATAGAAAGAATAAAATTTATGGGATTTACCTAAATTCCTGGATTTATGTCACTTAGCAGGTACCCTTTTATGTTTGGAAAATGATGTGTTTAGTTATAATAAACACAGACACACAATGTGATCATTTAAAAGGATTTAAAAGGTGTAACCATATATTGATTTAATCATCATCTCACTTTCCTTCACTCAGGTAGTAACCTCACTTCCCTTTTATCTAATTTAGGTCAATGGTCTTCGATTGTAATCAGTCATTTGCCTCAGAGTCTTCACTCTCTGGCTTCTTTGCCCTTTATTATACCCACCTAGAAAATATCAATACTAGTTGCATAAAACTCTGCATATACTACCCCATCATCTTGCCCAGCTGAATAAACAATGTTAGAAGGAAACATACATCCATGCTGATTTGTTTCCTTTAAATTCATGACTCCTTATACAAAACTGGTCCTTAGTGTAACCTGTTAAGTTTCTGTTATATTTACTCTCCTATATAAGAAGACTCTTCCATCTCTTTTCTTTTGTTCTCAAATGCCAAGTAATTCCCTCTCCATCCCATTTTCAGCTGGTGGCAATGCTTCTGATTTCACTATTAAAAATCATTATTAAAAATCAGAAAAAGCAAAACCAAAAACTACCACATGCTTTTTCCAACAGATCTACCAACTTATTCCATCTATATCCATATACTCTATTTTCTATTTTGCCACAATGAGGCTAATGTGTGTACTCCTGCCTAAGCTAGTCTATCCATGTGTGTACTACATTCCATCCTTCTTGCCTTCCAAAAATATACCAGCTTTTCAATTATTCCCACTGTATTTGGTATCAACATTTCCCTCTTTAGTGATAATTGCCAGGTAAGTACACAGTTATTTGGTCCATCTTAAAATAAATTCTCTTGAATATCCATTCTTTTCCATTGACCACCTGCTTGAAAGCATAAAGTCATAATGAAATAGTTGTGCAAACTTGCTGTCTCAAACAACATTTCTTCCATTCTTTCTTGAACTCATTTCAATCAAATTCTAGAAGGCCAATGTTTACTAGAAAATAATATAACATACATTTCTAGAGGGATAGGAAGGCTCTATCTCTTGTTTTGTGTTACTTGTATATATATAATTGTCAAAACTCATTAAACTGAATGTTTAAGATCTGTGCTTTTTACTATGTGTAAATTATAACTCAAAAAAGGAAAAATGTAAACTAGCCCTGTTCCCCACTCCTCACCAACCAACAAACAAAAAAAGCACACATATGTACAGATAAGTCTTAAGATGGAGAAACTGAAGGGAAGTGTGAGAGAGGGCAAACTCAAAATAAAAAGAATTGACAAGTGGCATGATAGATACAGCTGAAGTTAGTAATTCATAATTTGTAATGATTCTCATTTCCAAGTTGTATAATTTTATCCTTAAGGGATTACTTAGAATCATAGAGTAGAATATAACAATTTTTCCAGATTAAAGAATTTGTGGGTAATTTGGCAGGGGATTTGGTCAGTGGAATAGCTAACACTAGAACAATGATCAAAAGGTGTGGTTTAAATATCCCTGGAAAGCAAGTGTAATTGGAGAAAGACAGTGAGAAAGAGGGCATTTTGTTCAGATAGCAGCATATTAGAGTATAAGGCGGTCATGGGTTGACAGCCAACCATACAGAAATTAAAAGAGCACTAGCAATGAAGTGCAAGTTCTGTCTTTCATTGATTCAGTTATCTTGAAAAAGTCTTTACTCCTCTACTGCAGTTTCATCTGTCACAGAAAAGAATATCCACTGATTCCCATATTCAGAACAATAATAGAGATAATTTACACAAAAGCATTTGGTAATCTGTTAAACCTCATACACATATAAGGGATTATCAGGAGGTATTTATTTATTTATTTATTTATTTTTTGCTGTACGCGGGCCTCTCACTGTTGTGGCCTCTCCCATTGTGGAGCACAGGCTCCGGACGCGCAGGCTCAGCAGCCATGGCTCATGGGCCCAGCCGTTCCGCGGCATGTGGGATCTTCCCGGACCGGGGCATGAACCCGTGTCCCCTGCCTCGGCAGGCGGACTCTCAACCACTGCGCTACCAGGGAAGCCCCAGGAGGTATTTCTTACCATCCAAAGCCCAGCATTATCTTTAATATTTATGAAACGAATCAAACCATTTATTGTAACCATTTCTTAAAAACTAGTTTTTATGTGCACTTAAACATACCTATCAAAATGTGTATGACTCAGAGCTTTGTCAAAAAGTCATTACTTTTATTGAACTAATCAAAGAAAGGATTTAGATTTTAGTGAGTTTACCTTTTCCTTTAAGAGATTTGCATGAATCTAGCAAATCTAGTGGCTTCAATTTTAATCAGCAAGTTTGGGTAAAAGTCCTTTAACAAAAGCCTCACAGCAGATGGTCACACAATAAAAAATGTGTCCACTAGCTAAACATTAATACAATACATTAACTTGATGTTTTCTTTGATTAATAAGCATGTTCTCATAATATAACAAATTGCTGTGATTTTATTGTTACAGATGCTTTTTTTTTGTTTTGTGGAAGGAGAAAATATTCAGTTAGAGGTCCTGATTGAAAAACTAGCATCTTATAACTAAACAAATGATTTCCCGTTTTAAAAATGATTTCCATTATATTAGAAAAAATGTAAACCCAGCTAAAAAAGGTATCTGAAATATGCAGTGTTATGAAAGATACAGCTTCTACTTCACATTTTTTTCCCTATATGAAAAAGGCACATATTAATTATGCTTAATCTCTTCTTACAACTGTATTTTAAAATATTTGCTTTCCTATAGGTTAAGAATCCACTAATATTATTCCTTTTTTATTTTCTCTATAATGAATATTCTTTCTATACAGAGTAACATGTTACTTTGGGGAAAGGTTATCTACCTTGGTATATATCCATTTCTTAAGGCTGCCATACAAACTACCATGAACTGAGTGACTTAAAACAACAGAAATTTATTGACACACAGTTCTGAAGGCTAGAAGTTCAAAAGTAAGGGATAGGCATAATCATGCTTCTATGATAGCCGTAGGGAATAATTCTTCCTTTCCTCTTCCTAGCTTTGCATGATAGCCCATCAATCTCTGGTGTTCCTTAGCTTGTAGATGAATCACTCCAACTTCTGTCTCTGTCCTCACAGGTCTTCTCCCTCTATGTCTTTGTGTCTTCTCACCTCTTCTGATATGGAAACCAATCATGTTAATTAGGGCCCATTCTAATGAAATATTACCTCATCTTAACTTGATTACATCTGCAAAGACCCTACTTCCAAATTATGCCACATTCAGAGGTACAAGGAGTTAGAACATCAGCATATCATTTTTGGGGACACAATTCAACCCATAGCAATACATATCATATTGAATATATGGAAGGCCAGTTGTAAAGATAACACACACACACACACACACACACACACACACACACACACACATCCTAAGAGTCTGGTTAGAGAACATTACGGTTAAAACAGTCTAGCTTCTGGTATGGGAAGATCAGGAATCAAGTCTTACAAAGCCAATTCCTGACTGGGTAATCATGGAAATTTACTTAAATACTTTGAGCCATGGTTTGTTTCTTTTAATTCTAGCTTACAGAGTTATTGTGCAAATGTGAAGATGAATGTAAAACTGTGACTTAAAATCTAAACTGCTGGGAGCTGGTTAATTGTAGCAGGTCAAGTTAGTTGAGACTACCACCCACTTGAACTAATCCAGTCTGAACTTGGAGCCTGAGCAAGTCCTTTTTATGCTGCACATTCCCAACACTGTCCCTTCCTCACCTTTGCTACAACTTCCAAAAGTACCTGAACTGTCTTGTGGAGACAAAGCTCATGATACTAAACTGCACCAAAAATGTCAATGGAAAAGAGTAATGACACATGACACATTACTGGTTTGCTATTTTGTCTTGTCATCACTTTATATCAATAATCAAATAATTAAGACAAGTTTATGTTATGATGAAGCAGCTACATGGGTTGGAATAGACCATATGACAAGAAATCATTGTGTTGGGACTGCCTCAATCTAATAATTAATCTATTTCACCTTCTCTGTGAAGCACCCAATAAAGCCCCCAAAACAAAACGTGTAATTTCTTACATATAACCTTCCCTGCTTAAAAAGTGCAAGAATTGAAGGTTAGCCTACAGATTGTTGATTTAAAACTTGTTACATTAATCTAAATGGCCACATATTACAGTGACGAGACTACTTAATTTTAAATTGAAAGACTTTTTTTTTGTAACTCCCACACTGTTGTCTCATAATTCTTTTTCTGCAGATATTTATTTTAATAGAAAATTGCTCTATTGACATTCTTCTTTTCTCAGAAATATTGAGAGATATCTGGAAAAAGGCATAAAGATACTCTTCCTTCAGAGTTGAACTAAGACATTTTTGTGAAGTTTCTAGAAATAGGCATAGATTATTCCTCAGTCATTTCAGGCTTTAAAAAAATCCTTTCAGGCCCACCTAATCAGTGGTGACATAGCCTTTCTCAGAAATCTCATAGAGACCTTGGTGCCTGCTTGTATGTTTAGGCCCACCTGCATTCCTGCTCTCCTGGAAATGCCCTGAATGTAGGGTCACCAGAGTTAACAAATGAAAATATAGGAAATGCAGTTACATTTTGGTTTCAGATAAAAAAATAATAATCACTTTTTTAGTAGAGTATGTTTCAAGTATTTCATGAGGCACACTTCTACTAAAAAGAAAATGTTGTTTATCTGAAATTAAAATGTAACTGTGTGTCTTGTATTTTACCTGGCAACCCTACTTGCATGGGTTGATCTTAGGCCCCTTGTGAACTATTGTCATAAATCTATCTTCTTGCAGATACAGAGTACCCTGGATCTCTTAAGCTAGCCTTCTCACACAGGGTAGGCTGAGGTCCTGGAATAGGCAGATTCTCTTACAGCTGCTCCAACGGAACTTCATTTCCTCCTAGGTTGGTACCATTGTTGTCCCTTCTTTTTCCCTTTACTTGAAGTAGAAGGACTATCTCAGAGCCAACATAACACAGTTCTTCTTACCACTTACTGTGTGACATCAGACACCCAACACAACCAGCTGCATTTCCTGCACTGTAATGTGAGCACAATTAGAGATTGGACATGGTTCCCTCTTGCTCAAACATTCTGAGGGTGTAAGTCCCTCAGCATGGCACAGCATGCAAATTAGATAATTTCTTAAAATAAATGTGTATGGAAATAGCCTAAGTATTTTTCCTGTTGTTTCTTTTTAGCCCCTATGTTTTGAAGAATCTTAAAATCTTATTTAATATATGTTCACTTTTTATAATTGGTATGTATGTACATACACATGCATATATGTATGTATGCATTTATTTATTTTAAGACAGCTATTTTCCTCAGTTTTAGTTGCAGCAGACCAGAATTGAATTGGAAACGTATCTATAATGTAAAATAAAAACTGCTAATATGATATTTCTACCACAGAGAAACTCAGAAGACTCTGTTCTTATTGGAAGAAATAAAACCCACTAAATATTTGAAATGCAGTCATCACTTGTCACAAGCTCCTTCTGTTGTATGAGAATATTTTTTTCTAGCTAGTATTTAAAACTGAGCATACCTGATTTCTTCCCTTTTGGGTTTTTTGGAGCATAGGACTAAGTAAAATTAAGATTCCACCAACCCTTGTACCTCTGTCTTCTGTGGGGTTGATCATTGTGGGTAATTTCCTGAGCCACTGATAGCTAATACAGACCCCGCTGCCTTCTGCTGGTTTCAGTAACAGCACTAGAATTCCAAAGGATTCTGGGGAAAATATTTCCTTTGACTAAAGTGGCTCTTTAGTGTGATTTCTTGTCTTTCCGAGGACTGCAGAGTTCATTTGCTTTATCCTCTGACCAATTCACTGTTTCTTTAAATTCACTCTTTATTAATAAATTCACTATTAGTAAAACACTAATAAAACTCCCTTCACACCCTCCCCCCATTTGCTCTTTTTTTTTTTTGGTGGTACGCGGGCCTCTCATCGCTGTGGCCTCTCCCATCGCGGAACACAGGCTCCGGACGCGCAGGCTCAGCGGCCATGGCTCACGGGCCCAGCTGCTCCGCGGCACGTGGGATCCTCCCGGACCGGGGCACGAACCCGCGTCCCCTGCATCAGCTGGCGGACTCTCAACCACTGCGCCACCAGGGAAGCCCCCCCCATTTGCTTTTTGCTTTTATATAACATACTTCCACTGAAGTGAAATAAAACACAAGTTTTTAGGTATCTCACTGACAAAAATAGTTGGATTATTTAAAATGGCACATATAAATAAAACATACAAATACAAATGTGCATGTACGTATACAATGTTTGAATCCTTTCTCCCTAACTTGTAGAATGTGAGCGTGAAGCTGCTTTAGATTTTTTCAGGGAGAGTTACACGCCAGTGCACTATGCTTCCAGTGGCAGGGGACCACATCTAGCTCTCTGGAAGGCCCTGCTGAAACTCCTGTCTCGAGGCTGAGGGGAGGAAAAGGCACCCCCTACTCCACCCCCGTGGAAGAAGAGGTAAAACTCTTCAGAATACAAATAGCACCTTTCTAAATTCTTTAAATCTCCAGCCTTTATCTCCTAGCTGTGGAAAATATCGCCAAACTAGTTTTAGATATTTAATTTTCAATAATTTTATTGGTATTTGGAATGTTGTAACTGGAATGTTGTAATTATCACTCTATTTGGAATGTTGTAATTATCACTGTAGGGTCTCAGTCTAATTTTCTCATTTAACATACCACTAAAATCTTAT
The DNA here is from genome assembly GCF_951394435.1 of Stenella coeruleoalba. Lineage (NCBI taxonomy): Eukaryota > Metazoa > Chordata > Mammalia > Artiodactyla > Delphinidae > Stenella > Stenella coeruleoalba. The sequence goes on from NC_137150.1 coordinate 102,590,484, forward strand.
TCACAGCATAACATAGTTGGAACTCAGGAAATATCTATTGACTGATTCACTTTCTTTTTTAATTCAAATATATCTGATAGTTTCCATCATAAACCTAAGTAAATAGCTACCAAGTAATTATTAAGGCTTTTTTAAAAAAATATTTATTTATTTTGGCTGCGCTGGGTCTCAGTTGCGGCACACAGGATCCTTGCCATGGCACATAGACTTCTTAGTTGCAGCATGCATGTGGGATCCAATTCCCTGACCAGGGATCGGACCCGGGCCCCCCAAATTGGGAGCGTGGAGCCTCAGCCACTGGACCACCAGGGAAGTCCCTACTGAGGCATTTTAAGATGGCTTTATGCAAACAAACAAAATTCTCAAATAATTTCAAGCCAATATTTTAATAAAAACACAATGTGAAAATTTTAACATACACACAATTATCTACTATTTAATTTTTTATATCTATGCTAGGTTTGTTTTATTTAGCTGTGAGTAAACATTCTATTCCTTTGTAAGTAGAAGTTTTGAGGAAATAGTCATTTTCTGACTGTGTAAGCATTAGTATATTATGCAGTATTTTTAATGTAATTTGGGGTTAGAGAATGTTTAATTTATTCCCTTTGTTTATTTATGACTCTTACAAAAATCTAGAATACATTTGAATATTTGAAGCTTTCTTAGAGAATGCAGCACATTAAAGCAAATCGATAATTCATTTTTTCCATTTTATATGAATGAATCGATAATTCATTTTTCCATTTTCCAATTTATCCATTTTAGATATTAGCCTGTTGTTATATATAAAACTACTTTATAATCATAATGTTTATCATTTTAAAGTGTCTCATATACACTATCTTAATAGTTCCTTACAATAATTTTTTTTTTTTTTTGCCGTACGTGGTCCCCTCACTGCTGTGGCCCCTCCCGCCGCAGAGCACAGGCTCCGGATGCACAGGCCCAGCGGCCATGGCCCATGGGCCCAGCCGCTCCGCGGCACGTGGGATCCTCCTGGACCGGGGCACGAACCCGTGTCCCCTGCATCAGCAGGCGGACCCTCAACCCCTGCGCCACCTGGGAAGACCCCCTTACAATAATTTTGTAAGGACAATATTAGCATCCATGTTTTACATATCAGGACAAGACTTCAAAAGTAGAAATGTTGTACTTCAAATTTCATTTAATTTCTTTAAATGTGAACTTTCTATTGAAGTATACTTACAAAAAGGTGGTGAAATTATAAATGTATAGTTTCATACATTTAAAAAAATGAACGCAGCCAGGTACCTACAACCTCAAAATCCCCGTGTTCTATTCTAGTCATAATCCTTCTTACCTGTGCCTAGAACAACCACTATCCTAACTTCTAACACACTAGCTTAATTTAGCTTGTTTTTTAACTTTATGAACATGGAAACACAATACATTCTTTTTTTTGGGGGGGTGGAGTTTGCTTGTTTGTTTGTTTGTTTTTGCGGTACGCGGGCCTCTCACTGTTGTGGTCTCTCGCGTTGCGGAGCACAGGCTCCGGACGCCCAGGCTCAGCGGCCGTGTCTCATGGGCCCAGCCACTCCGCGGCATGTGGAATCTTCCCGGACCGGGGCCCGAACCCATATCCCCTGCATCGGCAGGTGGACTCTCAACCACTGCGCCACCAGGGAAGCCCAATACGTTCTCTTTTGTGTCAGGTTTCTTATGGCCAACGTTGTGTTTGTGAGATTCGTCCATGTTGTTGGGAGTACCTGTGGTCTGTTCATTCTCAGTGTTACTTTATATTCCATCATATGACTATACCAAGAAAGAATAAAGAGTATTGAAAAGGGTAAATATTTTGGTAAATATTTAAGTGAAGATTGACTGAATATTGACTAAATATTGAATAGTAATATATCGTGGATGTAAAATATAGTTGAGCTAAAACACATCACAAAAATAATTTAAAAAGCAGGATAAATGCAAATAAAGTTAAAGAGTTCTAAAGTTCTAGTGTTATTGAGGGAGTTGTTAAAGTAATAATTTGTATTAGACTCTAATAAGTCAACGCTGTGTAATAAGAGCATTAGTATTTAATTAAAGATGGTTATTTGAAGAAGATACAGTGTTGGGCTGAGAAAATTATCTTTGACAAAGACTCCTTAAAACTTTCATTTTAATAATAACAAGCTGTCATATATAACCGTATATTATTCATATAATGAATAATCATTAATTATTCAATGTTTATTAAACAACTATGTGCTAGGCAATGTTCATATGCTTGGGATACACCAGTGAACAAAACTGATAAAATTCCTGTGCAGAGAACCTATATTCTTGGAGAAGGGAGACATAATAAACAAAAGACACAAGATATTAATAAATTATTTTTATACAATATGGTATGAAGGTGATTAGGGCGCAGAAACATTTCAAAGTTGAGCAGATTAAAGGGAATGAGGATGTCCTGTCGATGAATAGTTACTGCACATAGGTGTAGATTTCAGTATTAAATATGGTGGTCAGGTTAAAACTTGTGAGAAGTTGGATTAAAACAAAGTCTTGAAAAGAGTTAGCCACACAGATAATTAGGTATTTCCGTGGATAATTGGAGATCATTTCAGGCAGGATAACAGTGGATACAAAGACCTTAAGATAGAGTAGGTTTGGTATGTTCTGGAAACAGCAACATCAGTAAAGCTGGAGTATTAAAAGTGAGAGTGAGAGGAGTGGAAGAGTTCAGAGAGATAACAGGGTCCTGGATTGTGTAGGGACTGGAAGACTGCTCTAAGGATTTTTGTCTTTTACTCAGAGGGAAATGGGAAGCCAAAGCAGGGTTTTGAGGAGTCGCCTCAGTTTTAAAATACTTGCTTAGGCTACTGTAATGAGAATAGACTGTGGATAAGCAATTCTACAATTGGGAACACAAGCTAGAAGGCTACTGTAGTAATCTAAACAGGATATAACAGTGCCTCAGTACAGGATGGCACCAATGGAGGGGTGTTACTTTGCAAGAGTAAAATGTTTTGAAGGTAGACCCAATAGAATTTAGTAATGGGTTGGATATGGACTGTGTGAGGGAAAGAAAACAGAATGACTTTACATATATATATATGTAAAGTTATATATATATACAAAATTTTATATATATACACATGTATATGTAAAATGTGTTGAAGGTAGACCCAACAGAATTTAGTAATGGGTTAGATATATGTATATATATATATGTGTATATATATAGATATATATATATATTTGATAGTCATTGGTAGAGAGATGGTATTTAAAGTCATCAGTCTTAGGGAGTGAGTATGGATTGTGAAGAGTGCAGGAGTGCAGGATCAAAAACTGTGCTTTGGGGTCACTCTACATTTAGAATGTAGTACAAAAGAGGAGAAATCATCAAAATATGCTGAGAAGGAATAACCAGTGAGGTAGGGGAAAAACCAACAGAGAGTGCGTTAATTCAAGTCCAAAGAGAAGCAGATACCAACTAAAAGTTAGATGTACAAGAGATTTTAGGGGGGATTTTTTTTTAAGGAAAAAGAGGAGGGAGCCAAAGGGAGGAAAGAGAAGTTTCTGATCTTGATGGAGATCTGAGCACCACGAAAAAAGAGGAAGAGGAAGGAGGATTGAGGGGAGTGAGTCTTAGACTGCAATGCAGTTCTAAGAACATTTCTGCCGGGTGGTGGCAAGTCCTAAAGCCGAAGACCCCATTTAAGTTCTGTATCTCTCAGGATCTTGTGTTAGTGCTGACGCTGTGCTCAGCCATTGGTTGGGAGCAGCCAATCGGAAGCATGGATTCAACACCTAAACACAGGGTGCATCTAAGAATGCTGGGGCAGGCATTCTCAGATCGTCAATTATACTCCCTGTGGCAGGATGTCCAAATGGTGCTTTTTCATGGGCACCATGGTATCCTAGAAAGCAAGTGAAGACCAAGAAGGAAGGAGTGTTGAAGTATGTGAAATGCTAATGATAGGTGGAAGAAGAGGGCTAAGGACTGACAAGTGGGTTTAACAATGTGGAGCTTGTTGATTAATTTGACAATAGTTTTGGAGGAGTGGTGAGGACTAAAGCCTGATTGGATTGGGTTTAACCGTGAATGATGGGAGGAAAGAAATCAGACTATGAGAACAGACTGTTCTTTGAAGATGGTTTGTTACAGAGAAAAACAAAAGAAATGATGAGCTATCTGAGAGGGAAGTGAGGTCAAGATAAAGTTTTTTTCTTTTGAAAGACGGAAGAATTCAGCAGCACGTTTGTATGTTGTTGGAAAAATTCAGTAATGAGCCAAAACACTTAATGGCCCTGTAGTGGATTGGTTTAATAATGGCCCTTCATGTATTATGCATCTCTGTTTCTAGGCCTCTTGGCAATGAATTTGCTCCCAACAAGAGGTAGAGTCTTTTTCCTCAACTCTTGGATCTGGGCTGACCCTGTGACTTATGCTGGCCAGCAGAATACTGCAGAAGTGACAGGATATTGCAGAAGGTGCCTTCTAAGGCTAGGCTTTAAGAAGTCTTGCAGCTTCTTCTGCTTTCATCCTCTTAGAACACTCCCCCTTCATTAAATAGTTGGCACCAACCATCAGATGTTTGCTTGAGGCTATTGGACAATCCAGTCCTAGTCAGAAATCCAGACGACTGTAGCTGGATGAGTGACATCAGCCCTGAGCAGCAGCAGAAGTGACCAGCCAAGCCCAACTGCAATCCACCATTCATGAGACATAAGGAATAACTGATTGTATGTCAATATTTTTTGAGGTAACTTATTTACAGTAATTGATAACTGGTAGAGACCGTAAGCACCTTTTTGAAAATCTTACTTTCACTTTTCCTCTATATGTTTTAATGTTTATGTTAGATAAACTAATGTTTATGCACTAAATGCAGTTTGCACTTATCATGTCCATGTCTCAACTAGCTAAACATATCTTTTAAGGCCTTTCTTCCCAGACTGGTATCTGCATGCACTTTTACTGCCTTTGGCTGCTCACTTTATTTAGATTCTTCTTGTGACAATTGTTGTATACTACACTGCATTACAGACATTTGTGTTGTTTTAATTTCCTGAATGGGTGTGGCACTGCAGGAAGCATGTCTATTATGAAACAACTCGAGTTATTTTCTTTCACTTGGTTTCCCTACCCGTGTTCTACTTTCCTTCCTTCCTCCCTTCTTTCCTTCCTTCCTTCCTCCCTCCCTCCCTTCCTTCCTACCTTCTTTCCTTCCTTCCTACCTTCTTTCCTTCCTTCCTTCCTTCCTTCCTTCCCTTTTTTTTTCTCTTCCTAAATTCCTACAGAATTCTTAGAGTATCTGCAAAAGTACATTTTATTGAAGAGACCCAAATAATTTTTGATCTAAAATAATAAAGGCCGTCTTAAAGATACAAGTATAGGAAAATAATCTGTACAGTATAGTCTTTGGAGTTAGGAGCTCCTAGACATAAACTAACAAATAAAATCCTAAATTCTTCAAAAAGCTTCTAAACTGCCTGATTTATGCTTGATGTAGCATCTAAGTTTTAAAAAATCAGTTGTATAAAATATTTCTTTTACTCACCTGAATGGCATACATATACTCTACCACCTAGCCATGCAACCTTGAACAAGATGCTTAATGTTTTTCTACTGCATTTTCTTCATTTTAAGACTGTTATAAATCTGGTGCCTGTCTTATAGCTCTTTGTTGGGATTAAATGATGTCATATTTCCAAATATCCATAGAACAAGATCCAGAATATTGTGAGCACTGTAAACTATTAACAAGTATTATTATCATATGATGTAATATCTTGTTTTTCTCATTATCACTTTAAAATATTAGGTTTGGCAGATAAGTTTAGAGGAGGGCTGGCCCCTTATTAACCAACTTAGTTAAGCATTTTGTCTAAGGACATCCTTTATCTACTTTATACCTATGTTATCTGGAATCAACTACCTCCTAAACTTGTGACAGTAATTATTGGGTTTATTCTCTCTGCAGAAAAGTCACTACTTACATTGATGTCAAATGGATTTAATCAATTTCAACTATAAAAATGTAAATTGAATTTGGGAGAATATTATAAAAGATAAGGTCATTAGTAGTAGTCCCAGAGTTTATTATCTTCAAAAATAATTTTTCCTCTAGATTGTCCAAGAAAGAAATGAAGTTACCATCTACTGCCCTAAAAAAGTCCTGACTAAAATCTTTGGGGAAAGGGTATGAATAAATGGTTAATCATGGCTAACCAGGTCCACAGGAACTCATGACTTCATGTTGTTCATATGCTAAGGTTGTACCACATGTGTTATTATAAGGCATCTTGTGGCTGGTTTACAAGATTGCAATTCATACTAACAGATGTTTGGGAAGGAAATTATTTGTTTAATTTGTTTATGAGTCAGAGGATTTTTGTCTGAATGTAATTATAGGAGGACACCACAATTTATGAATGGACTGTATTCCAAAAGTGCATTTGTGAGCCACTTGTTTGGGACTAAGAACATATTTTTATATATAAACTAGGATAAATGTTAGTGTTTCCCAAGCAAACCCACAAATAGCTGCTTTAACCCATTATTTGGCTGATAGTATCTGCCTATTATTTCTGTGTCTCTGGAGGAAGGATTGAAGAGAAAATGTCCTCTTCCTTTTCTGGCATTTGTTTTGATCCCACAGCCTTTGCCCCTTTCCAGCCTGCTTTTCCCATGCTTTCTCAAGAGACCTCATAAGCCCAAACCATCCTGAAGGACTACGACTCTGATCTGACCCATTCTTGGCAAAATTCACACTATTCCAGAATTATCTGCCTCTCCTTCCCCATCACAATGTTCCACATTTTGATGTTGCTGATCTCAGGTTATAATAAGAAAGCAATGTAGTTTAATTCTTTTTACACTAATAGGATTAATAATTATCTGAGGAGTATGTATAATTTAAAAATAGATGTGTGTTCATACAAATTACTGTATTTGGTGGAATTTCTGATTAACAAATTAAAGGGAAAAAATCCAGACATATCGGAGTGTTGTTGAATCCAAGTTCATGTACCCATTGCACAGTGAGGCCAAACAAACTGAAAAGTTGGAGTTTGGAGCAGAGAAAGGTGTATTGCAGGGCTAAGCAAGGAGAGCGGGGCAGTTTATGCTCAGAAAACCTGAACTCCTCGGTGGTTTTTAGGGAAGAGTTTTTATAGGCAGAATTTGGGGGGAAGTCTGCTGGGTGTGTGACCTCCTGATTGGTTGGTGGTGAGGTAACAGGGTGGTGGTCCAGGAATCTCAGTCATCATCCCCCTGGTTCCAACCAATCTAGGGTCTAAGTGCTTGTGCTCAGCCTGAAGTTGCCATCCTCTACTTGGCTGGGGGCCTTAGTTCCTGTAGAAGAACGCAGAGATGTGTATCAGATTGCTATGTATAACCCTTGGGGAGGAACCAGGATCCTGCTGCATCACTGCACTCTGGTTTCTTGAATGCCTTTCCTTTGTTTCTGCATTCCCTCACTACTCTAGTGACTGAATCTGCCCTTTGGAACTCAGGGAAGGTATAAGAGGCTGAAACTTTTTTCCTATAAACAAGAAATGGGGGATATGGAAAGGCTTTTGTACCTGGGAGGACCCCACAGGGTTCTGCTTGATTTCGGGAGCAATGATATCTTGGAGGTGGAACCAACATGTAGGCATTTTTCTACTGGCAAAGAAAAAATTAATTAGTTGATCTAAGAAAGAAAATTTTATTCGAGCCAAATTGAGGATTATAACCTGGGAACAGGCTTTCAGAAAGCTCTTGAGAACTCTTCCACCCATGAGAGGTCAAAGCACAGTTATGTAAGTTTTTGAGACAGAGGGCTGTACATTGAATGAGGTATTATTGACAAGTTACACAATCCAGATTTAAGCCCTTTAACAACATTAAGGAATGTTATCTTTCAAGGAGTTGTCTTGTTGGTGCTAGGACAATGTTGCCCTTTATGGTTGAGCAGGTATTCCTGCTGATGTGGGAGGTTTGGTTCAATGCACAGTGTGGGGAGAAAGGGCACCAAAGGGCAGAGAAAATTTTTTATGTTTAAATTTTTGTCTTGCCATAAAATATGAATTTTATTTCAAACTACCCAAAAGTCTGTCCTAGGAGTCATCCATCCCCTGTATTTGAATTTTTTCTTACAACTTTTTCCCCTTTGCCCTTCATAAACTAACACGTTCTCTAAAACTTTCACCAAGTAGTTCTCATTTTACCAACACTGATAAATACTGGGAAAAAAACCCCAATTTTATATGTGTATACATTTCAGTTTTCCTGAATGTACTTTTTTTCATTTCACAAATCTATAGATACTTAATTTTTTTAAAAATTATTTATTTATTTATTTTTGGCTGTGTTGGGTCTTCGTTTCTGTGCGAAGGCTTTCTCTAGTTGCGGCGAGTGGGGGCCGCTCTTCATCGCGGTGTGCGGGCCTCTCACTGTCACAGCCTCTCTTGTTGCAGAGCACAGGCTCCGGATGCGCAGGCTCAGTAGTTGTGGCTCACGGGCCTAGTTGCTCCACGGCATGTGGGATCTTCCCGGACCAGGGCTCGAACCCATGTCCCCTGCATTGGCAGGCAGATTGTCAACCACTGGCCACCAGGGAAGCCCCGACACTTAATTATTAATTAATTAATTTTGTTTCCAAAATGGGTAATATATTTCCTCTGTGAGTAAAAAGAGTGATTATGAAACCTAGTGGGGCTTGGACACAGAGGCCTCTTTTTGTCACCCATTTCTTGTAGGCAAGACTCCAGCCTCCATGACCTTCCCTCAGTTCCAAAGGGCATATTATCGAACAGTTGCTAATCAAGGGAGGAGCACCCAAGAAACCACCTGAGACCCTGCACACACCCTAATCTTGTCAGCAATCCCACCCTTGCAGTATTGTTATAAAACTCCTCATGAAATCTTCCCCAGTTGAGACACATAGTTTTCGAGGGCAGGAGCCAATGTGTCCCCCTTTGCCTGGCAAAGCAATAAAGCTATTCTTTTCTACTTCACCCAAAACTCTGTCTTCGAGATTTGATTCGGCACCAGGTATACAGAGAAGCTGAGCTTTCGGCACCAATTATGATTTGGGACCCTATTACATGTCTAGAGCTTAGCCCAGTGCCCTGATACTTAACTCTTCAATATATACTTAATGAATAGAACAAAAATTTTTAAATCTGTTCATATTTAAAACATGCCACAACAGAGATACAAAAGTACTTAAGTGGAAATAACAAGGTATGCGCTATAGACTAACAGATATCTGTTTAGGTAAATAGACAGCATGATAATTTGACCTTTTAAATCTAGATATTTCTTCTCATTTTCTGGTGAGGTTAAGGGTTGATTTTTGTTTTTATTATAGACAATAAATACTAAATATTTCCACCTAGAAAATCATTTTGATTTACTTATATTATAGAAAAATAATGAGACGTTGAGAAAGAAAATGGTATTGTAGTTGTTCTCAAACTCCATTCGAGAATCAGTTGGCTTTTTTGTCCCGAAGAGGAATTTAAATAATAAGGTGTACATAAAGTAGAGGTTTTAAGTCTCTTAACACATGTGTAAGTGAAATTAAAATACATGTACCCTGGGGGGGAAAAAAAAACCCTCTGAATTTAAATATGCAACCTGAAATTAGAACAATGCAGTTTTATTTAGTGAAGTAATGCCACACAGTGCAATAAACTTAAAAGTAATCCACACAAGACTGTCATGTTGGATGCACTTTTATTTGGTGTAAACAGCTCTTCTGTTTCCAAAGTGTTTGGGTGGCCCTTTCTGATTTACACTTGAACACTGACATGTAAAACATGAGTCTGTGAGGTCTGGAGAGAACACATCACCGCAGAACAGATGGAGCTGCTTGTTTATTAACAGGTATCACTTAATAGCATGCAGCCCTGCAAAGACTCGCTCTTGATTCAGCTATTTCAAAGACTGCACAGTGCTTTTAAATTCAGACTTTGAAGTATTATGGCACACATTGATATCAATAATCTGGCGGATTCTTTTCAAATGACTCATCGACTCTATTTTCAATTATTCTTAAATTAATACTTTAAGTGCAATTTTAACAGAGAGTACTGCTCAAAGAACCCATCAGAATTAAATTCATTACAATAATAAATACCTTCTTAGTTCCAAACACCCGTGTACAACTGTGACTTTACAAAATATTGATTTTGTACTAACACTACAAATTTTAAAATGGTGTTAGTCCACATATTTTCATAAAAAATACATAGAGTTTTGATGTAAACTCTAAAGTTATCCCAGAATAGTCACTCACAAATCACACTAACACAAAGAGGGATTTCTTATTGGAAAACTCTGCTCCTTAATTTTTTTTTTAATATATATTATTTATTTTCCTTTTTTTTTTTGGCTACATCTTTTGTTGAGGCATGCGGGATCTTTCCTTGCGATGCGCAGGCTCTTCGTTGTGGCTCTGGGCTTCTCTATAGTTGTGGCATGTGGGTTTTCTCTCTCGAGTTGTGGCACGCAGGCTCCAGAGTGTGTGGGCTCCGTAGTTTGCGGCATGCGGGCTCTCTCGTTAAGGCTCACAAGCTCAATAGTTGTGGCATGCGGGCTTAGTTGCCTTGCCCTGCGGCATGTAGGATCTTAGTTACCTGACCAGGGATGGAACATGCTTCCCCTGCACTGGAAGGCGGATTCTTTACCACTGGACCGCCAGGGAAGTCCCTCTGCTCATTAGTTTTCAATTTGAGACTATGAATTTTGAATCTCAATACTGTGAATACATTGTTAACTCCGTGTGCCAAGAAGTATTCAAAGTGTTTACCTAGAGCTATTAATAGGATTATATATCTCTATCTAAACTTGCATGTCACAGGAAATAATTGGTAGTAGTATTACTAATACATATTAGTATACAGTAATCACCTATTAATAGCTAAAGATTTATGCAAGCTTCTTTAACATGTTTTGCTTATTTCATCATGACAATTCTGGGCAATAGGTGTAAAAATTATTATTATTTTTTTGATAGGTAAGAAGTGGATTTATTTAGAGAGAAACACTCTCCACAGATAGAGTGTGGGCCATCTCAGAATGCGAGAGTCCCCAAAATATGGGGTGGTTAGTTTTTATGGGCTGGGTAATTTCATAGGCTAATGAGTGGGAGGGTTATTCCAATTATTTCAGAGAAGGGGAGGAGATTTCCAGGAATTGGGCCACTACCCACTTTTTGACCTTTTATAGTTGGCCTCAGAATTGTCATGGTGCTGGTGGGTGTGTCATTTAGCATGCTAATGTATTACAGTGAGCAAGCATATAATGACGCTCAAGATTCCACTGGAAGTCGAATCTTCTGCCATCTTGGACCTAATTGGTTCTAACCAGTTTTTGTCATGTCCTATGGCTATACCACTCCTTTAAAGGTTGTGCCCTGACCCCCTTTCCTCTTGTTTCATTTCTCTCTCAGAGATTTTACTCCCATATTCTTAAGGGAAGCAGAGGGGCGAAGGTCAGTCTTCTGTAACTGCTTCAAGGCTGAGTAGGGGCGTCGACCCTACCTGTCAGGGAGTTAAAGTCCCTGGATGCCTGATCTTGGGGCTCCAGGGGCAGGACATCTCCTTGTTTTAAGTTGATATGGGCTGGAATCCTCACACAGCCGTCATCTTGATGTGGAACTGTTGTAACTGTTTCCATAGCCTTTCTATGAATCTTCTTGATGAAGCACTTTTTGTAATAGCATCAGAGTACAAAAATATCTATAAATGACAAAAGATTTAGAAGGCACGGTTAAACATCTGATTACAGTGTAATTGATAAACTTGGTTACAATAACCAGAATTACGAATGACTACATTTAACATACCAAGTAATCCTAGTTAATTTAGTTTTTTTCTTTCTGCTGACAAACTCTGAAACAGGAATAACATAAACTTGACCTTCAGTAAACCTAGGTATTACAGAAGTATTATACTTAACATTGATGACTTTAAAGACATGTCTATATTAATCAAACCAACAAGCTTAAGCCAGCTTTAATACCAGATATTAATTTAATGTTGAATATTTCCTAGATCACGTGAACCCAAAATTCATTTTGGCTGGGTTTTTTTTTATATTTATGAGTATTTATATAAGCACTTAAGTTCCTTTAAGCCAATTAAATAGAGCTCTTTTATGAACTGATTTTGGCAATACTATAGATCTACAATACACATATAGATATATACGAACACACAAACACAGAGACCTCATAGTTCCCGTTTCAAAATTTCAGCCATGAGTCAGGTACAACAACATAAAACCCATCAGTTACAAGGGGTTGGATTCAAATTGGGCTTCTGGCAGATGGAACAAATCAAGGTCACCTGTCTAGATGGCTAAACCCTTTTTACTAATGTTTACAGAAAAGACACTTCAGATTTCTATTTATCCTTGAGAAGTCAAATTCTAAATTACTTTACCCCCTTTTTCAAAATTTTCATTTTAAAAAGATGGCAGAGATAAGGGGTCCTGAGAAGACCAGGTAGAACATTTGCATCTCAAAGTTACAGGCAAGCTCCTCCTAAGATGACTTTGTTCCCTTAAGTCCAGAAAAACATTGTTTTCTTTTTTTTTCTCAAAGAATTGGGTAGCCACCAAATGACATCAAAAGACCGGCACACCCATTCACCTATATTGTAAGGATTTACTTTCCCTCATTTAGTTTAGAGGAGAAGGCTTCCCTCCAAATTCTTATCAGGCTCCAAATATCATCTATGGTTAGCTTAGTCAGACTAGTGGCCTCCCATTTTGGTTACTGTTTTTTTACAGGGATATCCCCGTCCAGGTCTTAATTTAATAATCACCAGCTGGATATCTCTGGCCAAGCCTGGAACCTTGATATTCCACACTCTAGGGTCTACTAAGGCTTCTGTTTCAGCTCCAGATTCAAACTGTTCCTCTTTGTTTTCTGTTAGAACCATTTGGTGATGAGGGTGGTTCCCTTGCACCTCAAGAAACAGAGTGGCCCCTAATATAGTAAGTCTCTTCCCATTAAAGGGATGGTACAGTCAAGCACAATCAGAAAGGAATGTAAAAACAGCTGGCTATTGATGTTGCACAAAAGGGGTTCCAGGAAAGTGTGCCCCTACCTCTTCCCTGACAACCCCATTACATACTCCTTGTGATTGCTAAGGTTTCCAGTCCTTTGGGTTAAGACTGAGAAGGTTGCACCAGTGTCTGTAAGAAATGCTATCAAGTGCCATATCAATGACCACCTGAGGCTCAACATTAGTTATGTAGATGGTATCTCTAGGCAGAGCCACTTTCGGCCTCGGGCCCCTTCTGTCTTCCGATTGTAAAACCATCAATGGCTGAGGGACCCCCCTCCTTTGCTCTCTGGCATCTGGGACATTCTCTCTTCCAGTGCCTTCGCTGTTTGCAAAGGGCACAGTGATCGCAATCTTCCCTCCAGTGTCTCTTTCGTCCACATAGGGTATGCTGGACCTGTGGGCCTAGTGGTCCACCAAAGTCAGACTGGCTTGGAAAAGCCAACTTCACTTTGGTGGTCTCTGAGCAGTCAAAGTCACTGCCATCATCTGGGCCTTTTGCATATTTCTCTCAGTGCGTTCAGCCTTTTTGGGCATATCCCTATTATCGAAAACCAAATAAGCCAATTGGAGCAAATCGTTCATTGAAGTCTGAGTTGTTCATTCCTGAATTTTGCGCCTCACGTCTGGGGCTACCTGGACTATGAAATGCATAGTCAAAAGGGCCTGTCCCTTGTGGGGAGGAAGGATCCACGCTTGTATACTTTCTAAAAGCTTCCACTAGTCTCCCTTGGAAGACTGCAGGATTTCTGTCCTGTCCCTGTTGGCCCTCTTTCGCCTTTCTATAATTAACAGGTTTTACTATAAATTTCTTCATACCCTCTGTTAAACAGGTAATCATATGGTCCCGTCTATCTCTATCAATAGAATTCACCTGGTAATTCCTTTGTGGGTCTGCCTCAGGCATAGCATCGTTCGTCACCCAGTGTACTGCATGGCCCCATAGGGTGGGTCAGTTAAAATGTCCTCTGTGTCTTTCCTAGAGTTATCCCTCCAAGCTGCACATGCATTAAATTCCTTTTGTGTTCCATTGCCTGGATTTTCCAAGGTCATGAAAATTTGAGCATTCAGTACCTTACTCCATTTTAAATTTCCTAACTCATATTGTGGCCAAACCTGATTACATAACCTAATAAGTTTTTTTTTTTCTCCTTTTCACAGTCCCTGAATATATGGCCCAGAGGGGTATCAGCCAGGATTGGGGTGGCCTGACCCATTTCAGACTCAAGCCTGAGGTGATGTCTGTAACTCCCATGCTATCCAAAATTTCACTCTCATGTCAAAATCCACCCCACAATTTGGTCAAGATTTGCACTTACGAGTTTAGGTGTTATCCCTTCCAAGGTAGTCCCCCAACCAGGTGGTAGTGTCCAAAAAGTTCTTGCAGAAGAATGGTACAGAAGGCGTCCCCCACCGTGTCGCTGGTGAGCAGGAGTTGGTCTAGCTATAAGTTGGAGACAAAGGGTCAGCACTTGTCAATAGAAAGTACATCTTGGCAGCCACACAGGTCTTCTGGGGTTAAGAAAAGGAAGGAAGGAAGGAAGGAAGGAAGGAGGCAGTGAGGGAGGGAGGAAAAGGGAGAAGTGGAATAAGAATGAACATAGAATGTAGGAAAAAAAACCTCAGAGTCAAGGAGAAGAGTATAGATTATCAAATCCTACAGCAACAATTCTGTCCTAGACCTGCTATTGGATGTGCCTAAGCATAACCATTCCATACCATCTTTCTATAACAAACGATGCTGATTGCCATCATTCCTCTGGTCCAGACCTAGGTTCCCAGTCACAGTCCCAAAGTATTCAGGGTTGACCAGCCTGACAAAAATGGGCAGACCTCAGCATAGCATCCTCCCTGGTACACCTGGCCTCGTCCCACAAGCCTGCCTAGGACCAAGGCCTAACTCTCAACATTTTCTTACCTTATCACTATCCCTTCGTAGCTTGTCAGCTGAAACCATGCAACTCAAATTGGACTTGAACCCGTATGTCCGGACATGAATCTGGCCAAAACCCAGATTAAGACTTGAACCCACATCTTTTAACTGAGACCACACACCTGGTCTCAGGAATTAATGAAGCTCAAGTTCTTGATATTTTGTCACAGAAAGAATTCAGTGAGAGACAAAGTGATAGGTAAGAAGTGGATTTATTTTGAGAGAAACACACTCCACAGAGTATGGGCCATCTCAGAAGGTGAGAGGCCAAAATTATTTCCATTTTACAGGTGATGACATAGAGAAGTTAAGTAACTTACCCAAAGTCAACATGAGTAAGTTAAATAATGAATCTGTCATTGAAATGAAATTGAGAGCTCTTTTTTTTCCCCATAGTCACCTCTCCATAGGAACGTTTGATTTGCAGAAATAGCAATATGAAAGAGTGAGGTTTAAAAAACTGATCTTCAACTCAGTGTTGTCTATACCCAAGATCTATATTCCCCCAACTCTCCACTATCCTCAAACCATATTCCATCTACTTAGCTTATCCCTGTTCATTCTGTTTCCATGAACACCAAAACTTCACTTCTGCAGTTCCTCTATTTGAAATCTACCTAAGCTTCACTAGTGGGGTAAATGTCTTGATCAACAGAACATTCTACTGTAGTCTGAGCCCTGGATTACTCTCTCTTTTGTGATATGCCATTGCTACATTATTTTCCCTTGTTTTATGCTGCCTGTATTTTATTCACCTAAAAACTAAAATGAACCTTACAATTTAACACTCCATTCTCTACCTCATTGCCATGTTTCTGATTGTTTTCTGTATATGCTTATACATTTTATACATGCATTATATATATCTCCATGATATCACATACCAGAATAACACTCAGAGGGTGCAAACTAATTGTCTTTGTGAAATTTGTAGAATAAATTCTTATTTGTAGTTTGATAATAAATATTACACAAAACATAAGAAAATGCTTTAGAGATTTTAGCATCATAAAAGGTATTGGCAGTCATTATTGTTTGCTTATCCAAAGCTGTCCCTATAGCCATCTTCCTTATTTTTTGATAACAGAAACCAGATTTTATTCATTTATTGGCATTGATTTGACCAGTGAATAAATAAAATCTAAGCCACTCATGAAAGATCTATTCCCCTTGACATTGATTGCTTCAGGTGTTAGCATGTGATGCAAACCTAATGAATACAAAGTAAGGAAACATCTGCCGAAGCATTCCCAGAAAGTTTTCTCAATCTTAAAACAGAATAGAAATTAGGGATTCTCCCAGTTTTTGTGCCTTTGTATGTTGCTGAGTAAAATGATGATGCCTAGAATTTCTGCAGCCATCGTATGACTTTGAAGGGAAACCCACTGAGTTTCTAAATTAGCCAATTTGAAGTCATTCTTTCCACAGAATTCCTGTAATATGAACTAATAAATCTTATTATATGAAAGAATAAATCTTATTATTTAAGCTGTTTTTGGTTGGATCTTTTGTTACTTGTAGCAGAATGCAGTCTAACTGCTATAAATAGCTTAACAAATATAAATACCATATGATCTCACTTACGTGTGGAATTAAAAACAACAACAGCAACAATTTTTTTAAAAAAAAACAAGCTCAAAGATACAGAGAACATATTGGTGGTTACCAGAGGTAGGGGTTGGGGGGAGGGTGAGTGAAATGGGTGAAAGGGGTCATAAGGTACAAATTTTCAGTTATAAAATAATTGTCATGAGGATGTAATGTACAGCATGATGACTATAGTTAGTAATACTATATTGCATATTTGACAGTTGCCCAGGGAGTAGATCTTAAAAGACTTCACCACAAGAAAAATAAGTTCTGTTTAACTATATGGTGACAGTTGTTAACTAGACTTATTGTGGTGCTCATTTTGCAATATATACAAATATCAAATCATTACATCGTACACTTGAAACTACTGTAATGTTGTATGTCAATTATACCTCAATAAAAAAAAACTTTTTTCTTAAAGAGAAAAAATTGCTTAACAGGTACTCAATCTTAGTGTATACTCTAAGTGATCAGAAAATATTTTGGTGTTATTCCCTTTGGATGTCTGATAAATTATTGCCATTTGGGGAATTAGTATATGTCATTCTTTCATTGACAAAAGTTACTAATCCTTAAAGAAGCAAAATAAATTGTGAGTATGAAAGGAATTAACTTGAAAGAGTTTAACTATAGACAGCAGGAATGTCAAATGAGCAAAACTATTTCTTCCTAACTAAAAAGCAGTTTGCATCAGTTGTTTATTACAGAATGCTGTGAGTCATTACAGGATTTATATAATAAAAATGTATGTTTTCTCCTATTTTGGTTAAAACTGTAACATATGTTTCCATGCAGAATGCTAAAAATTTCTGATTGAACAAAGCAGGATCACCAAACAATTTTTTAACCAATAGAAAAAAAATCATAGAGAATATTAAAGCAAGATGATATTGATTTACTCTCTGCCTTTACTCCCTTCCAAGTACCGACTTGAGTTCACTTGTCCTATTAAAATGCATGGACTTTGAGGGGAAAGATGAGCAAAGCATCCCAGATTTGCTAATATAGCACGTTTTGACAGGTTGCTGTGCATAACATGATTGATCATTGGGATGAGAATAGAAAAAAAAAAAAGCAGAGATGAAATCATGCCAACCTGAGGGAAATGAATGTTCTGTTAATCTTTTAATTATTTTTTGAATAAATTGAGCTGACTTTTGCTTTCTAGAGTTTGTTTCACCACTTTGATATGTTTTATCTATTCAGCAAAAAAAATTTTTTAGTAAATTATCATCAAGGCCATATGATATAACAAATGGAGTGAATGCATTATTTGGGATATTTTTTAAATGTATGCATATTTCTTCCTTGTTTGTAAGAAAATAGGTCTTGATTTCCTTGTCCTTGTGTTTTTATTTCTTGACTTTTCCATTTACAAAGAGGTGCTTTTAGACAAGTAGTTAACATCTCTGAAAGTCAGGTTTTTTTTTTTGTACAATTGGATATTATCATCTACCTCACATAATTATTATAAAAATCATCTTAAATATCATATAGAAAAGCACTTACATAATACTGGCTTAAAGTAACTTTAGAAAAATTTGGGAGTTATCAATCTTTTTCAGTGAAAACATGCCAATCTTTTTTCAAATTAAAGAATGCATTGTTTTAAAATGTTATTTTGGAGGGGTGACATTAGCAAGAAGGCCAACTAAAACGTCCCTTGCATGTATCCCCTCCTCAACAACAACAATTTGGCATCCATCCACAGACAAAAGTGCCTTTGTGGGAGCTGTGGGATCCAGAACTAAATGTCAAGGGACATGGGAGGAGTCCCGCCCACTGTGTGTGCGGTAATAGGTCTACAGACTTTACTCCCAGCTGTGGACCCCACAGTGACCTGTGAACCATCTGCAGCCCCTCTCAGCCACAATCTGGGAGTCCCTGGACAGCACTGTCTTAGAAAATCAGGATGTGAAAGACTTTGTGGAAGTTCAGGAGTCTAGCAAAGAAGTCCCAGTCATAAGAGACAACTATAAAGAATTATATGCAAACACATTGAATAACCTAGAAGAAATGGATAAATTCCTAGAAACATACAACCTACAAGACTGAAGAAATGGAGAATCTGAACAGATCAATGATGAGTAGGGAGATTGAATTAGTAATTTAAAAAATTCCCAACAAAGAAAAGCTCAGGACCAGGTGATTTCCCTGCTGAATTCTACCAAACATTTAAAGAAGAATGAATGTCAATCTTTCTCAAACTCTGCCAAAAACTTGAAGAGGAGGGGTATCCTCAACTCATTTATGAGACCAGCATTATGCCGATACCAAAGCCAGATCAGGACAATACAAGAAAAGAAAACTATAAGCCAATATCCCTGATGAATATAGATGCAAAAGTTCTCAACAAAATATTAGGAAGCCCAATTCAACAGCATATTAAAAGGATCATACAGCATGATCAGGTGAGATTTATCCCTGTGATATGTAGGTGGTTCAGCATACACAATTCAGTAAATGTGATACACCACAGTAACAGAATAAAAAGTTAAAAATATATGATAATCTCAATGGCTGGAGAAAAAGCATTTGACAAGATACAACATTCTTTCATGATTAAAAACTCTCAACAAATTGGGTATAGAAGGAACGTAACTCAACATAATAAAGGTCATAAATGACAAACCCACAGCTAACATCATACTTCATATGAAAAGTTGAAGCTGTACTCTCTAAGATCAGGAACATGACAAATGTGCCTGCTTTCACCACTTGTATTTAACATATTACTGGATGTTCTAGCCAGAGAAATCAGGCAAAACAAAAGAAACAAAAGTCATCCAAATCAAGGAAATGTAAAATTATCTCTGCTGATGATATGATCTTATATAGAGAAAATCTTAAAGACACCACCAAAAAACTATTAGAAGTAATGAACAAATTCATTAAGTTTGCAGGATAAAAAATCAACATATAGAAATCAGTTGGGTTTTTATACACTAACATTGACATATCTGAAAAGGAAATAAAACATTCTTAGTCACAATAGCATCAAAAATAATAAAATACTTGGGAATAAATTTAAACAAAGAGGTGAAGGATCTGTATGCTGAAAAGTATAAGACTTTGATGAAAATAATGGAAGAAGGCACAAATAAATGGTAAGATACCCTTGTTTATGGATCAGAAGAAGTAATACTGTTAAAATGTCCATACAACCCAAACCCATCTATAGATTTAATAAAATCCCTATCAAAATGTCAGTGGCATTTTTCATAGATATAGAAGAAACAACCCTAGAATTTGTATGGAACCACAAAAGACCCCCAAATAACCAAAGAAATTCAGAGAAAGAGGAACAAAGCTGGAGACATCACACTTCCTGATTTCAAAGTAAATGTCAAAACAATAGTAGTAGAAGCAGCATGCTATTGGCATACAAATAGAACCATAGACAAATGGAACAGAATTAAGAGCCCAGAAATAAACCCTTGCTCATACTATAAACTACCCTTTGACAAGAGAGTCAAAAAGACTCAGTGGGGAAATGGTAGTCTCTTTAATAACTTAGGTTGGGGCAAATGGATAATCACATGCATAAGAATGAACCCCTGATTTACACCACACACACAAAAATTAACTAGAAATGGATTAAGATTTAAGCATAAAACATTAAACCATGAAACTCCTAGAAAAAAAGGTAGAAAAAAATCTCCTTGACATTGGTCCTAACAGAGATTTTTGGGGTATGACACCAAAAAGCACAGCAACAAAAGTGAAAATTAATAAATAGGATTACATCAAATTAAAAAGATTCTGCCTAGAATAAACAAAAACCCAAAAATGAAAACCAAAAACTAACAAACAAACTTAGCAAAATGAAAAGGCATCCTATGGAATGAAGAAAAATAATTGCAAACCAACTGATAAAGGGTTAATACCCAAAATACGTAAGGAACTCACACAATTCAATAGCAAAAATCAAAAGCAAAAAGCAAAACTAATTTAACTATGGCAGGGGAGCTGAATAGAAATTTCTCCAAAGAAGACATTCAAATGGCCAACAAGTACAGGAAAAGATGCTCAACATCACTGACCACCTGGGAAATACAAATCAAAATCACATTGAGATATCACCTCACACCTGTGAGAATGCTGTTATCAAAAATACAGAGATAATTCAGCCAAGATGTGGAGAAAAGAAACCCCTGTGCACTGTTCGTGGGAATGTAAATTGGTACAGCTGCTATGTAAACAGTATGGAGGTTCTTCAAAAAATTAAAAACAGATATACCATAAGATTTGGCAATCCACTTCTGGGTATATATCCAAGGAAAATAAAATTAGGTCCTCTAAGAGTTACCTTCACTCCCACACTCATTGCAACATTATTCACAATAGCCAAGTTATAGAAACAACCTAAATGTCTATCTACATATGAATGGATACAGAAGATGCGGTAACATCAGTATTATTAGTTCATAATACTGCATTTTATACAGTATTATAATATATATAATTGTAATTATGTATATTATTATTATATACTTGAAAGTTGCTAAGAGAGTAGATCTTAAGTTTGAATGGAATATTATTCAAACATGAGAAGCATAGAAATCTTGCCATTTGTGACAACATGGAGGGACTGTGAGAGCATTATGTTAAGTGAATGAAGTTATACAGAGAAAGACAAATATTCTTATATCACTTATAAATGGTATCACTAAAATGATGAATTCATAGAAACAGAGAGTAGATTGGTGGTTGTCGGGGGCTAGGGAATGGGGGAAATGGGGAGATGTTGGTCAAAGGATACAAACTTTCAGTTATAAGATGAATAAGTTGTGGGTATCTAATGTACAACATAGTGACTATAGTTAATAATACTGCATTTTATACAGTATTACATTATAATATATATAATTGTAATTATATATATACTTGAAAGTTGCTAAGAGAGTAGATCTTAAGTTTACTCGCCACAAAAAAGAAATTTTAATTATGTGAGGTGATTGAGGTGTTAACTAACCCTATTGTGGTAATTATTTTGTAATATACAAGTGTATCAAATCATCACATTGTACAAAATAAACTTACACAATGTTATATGGCAATTATATCTCAATAAAACTGGAGAAAAGATAAAGTATTTCATCTTGAGAAATGTTTGAACACATCTGAAGTTAGGTTTAAAATTGAAAAACAATTTTAAACCTGATACATTTAGAGAATTGATTATGTGGTCTATTATGCAGATGTTGCTGCTTGGAGTCCATAAGAAATATATTTTAAAGGATAAATCGGTAAGAAGAAGCCCTCCATAAGTAAAGTATTATCGTGCATATGAATCAAATATTAAAAATGGAAAATGTCACGAACTAAGTAAAACCGGCAGCTAATGATATAAAGAGTATATAAATAGATGAAAGTCATATTTAAATTATTGGAATATAGTTCCAAGTTATTTATGTAACTCAAAATATAATCTATGCTGCTCTTTATAAACATAACTATCAACATGTTTTGATTTCTGTTGGTTTAAAAAGTTCAGAGAAATTAAAATATCAATATAAGTGTGTTATGACTAATTAAAAATAAAAGAATGCCACCAGAACAGACGTCTATCTTAGCCTAATGAATAAAATCTGCAAAACTACAATAGAAATGTAATTTCATTAAGCAAAGGCAGTCAAATGAGATCAAAAAGTTTGAACATTTTCTATTTATTTCTTTGAAAAATCATTAGTAGCTACTTTCTAGTTGTCAGATACAATGCCAATTTCTATGGCAAGTTACAGAATTAAATAAAGCAAAACCTCTACTCTCAGGCATGTACTATCCATTAAATGTGAAAAACCTATAGACGGAATTGAAGAACATTACACTTCAAATAATGTCAGTTGATACATTGAATGCAAGCACAGGTCTAAGAAACACAGGTTTAAGTTAGAACCGAAAGTCTAACAGGAAATCAGGAAGCAGTAGATACATGCTTTTAGGATAAGCTGTCATTCAAAATGGCATTGATGACAATATTATGACTTTCTTCTATATATGACTATGATGGATTATCATGAAAAAATGAGGGAAGAAGCAAAAGAAAGGGTGGTGTTAGAGGTTTCATTTCTGGATTCAACAAATGAAGTAAAAATCGCCTCTAGAAATAATAACTATTTCCCCCTCTTTTGTTCATATTATCTCAACAGATAACCTAATAATAGCTAATACTTCTAAAGGGAAATTTTGTTTCTACTAAGCACATTTTAAGATATTATGAAATTTTAAAAAGATATTTGTTTAGATTTTTTAAAGTTTGACTCATTACATATGAGAAGATTACATGGGATTTGGTTTTGGATTTCCATTATGGAGAAAGAAAATGGCAAATGTGTTTTTCATGCTGAGAAAAATAGTGGATAAGGAGTGCATGAAGTGAGTTGTTCCTTACTTGATTTTAAGTAAAGTATTTGTTTTTGTTATATTTTCTCATAAGCAAAAAAGAAAACATATTGACAGATAAAATGCTTATCAACTTATTAATTGTGCAAGAGAAATTGCTTTCCTTAATGACTGTCACTTTTCACCTTGTAACAACTGTTAGAATTGTAAGCACAGTAGCAAGAAAAAAATAATGCAAATATGCTAGCTCGATGGAAAAAGGCT
The DNA here is from genome assembly GCF_951394435.1 of Stenella coeruleoalba. NCBI lineage: Eukaryota > Metazoa > Chordata > Mammalia > Artiodactyla > Delphinidae > Stenella > Stenella coeruleoalba. Next base: position 102,613,654 of record NC_137150.1, read on the forward strand.
GTGGAAGGCATCTGACTCAGGGTGGAATGAGTGAGGAAAATGCTGAAAGAATATTTGTTGAATGAAAAAAGAATTAATATAGGACGTTCTAGTTTATTAATTTTTACTGCTATATTCCATTTTCTGAACATACTACAATTTATCTATTCTCTTATTAATACTTAGGTTCTATTTTTGTTATTAATAAATATTACCATAAATAGTCGTATATCTATCTATCTATCTATCTATCTATCTATCTATATATATATATATACGCATGTCTTCTCGTACACTCCTGTGAGAGGTTCTCCAGAGTGGAATAATTAGAGATGGAATTGCTGTGTCATTTGGGATGCATGTCTTCTATTTCAATGTTGCCAAAAAAAAAAAAAAAAAAAAGCCAATAAAAAGGGACTTCCCTGAAGGTACAGTGGTTAAGACTCTTCACTTCCACTGCAGGGGGCACGGGTTTGATCCCTGGTCAGGGAACTAAGATCCCACATGACATGTTGTGTGGCCAAAAGAAAAAAAAAAAGAAAAAAGTCAGTGTTGCTAGGCAAAAATCTAGAGAATTTACTTTACATTTAGACACAAATTGCATTATTAGATGTTATGATGATGTCAGATTCACTATAATCATTTCAGATGCACTAATAGCGCTTCGATGTTAGAGGATGTCTTTAGAACTTTACCTTAAAAAAATGGCAAATTAATTAGCCATAAAAAAAGAATGAAATAATAACATTTGCAGCAACATGGATGGAACTAGAGATTGTCATACTGAGTGAAGTGAGTCAGACAGAGAAAGACAAATATATGATATCGCTTATATGTGGAATCTAAAAAAGTACAAATGAACTTATCTACAAAACAGAAATAGAGTTACAGATGTAGCAACCAAACTTATGGTTATCAGGGGTAAGGGGGGGAAGGGATAAACTGGAAGATTGGGATTGACGTATACATACTACTATATATAAAATAACTAATAAGGACCTACTGTATAGCAGAGGGAACTCTGCTCAATACTCTGTAATGACCTATATGGGAAAAGAATCTAAAAAAGAATGGATATATTTATATGTATAACAGATTCACTTTGCTGTACAGCAGAAACTAACACAACATTGTAAATTAACTGTACTCCAATAAAAATTTAAAAAAGAATAAAATAAAATAAAATTTCTTAGTTTATTTTTAATATTTTTCTTTATATCATTTGATAATAATATATGAAATATAATGACTCAAACTATTATAGCATAATCTGTAATAACACATTTTATCAACATAAACTACCCATTATCCTATTCACTATATTGTGCTCCACGGCATGTGGGATCTTCCTGGACCAGGGCTTGAACCCATGTTCCCTGCGTTGGCATGTGGATTCTTTACCACTGCACAACCAGGGAAGTCCTAGATATAACTCTTGTAAGCTGCACAAAGTTGGATTATTCTTTAATTCAATTTATCTTTTTTTCTTTTTTTTTTTTCGGTACGTGGGTCTCTCACTGTTATGGCCTCTCCCGTTGCGGAGCACAGGCTCTGGACGCGCAGGCTCAGCAGCCATGGCTCACGGGCCCAGCTGCTCCACGGCATGTGGGATCCTCCCGGACCGGGGCATGAACCCGTGTCCCCTGCATAGGCAGGCAGACTCTCAACCACTCTGCCACCAGGGAAGCCCCTATTATGCTTTAACAATAGAAATTTTAGTGAGAAATATTATTTATTTTCTTCTACATGTTGATACACTCATTATCTCTTACATTACTAACATAAAGAAGTAGTGAAATCTGTTCAATAATTTCACACACAAAAAGGAGATATTGTGTATTAAGTCTGTTTTCAATTTATTGAATATTTTCTATAAGAGCTATTTTCCTTTGAGTTTTAGAAAGATTATGGACACACTCTGCTTTTTATTTCCTTCCAGAAGCTAATTTTATGATAATACACCTGGTAGTGTCTCACTAAATAATAAAACCTTGGTAGATTTTTCAGACACACACATGCCTATGCATACATATAGGCAATGTATATTCACCTTAAAATCAGAGCATGGCTACATGGCTATAAACAGTTATTTCATTTTTGAAGGTATTTACTCTTGTTTATTTTTCTCATGAAGACATTTATTTATTAATATGAGTGCTATTAAGTATCTACTATATTTTAGCTATGTGCTATGCTAAGATTAAGATAGCTTGGGTCAATTTTTTTAGTTTTGTAGAATTGCATGGTCCCAATAAAACTAAAGGTTATCTATTAATGTATTTCTTAGAAAATATGACTGAGTAGTCAGATCAAAATATTAAATTCTGTTTTATATTATTCATTCAAACATGTCTTAAATTAATATGTAAGTAATATAAATGTATCTATCACACAAAAATAATATGAAAGAATAATTTTATGAAGAGGGGAACTAAGCTATAAAATTATTAAGTAACAATGACTATTGGTACTCAGCATGTATAAAACTAAACATTGATAAAATTTTAGTAATAGGTGAATATGTCCATCCTAAAATTTACTACTTGTATTATTATTTAGTACTAAAGAATCATCACTCTGGGGTACACACTAATTAATCTAAACTAAAGCAAAATACAAAAGTATTCTGTGTTCATTTGATATAAAACATTATAAAGTTTACATCAAACAAAAATTTAAAATATTAACATTTATGGAAAATGAAGACTTTCTTGTAAAAGAATCAGTTGACTTGGAAAACTTAGCAGGAAGATTTTCACATTTGATCATATAAAATCAGTTAGACAACTAGGTGGCCTTATAAATACTAAAAAGTAATCATTATATTAACTCATGTTTTTTATTTCCTCTTTTCATGTTTGAGACCACTACAACCACTTACTTAATCTCACATGAAAAGACAAAAATATTTTTTTCTTTGATACTATAACTTTATTATTTTTTACTTTTTAAAATTAATTTTTATTGCACTATAGTTGATTTACAATGTTGTTAGTTTCTGCTGTACAGCATAGTGAATCAGTTATACATATATATATATATATATATATATATATATATATATATATATCGATTCTTTTTTAGACTCCATTCCCATATAGGCCATTAACAGAGTATTGAGTAGACTTCCCTGTGCTATACAGTAATAGGTCCTTATTAGTTATCTATTTTATATATAGTAGTGTGTATATGTCAATCCCAATCTTCCAGTTTATTTTGCAAACAAGTTCATTTGTACAATTTCTTAGATTCCACATATAAGGGGTATCATATAATATTGTCTGACTTACTTCACTCAGTATGACAATCTCTAGTTCCATCCATGTTGCTGCAAATGGTATTATTTCATCCTTTCCTTTTTTCTTTAAACATCTTTATTGGAGTATAATCGCTTTACAATGGTGTGTTAGTTTCTGCTATATAACAAAGTGAATCATATACATGTATCCCAATATCTATTTTTAGTTTTTTAAGGAACCTCCATACTGTTCTCCATAGTGGCCATATCAATTTACATTCCCACCAACAGTGCAGGACGGTTCCCTTTTCTCCACACCCTCTCCAGCATTTATTGTTTGTAGATATTTTGATGATGACCATTCTGACTGGTGTGAGCTTATACCACATTGTAGTTTTGATTTGCATTTCTCTAATCATTAGTAATGTTGAGCATCCTTTCATGTGTTTGTTGGCAATCTGTATATCTTCTTTGGAGAAATGTATATTTAGGTCTTCTGCCCATTTTTGGACTGTGTTGTTTGTTTTTTGATACTGAGCTACGTGAGCTGCTTGTATATTTTGGAGACTAATCCTTTGTCAGTTGCTTCATTTGCAAATATTTTCTCCCATTCTGAGGGTTGTCTTTTCATCTTATTTATGGTTTCCTTTACTGTGTGAAAGTTTTTAAGTTTCGTTAGGTCCCATTTGTTTATCTTTGTTTTTATTTCCATTTTTCTAGGAGGTGGGTCAAAAAGGATCTTGCTGTGATTTATGTCATAGAGTGTTCTGCCTATGTTTTCCTCTAAGAGTTTTATAGTGTCTGGCCTTACATTTAGGTCTTTAATCCATTTTGAGTTTATTTTTGTGTATGGTGCTAGGGAGTGTTCTAATTTCATTCTTTTACGTGTAGCTGCCCAGTTTTCCCAGCACCACTTATTGAAGAGGCTGTCTTTTCTCCATTGTATATTCTTGCCTCCTTTATCAAAGATGAGGTGACCATATGTGTGTGGGTTTATCTCTGGGCTTTCTATCCTGTTCCGTTGATCTATATTTCTGTTTTTGTGCCAGTACCATACTATCTTGACTACTGTAACTTTGTAGTATAGTCTAAAGTCAGGGAGCCTGATTCCTCCAGCTCCATTTTTCTTTCTTTGTTTTGACTGTTTTGATTGTTTTGACTATTCAGGGTCTTTTTTGTTTCCATACAAACTGTGAAATTTTTTGTTCTAGTTCTGTGAAAAATGCCAGTGATAGTTTGATAGGGATTGCACTGAATCTGTAGATCGCTTTGGGGAGAATAGTCATTTTCACAACGTTGATTCTTCCAATCCAAGAACATGGTATATCTCGCCATCTGTTTATATCATCTTTACTTTCTTTCATCAGTGTCTTATAGTTTTCTACATACAGTGCTTTTTCTCCTTAGGTAGGTTTATTCCTAGGTATTTTATTCTTTTTGTTGCAATGGTAAATGGGAGTGTTTCCTAAGTTTCTCTTTCATGTTTTTCATCATTAGTGTGTAGGAATGCAAGAGATTTCTCTGCATAAATTTTGTATCCTGCTACTTTACCAAATTCATTGATTTGCTCTAGTAATTTTCTGGTAGTATCTTTAGGATCCTCTACGTCTAGTATCATGTCATCTACAACAGTGACAGTTTTACTTCTTCTTTTCCAATTTGGATTCCTTTTATTTCTTTTTCTTCTCTGATTGCTGTGGCTAAAACTTCCAAAACTATGTTGAATAATAGTGGTGAGAGTGGGCAACCTTGTCTTATTCCTGATCTTAGTGGAAATGGTTTCAGTTTTTCACCATTGAGAATGATGTTGGTTGTGGGTTTGTCATATATGGCCTTTATTATGTTGAGGTAAGTTCCCTCAGTGACTACTTTCTGGAGGGTTTTATCATAAATGGCTGTTCAATTTTGTCAAAAGCTTTTTCTACATCTGTTGAGAAAATCATATGGTTTTTCTCCTTCAGTTTGTTAATATGGTTTATCACATCGATTGATTTGTGTATACTGAAGAATCCTTGCATTCGTGGGATAAACCCCGCTTGATCATGGTATATGATCCTTTCAATGTGCTGTTGGATTCTGTTTGCTAGTATTTTGTTGAGAATTTTTGCAACTGTGTTCATCAGTGATATTGGCCTGTAGTCTTCTTTTTTTGTGACATGTTTGTCTGGTTTTGGTATCAGGGTGATGATAGCCTCATAGAATTAGTTTGAGAGTGTTCACCCCCCTGCTATATTTTGGAAGAGTTTGAGAAGAATAGGTGTTAGCTCTTCTCTGAATGTTTGATAGAATTCGCCTGTGAAGCGATCTGGTCCTGGGCTTTTGTTTGTTGGAAGATTTTTAATCACAGTTGCAATTTCAGTGCATGTGATTGGTCTGTTTAAATTTTCTGTTTCTTCCTGGTTCAGTCTTGGAAGGTTGTGCTTTTGTAAGAATTTGTCCATTTCTTCCAGGTTGTCCATTTTATTGGCATATAGTTACTTGTAGTAATCTCTCATGATCCTTTGTATTTCTGTGGTGTCAGTTGTTACCTCTCCTTTTTCATTTCTAATTCTATTGATTTAAGTCTTCTCCCTTTTTTTTTTGATGAGTCTAGCTAATGGTTTATCAATTTTGTTTATCTTCTCAAAGAACCAGCTTTTAGTTTTATTGATCTCTGCTATTGTTTCCTTCATTTCTTTTTCATTTATTTCTGATCTGATTTTTATGATTTCTTTCTTTCTGCTAACTTTGGGTATTTGTTGTTCTTCTTTCTCTAATTGCTTTAGGTGTAAGGGTACATTGTTTATTTGAGATCCTTCTTGTTTCTTGAGGTAGGATTATATTACTATGAACTTCCCTCATAGAACTGCTTTTGCTTCATCCATCTTTTTCCATCCCCTCCCTTTCAGTCTGTTTGTGTCCCTACGTCTGAAGTAGGTCTCTTGTAGACAGCATATATATGGGTCTTGTTTTTGTATCCATTCAGCTAGTCTATGTCTTTTGGTTGGAGCAATCAATCCATTTACATTTAAGGTAGTTATTGATATGTATGTTCCTATTACCATTTTCTTAATTGTTTGGGGTTTCTTATTGTTGGTCTTTTCCTTCTCTTGTGTGTCGTGCCTAGAGAAGTTCCTTTAGCATTTGTTGTAAACCTGGTTTGGTGGTACTGAGTTCTCTTAGCTTTTGCTTGTCTGTAAAGGTTTTGATTTCTCCATTGAATCTGAATGAGATCCTTGCTGGGTAGAGTAATCTTGGTTGCAGGTTTTTCCCTTTCACCACTTTAAATATGTCCTGACACTCCCTTCTGGATTGCAGAGTTTCTGCTGAAAGATAAGCTGTTTACCTTATGGGGATTCCCTTGTATGTTATTTGTTGTTTTTCCCTTGTTGCTTTTAATATTTTTTCTTTGAATTTAGTTTTTGATAGTTTGATTAATATGTGTCTTGGTGTGTTTCTCCTTAGATTTATCCTGTATGGGAATCTCTGTGCTTCCTGGACTTGATTAACTATTTCCTTTCCCATATTAGGGAAATTTTCAACTATAATTTCTTCAAATATTTTCTCAGTCCCTTTTTTTTTCTCCTCTTCTTCTGGGACCCCAATAATTCAAATGTTGGTACATTTAATGTTGTTCCAGAGGTCTCTGAGACTGTCCTCAATTCTTTGTATTCTTGTTTCTTTATTCTGCTCTCTGGTAGTTATTTCCACTATTTTATCTTCCAGGTCACTTATACGTTCTTCTGCCTCAGTTATTCTGCTATTAATTCCTTTAGAGAATTTTAAATTTCATTTATTGTGTTGTTCATCATTCTTTGTTTGCTCTTTAGTTCTTCTAGGTCCTTGTTAAACATTTCTCGTATTTTCTCCATTCTATTTCCAAGATTTTGGATCATCTTTACTCTCATACTCTGAATTCTTTTTCAGGTAGACTTCCTATTTCCTCTTCATTTGTTTGGCCTGGTGGGTTCTTACCTTGCTCCTTATCTGCTATGTATTTCTCTGTCTTTTCATTTTGCTTAACTTACTGTGTTTGGGGTGTTCTTTTCGCAGGCTGCAGGTTCATAGTTCCTGTTGTTTTCGGTGTCTGCCCCCCATGGATAAGGTTGGTTCAGTGGGTTGTTTAGGCTTTCTGGTGGAGGGGATTGGTGCCTGTGTACTCCTGGTGGATGAGGCTGGATCTTGTCTTTCTGGTGGGCAGGGCTGTGTCTGGTGGCATGTTTTGGAGTGTCTGTGAACCTATTATGATTTTAGGCAGCCACTCTGCTAATTGGTGGGGTTATGTTCCTCTCTTGCTCTTTGTTTGGCATAGGGTTTCCAGCACTGTAGCTTGCTGGTTGTTGCGTGGTGCTGGGTCTTAGCTTTGAGGTGGAGATCTCTGTGAGAGCTTTTACCATTTGATATTACATGGGGCCAGGGGTCCCTGGTAGAGCAGTGTTCTGAACTCGGCTGTCCCACATCAGAGCCTCAGGCCTGACACCCAGCCAGAGCACCAAGACCCTGTCAGCCACATGGCTCAGAAGAAAAGGGAGAAAAAAAAAGAAAGACAGAATAAAATAAAATAATGTATTAAAATGAAAAATAAGATTATTAAAAATAAAAAAAATTTTAAAAACGAAGAAAAAGGAAGAGACCAACCAAACCAAAAAACAAATCCACCAATTATAACAAGCCCTAAAAACTATATAAAAAAAACAAAAGCAAAAAACCGACAGACAGAACCCTAGGACAGATAGTAAAAGCAAAGCTATACAGACAAAATCACTTAAAGTAGCATACACATATACACTCACAAAAAGAAAAAAAGGAAAAAAAATTATGTATATATAAAAAAAAAACTAAGAGAGCTACCAAATCAATGAACAAATCTACCAATGATAATAAGCTCTAAATACTAAACTAAGATAAACATAAAACCAGAAACAAATTAGATGCAGAAAGCACACCCCAACTCTACAGTTGCTCCCAAAGTCCACCGCCTCAATTTTGGGGTGACTTGTTGTCTATTCAGGTATTCCACAGTTGCAGGGTACATGAAGTTGATTGTGGGGATTTAATCCACTGCTCCTGAGGCCGCTGGTAGAAATCTCCCTTTCTCTTCTTTGTTAGCACAGCTCCCGGGGTTCAGCTTTGGATTTGGCCCTGCCTCTGCATGTAGGTCACCTGAGGTCATCTGTTCCCCAGCCAGAGAGGATGGGGTTAAAGTAGCAGCTGATTAGGGGACTCTGGCTCACTCAGGCCTGGGGGAGGGAGGGGTACAGAATGTGCGGCCAGCCTATGGTGGCAGAGGCCAGCGTGATGTTGCAACAGCCTGAGGTGCACCATATGTTCTCTCGGGGAAGTTGTCCCTGGATCACGGGACCCTGGCAGTGGCAGGCTGCACAGGCCCTGGGAGGGGAGGTGTGGATAGTGACCTGTGCTTGCACACAGGCTTCTTGATGGCTGCAGCAACAGCATTAGCATTTCATGCCTATCTCTAGTGTCCATGCTGATAGCCACAGCTCGCATCTCTCTCTGGAGCTCATTTAGGCAGTGCTCTGAATCCCCTCTCCTTGTGCACCCCAAAACAATGGTCTCTTCCCTCTTAGGCAGTTCCAGAATTTTTCCTGGACTCCCTCCCGGCTAGCTGTGGCACACTAGCTTCCTTCAGGGTGTGTTCACAGAGCCAACCCCAGTCCTCTCCCTGGGATCTGACCTCTGAAGCCAGAGCCTCAGCTCCCAGCCCCCACCCGCCCCAGCGGGTTAGTAGACAAGCCTCTCAGGCTGGTGAGTGCTGTCGACACTGATCCTCTTGCGGGGATCTCTCTGCTTTGCCCTCTGCACCTCTGTTGCTGCACTCTCCTCTGTGGCTCCGAAGCTTCCCCCCCCATCCCCCGTCTCCACCAGTGAAGGGGCTTCCTAGTGTGTGGAAACTTTTCCTCCTTCACAGCTCCCTCTCAGAGGTGCAGGTCCCATCCCTATTCTTTGTCTCTGTTTTTCCTTTTTCTTTTGCCCCACCCAGGTATGTGAGGAGTTTCTTGCCTTTTGGGAAGTCTGAGGTCTTCTGCCAGCGTTCAGTAGGTGTTTTGTAGGAGCTGTTCCACATGTAGATATATTTTTGATGTATTTGTGGGGAGGAAGGTGATCTCCACGTCTTACTCCTCCTCCATGTTGAAGGTCCCCCCTCTTCGTTCTTTTTATGGCTGAGTAATATTCCATTGTACCACATCTTCTTTATCCGTTCCTCCACCTATGGACATTAAGATTGCTTCCATGTCCTGTCTATTGTATGTTGTGCTGCAGTGAACATTGGGGTACATATATCTTTTCAAATTATGGTTTTCTCTGGATATATGCCTGGGAGTGGGATTGCTAGATCATATGGTAGCTCTATTTTTAGTTTTTTAAGGAACCTCCATACTCCATCATGGCTGTACCAATTTACATTCCCATCAACAGTGTAGGAGGGTTCCCAGAAGACAAAAATATTTTTAAAGAATTTCAAGTGCATTCCATAGCCTTAGCTGCCTTTTTACAGAATACTATCTTTCTTTCTTGCTTGCTTTTTTTTTTTTTTTTTTACTATTTTTTGTCTTGTATTATTAAAAAGGTGTCTGAAATGTTCACCTCCCAAACGTAGGCACTCTGATGATTCATGTGAATCATCATTAGATGTAATAGCAAGTCAGAAGAGCCTAAAAATTGTCCAGTGTATTCCTTTTGAGATTGGTCACACTACTGAGGAGACAATGTAGTGAAAGTCATAATTTTTTTTTTTTTTTTTTTTGTGGTACGTGTGCCTCTCACTGCTGTGGCCTCTCCCATTGTGGAGCACAGGCTCCGGACGCACAGGCTCAGCGGCCATGGCTCACGGGCCCAGCTGCTCCGCGGCATGTGGGATCTTCCCGGACTGGGGCATGATCCTTTGTCCCCTGCACTGGCAGGTGGACTCTCAACCACTGTGCCACCAGGGAAGCCCCATAAATTTTATAAGTGTCACTTTACCAAGTATTTCTGTTGAAAAGTTCATAAAATAAGAATTGATGTTTACTTTTCAAGAATGAAAACAAAGTCTACAACTTTCTCAAAAATATTTGCCATGTAATAAATGTGTTCTTCGTCCTAGACTGGCTAGTATCTCAATATAGAGTTCATATCCTGATGGCCTAATTAAGTTTCCTTGTTATCTATATTATCTATTAGACATACATTAATCGAATGGATGAGGAATCTCCAAGAAAATATGGCTACCCTGGTTCCCAGTATTCTGACTCTTAACCTCTGCATTTTATTGTTACTATCAAGGAATTTTTTTAACCTACACTCAAACAAGTTCAGCCATTATCTATGTATTTTTTAATGTTTATTGAAATATAAATTCCAAGAAATTGCCAAGATATTATGGATGGATATCATGTATCTTTCACCCAGTTTTCTCCAAAGGTTTTATCTTACGCAGCTATAGTGTAGTATAAAACAATGAAAGTGATATTGAAAAAATGTGTACTTATAGTTCTGTGTCATTTTATCATGTGTAGAATCATATAACTGCCACTACAATCGAGATACAGAATTATTGCATGATGAGGAAGATTCCTTTCATGTTACATAGGAGTACCCACACTTTCTCCCCCACCATTCCTAGCTCCTAGAAAATACTAATTTGTTATCCAGTTGTATAATTTTGTCATTTCAGAAATGCTGTATAAATCAAATCAAGTCAAATCAAATAGCATGTGACCTTTGAGACTGACTTTTTTCATTCTACATCCTTGAAATCAACCCAAGGAGATGTGTGTATAATTAGTGCCTTGAACATTTTTTAGAATTCCCTTTGATTGATCTTTAGTGTTTCTGAGCATATTTCTTTGTATTGATTTTTAGTGGTTATTCTAGGTATTACATTTACATATATAATTTATCATAGGGTAGATATTTTGATGTAGACATTTTACCAATTAGAGTGAGCTATATAAAACTTACTTCCCTTAAAAATCTTTTTCTTTGCCCATTTATAATATAAATTTTCTTAAATACTTCCTTTCTATACCTTGAGAAGCACATCAGAAAAATGTTATAACTTTTCCTTCAATTTATCAAACATAATTTAAGAAATTCAAGAGATGAAAGTCCATTGTATTTACCCATATTTTTACTCTTTTTATTGTTATTTTTTCATTCCTAATATTCCAAGGTTCCTTCTTTTATCATTTTCTTTCTGTTTTAGGAATTTCCTTAAGCCATTCTCTTAGGATAGGTCTTCCAGTGACAAACTCCTTTTAGTTTTCCTTTGTCTGAATGTTTTAATTTCTACTTCATTCCTAATGGATAATTTTGCAAGGTATACGATTCTGGGATGACTGTTTTTTGCTTTCATCACCTGAAAAATGATACGCCACTTCTTTTTGGGTTTTGATCAGAAATCCACTGTTATTTGGATCACTTTTCTTCATAGTGAGGTTTAATTGCTCTCTTGTTCCTTTCAAGGCTTTGTTTTCCTGTTCTTTCATTTTCACAAGTTTGATTCTTATGGGTCTTGGCATAGATATATTTGGGTTTATCTTATTTCAGGTTTGCTTAGCTTTTTTAATCTATAGGTTTATGATTTGTTTGCCAAATTTGGGAGATTTTTAGCCATTATTTCTTTTTTAAAGTTTAATTTATTTATTTTTGGCCGCATTGAGTCTTCATTGCTGTGCGTGGGCTTTCTCTAGTTGTGGTGAGCGGGGGCTACTCTTCATTGCAGTGCACGGGCTTCTCATTGCAGTGGCTTCTCTTGTTGCAGAGCATGGGCTCTAGGCGTGTGGGCTTCAGTAGTTGTGACACATGGACTCAGTAGTTGTGGCTCGTGGGCTCCAGAGTGCAGGCTCAGTAGTTGTGGTGCACGGACTTAGTTGCTCTGCGGCATGTGGGATCTTCCCAGACCAGGGCTTGAACCCATGTCTCCTGCACTGGCAGGCAGATTCTTAACCACTGCACCACCAGCGAAGCCCCCATTATTTCTTTAAATACTTTTTCAGCACCACCTTCTTTCTTTTTTCCTGAGATTCTGATGACATGTATTTTAAATCTTTTATTATAGTCCCATAGGACTATAATAGTCCCCCTGAGGATCCTTTCATTTTTTTCTCTTTTGTTCAGACTTGGTAATTTCTATTGTTTAATCTTTAACTTCACTGATTCTTTATTCTGTTCTTTCCATTCTATTGTTGAGCATATACATTGAATTTTTATTTCCGTTATTTTATGTTCAGTTCTAAAATTTCCATGCAGTTCTTCTTTGTATCTTTATTTCTTTGTTAAGACTTAAAAAAAATTTGTTTCAAGCATGTTTGTAATTTCTGGCTGAAGTGTTTTTATAAAGATGCTTTGAAAACTTTGTTAGATAATTCCAACATTAGTATCACTTCAGTTTTGGTGTCTGTTGATTGTCTTTTCTGATTCAACTTGAGATTTTTCTGGTTCTTGGTACAATGGGTGATTTTCCCTATTATCTGGTGCATTTTATATGTCATATTAGGACACTCTGGATCTATTTTAAATCCTCTCTTTTATCAAGTCTCCTCCAAGATGGTTGTGGGAGAAGAAAAGCTGCCTTGTTACTGCCAGGTAGTGGTAGAAGTCTAGGTTCCCCACTCAAGTTTTGTTGATACCCTAGAATAGAGGGGAAGGATGCCTCATTACTGCTAGACATGGGTGGGAGTTCAGGATCTTTACTAGGCATCCACCCTGGCTGTGAGGGTGAGGAGCACCTTGTTACTTTCCCTCACTTGACAAGAAAGTTTTGTTACTGCTGGAATGTGATGAAATTTGCAGCTTCCCACTACTGCTTCTGTGCCATTTTTACTGAGAGGGGCAGGGGCGCACAATACTGCTGAGTAGTGATGGGAATCCTGAACTCTCACTAGCGTCTTCTGACACCACCTCTCTGTGGGAAAAACAAAATACCTTTCTATGGTTAGATAAGGTTGGAAGTTTAGGCTCCCCACTCAGCCTTTGCTGATGAGGGTAGGGGTGGAGCCACTGTGCCTGGAGCCATGGTTGCCTAAAGTAGAGCAGTTACAATCCGAACATATTCTGTCTTGCCTTCCTGCCCTTTTCCTGGTCCTTTGGCTATAGAGAACAGGCTTTCACTCTGGCTTTTTTTCCCCCCTATGCTCGTTGGTGTTTTCAAATCGCCAACTTCTTCAGTGCTCAGTTTGTGATATATAAAGCAAAAGGAAAACCCAGGGAACTCACTGCCATGTCTTTCCTTGGGCCCTAACTTCCCTTGATGGTCTGCTTTCTTCTCTCTACCCTTCAGAGACTTCTTATGTGTAGTGTAGTTAGTGTATCATGTACAGCGTTTTAGCTGCACTTAGGGGGAGAAATAGGAAGAAGTGCATTTACTCCATCTTTGTTTAGGATCATATTTTTAAAAGTTACTTCCCTCTTAGGGCTTCTATGCTCTTATATACAGGGGGTACCTTGGAGATATTGTGGGTTTGGTTCCAGACCACCATAGTAAAGTGAATATCACAATAAAGCGAGTCACACAATTGTTTTGGTTCCCAGTGAATATAAGAGTTATGTTTACACTATCCTGTAGTTTATTAAATGTGCAATAGCATTATGTCTTAAAAAACAGTGTGCATACCTTAATTAAAAGATACTTTATCACTAAGCAATGTTGACCATCATCTGAGCCTTCAGTGAGTAGTAATCTTTTTGCAGGTGGAGGGTCTTGCCTCCATGTTGATGCTGCTGACTGTTCAGAGTGGTGGTTGTTGAAGGTTGGGATGGCTGTGGAAATTTCTTAAAATAAGACAACAAGGAAGTTTACCATATTGATTGACTCTTCCTTTCACTTGAACATTTAGGAGTTATTGTTGGGTTATTAATTGGCCTAATGTCAATATTTTTGTGTCTTGGGGAATAGGGAGGCCTGAAGAGAGGGAGAGAGATGGGAAACGGCCTTGGTGGAGCAGTCAGAACATGCACATTTACTGCTTAAGCTCACTATCTTATAGGAGTATGGTATGTGGCACCCCAACACAATTACAGTACTAGCGTCAAAGATCACTAATCACAGGTCACCATAACAAATATAATAATGAAAAAATTTGAATATTGCAAGAATTACCAAAACGTGACACAGAGACATGAAGTGAGCAAATGCTGTTGGAAAAATGACACCAATAGACTTGCTCAGTGCAGGGTTGCTAAACCTGCATCACAATATCTCGAAGCATAATAAAGCAAAGTGCAATAAAATGAGGTATGCCTGTATCCTAAAAAGAAATGGAGTTTACTATATTTTTAGGTTCTTTTGAGTGTTTACATTATAGAGAAAAGAACATAAGATTTTGGTTTATATGTATCTAGGTGTGAGTCTTGATTCTGCCGTATACCAGCTATACGAAACTAGACAAGTGATTTAATGTCCGTGTGCTTTTTATGTCTGTAGTATAAAATAACGCCCATCCCTAGGGTTATTGTGAGGTTTATGTGTAAAGTTGTGGGCATATAGTGGGTACTCAAAATTAATTCTTTCTGCTCTTATTCTGGAGCTCTTTTAGTCTACATACCCTATATTACCAACATGTATTGTTCAGAGGACTGTATATGGAAGCTTTTTGAGAGAAGAAAATAAACTCTAGTATAAATGTTGATGTAATGTAGCTATTGGCCAGATACCAGCTTCAAAGTCTTCTAGGATTTTCTTCTTATATCACTTCTAGAGTCTTGTACCACTAAGAATATGCTTGGGCTTTGAAATTAAAAAGTTGAAAAATAACTAACTCTAAGTTGAAAAATAACTGTATCATATAGCTTATTAAACCTTTAAATTCTCATGGGAATTTCAATTTTCTTTTGGAAAGTAGATGTGGAAATTTCAATACTTGTTTAGGCAAGACAAATAAATATTCTTGCACATACATGTGATTCAAAACATAAGGAACTAGATACTATCCAATATTATAGATGTTTCAGCCCCAGTTAAGGTGTTGCAGTGCCTTGTGTCAGTGATCTCCAAACTGTTATTCCCAAGGTATTCTTTTGTCATTTGTCTTCCTAAGAATGTCTCACCATTTTAAGTAATTATAATTTCAAACCAAAACTTCTGAATTGGAACATCAGTTGTTGATGTAAATGGAAACAATTCATTAAATATATGGAAATTAGATAATTCACATCACCTGCAGCTTTAGTACAAATAAATGCTAGCTTTTAAAATGTTTATTAAATATTAAAAATACTTTTCTATTACCCATATTAATTTTTGGACACAGTGATAACAACAAATGAGTTTTTTCTAAATCTCATATTTAAACTTCTGCAGAAAGAAAAAGTTCTTTCTTTTATAAAGACTATAGTGCTTTAATCCTATAGTTAAAGCAATGGTTATTTTGCAAAAAAGACTTTATAGTTAAAATTAACTTATAATTCATTTAATTTAATAACTTAAAGAACTAGATTTTTAATATTATATCAAATCCCTTCCATTTAAATAATTTATCAAGTGGCAGTGATAGACTAGGAGGGAAAACAGAAACAATATTTAAGACTCAATGTAATGAGCGAGAGATCCAGAGATCCTTTACTACTTACTCTGTGCTTCTTCAGTAGTTTGTTGTGTGTATCATTTGTGATAAATCATAGCTCCCTTGCACTATATCATCATCATTGTCATCCAAAGGCATTCAGAACCTACCAAAGTATAAATTACGGCTCAAGAGGTGGTTACCCACACTGGAGAATGCATTCACATTTTTGAGCTTCTGAAATACCCTCTGATAAAATAATGAACCAGATAGAACCTGGTTTGAATATTTATTAGACACCAGGGTGAGTAGGTATCATTCTTCTATTTCTTATCTCTGAAATGAAGATAAATAATTGCTTGGCAAGTGGTTCATACATTTAAAGGGAAAAGAACATTATATTTTTAAGAAATTATTGAGAAAAGCATTTGACTTATCTTTGTCTTCAGTATGTATTTTGGGAGTGACAGGAATTAAAAGAAGACTTTTCAAGGCATCAGAAAAGAAAAAAAAAAACCCAATTCACATAAATTCTTCATTCTCACCAAATAGAATTCAATCTAATAATTTATCGGAAAAATTCTACTCAATCTCCAAAATTTAGTGCTAGCATTTTTTCTCTGGAAAACCCTCCTGAATTAATGCAAAGATTACACGCTCATAGCACTCACCACAGAATTCTGTGATTATGTATATATATATATATTTCTTCACCATCTTGAAAACCTTGAGGACAAAGGTGATCTTTAGAGTTCTCTCTTCAAACATGATAAAGTGAATGTCTGGATTTTAGTAAGCAATTGAGACATGGATGTAAGAAAGCATCAATATGCAATGGTTTCTTTCTTTTTTTTTTTTTATTCATCACGCCAAGTTTACTTGGGTTTAGATTTTCTATTACTTAGAAATAATGTGCTTTCATTTTTGATTGAGGCAAAGATAGTTTGCTAATAATAGTCAGGTACATGTTTAAAATCCTTGATGTTACCTGGAACATTTATTAACTATATTTCATTGCTTTATATTTAGCAGATGATATCTCACAAGAAGTAAGTCCTATCATGTTGCTTTAAAATAAAATACTGTATCTTCTTATTAGTATCCATGCTATCCTCCCAATCCCACACATTCAAATGCTCTAAACTCACATGGTTAGAAACAGTAATCAAGACATAAGGGTGTATAGATCAATTAAAGAGAAAATTAGTAATAGAACCAAACTTTTATTTTATAAAGGCTCTAAAATAGGCTAGTCTCTTCAATAAATGGCACTGGAAAAATTAGATGTTCACATGTAAAACTAACTTGATATTAACTGAGGACAGAAATGGAAGAACTATACCTGTAAAACTTCTAAAGGAAAAAAAAAATAGATGAATCTTTGTGAATTTGAATTAAGCTAAAATTTCCTAGATAAGACAAAAAAGAAGCATGAACCATAAAAGAAAAAAATATATAAATTGGTCTTTATCAATGTTAAAACTTCTCTCTTTCAAAAGTCACTGTCAGGTAGAGGAAAAATACAAGTCACACACTGGAAAAATATTTGCAGAACACATATCTGATGCCAGATTTGCACCTGAAATATATAAAATCCTTTTACAGCCCAATAATAAAAATACAGGAAGACAATTATTAAATGGGCAAAGTATTTGAATACTTTACCACGGAAGATATGCAAGTGGTTAAAAAACGTATAAGAATATGCTCAACCTCTTTAGTCATCAGAAAAATGCAAACAAAGCAATAACTGAGATATCTCTATGCAAGTACTCAAATGGCTAAGATAAAATCGACAATACCTAAAGATGCTCAGAATTTGGAGCAACTGGATATCTAATATGTCGTTGCTGGGAATGCAAAATTGGATAGTCACTCTGGAAAATATTTTGGCAATTTTCTATAACTGTAAACATTTCTCTTATAACTCTTTCATGCCATCCCTAATTAATTTGCCCAAAGAAATGGAAACATGTGTTCACATAAAGACTTGCATGTAAATAGTCGTATCAGCTTTATTCTTTATAGAAAAAAAAATAAGGAGAAAGAAAAAACTGGATACAACCCAAATATCCATCAACTGGTGAATGGATAAACAAATTGTGCTATATCCATTTAATGAGATATTCTTCAGCTATTAAAAAAGAATGGATCTTGGGCTTCCCTGGTGGCACAGTGGTTGAGAATCTGCCTGCCAATTCAGGGGACATGGGTTCGAGCCCTGGTCTGGGAAGATCCCACATGCCGCAGAGCAACTAAGCCCGTGCGCCACAACTACTGAGCCTGCACACCACACTACTGAGCCTGTGTGCTGCAACTGCTGAAGCCCACATGCCTAGAGCCCGTGCTCCACAACAAGAGAAGCCCCCGCAATGAGCAGCCCATGCACCACAATGAAGAGTAACCCCCACTCGCTGCAACTAGAGAAAGCCCGCGTGCAGCAACGAAAACTCAGTGCAGACAAAAAAAAAAAAAAAAAGAATGCATCTTTAATACATGCAACAGCATGGATGAATCTCAAAAGCATATATTAAGTGGAAGAAGAGAAAACATAAGTACTGCATGATTCCATTTATATGACATTCTGGAAAAGACAAAACTGTAGGGATAGAAAACAGAACAGTGTTTGTCAAGAGTTTAGATAGCAAAGGGGACTGACTACAAAGAGACATAAGGGGATTTGGGGGTGAGTAATGGATGTGCTCTATATCTTAATTGTGATGATATTTATACAACTGCATATATTTGTCAAAACACATCAAACTATGGATGTGAAGTGTTGATTTTATTGTATCTCCATAAAAAGACATATTTAAACATCCTAATGAGGCTTACCCAACTACTTTAAGTGAAATGCATCTCCCCTCTCTGATCCTCCTTATCTTACTCTACTTTTTTTCCAGAGCACTTATAACTTTATAATATACTATTTATTGATTTACTTGCTTATTTATTATGTTTATGTTTACTGGCTGAGTCACCTGCTAAAATATAACTAAAATAATAGCATACTAAAATAATAGTATATGTAGTGGTGTGCCACCAAGATTCCCCTCTTGGGAATGAGTCACTTATTACCCTTAGTTTCTACACGTGTTGCATGTTGACACACGAAGATGGATCTTTCTCTAGGAATTCCTTCAGGTCCAAGAGAACCACGTAGCCTAAGCTCACATCCCCTTCATGAAGGAAGCACACATTTGTTAACTCTTTAGAGGTCAGCAAAGTATGGCCTGCAGACCAAATCTGGCCTGCAGTCCATTTTTATAGGGTGCAGAAGATAAAAGTGGTTTTTATATTTTTAATGGGTCTTAATAAAGGAGCAAGAGGAAGAAGAAGATAAGGAGAAGGAGGAGGAGAAATAGAAGATGTGACAGAGAATGAATGTTACCCAGAAAGCCAAAAATATTTATTACCTGGTCTTTAAAGAAGAAGTTTGCTGACCCCTGAACTAGTTGATGTAGGAATTTAAAGCCCTGACTTATTTGTCTGTAGGGGTACAACTCTGAAGGGACATCCACAAGATTGACTGAGGCCTTTTTTTGTGACCATATACCAGTTCCTTTCTTCGCTCCTCCTGAATTGTTGATACCAATGATACTCCCATTAAAGGCTTTGCTTGCATATGTTTGTTTCAGAATCTATTTCCCGGGAAACCTGACCCAAGGCAATCAGTGCTAGATTGGTCTACAGAAGCAAACTCAAAAATGAGACTCTGGATTTGGGCCACTCACTGGTAAGTTGGTAATGAGCACCTTTTCACTGGTAGTAGATGAAACACTAATATCCTCTGTAGTTTGTACCAAAGCAATTGTTAAAGTTTTACTGATAGTCCATAAGGATGGACTACCACTATAAAAGAATTCAATGGTAGGCACAGTATTTCAGGAAAGTGAGGGTTTGGGGGAAAGTGTTAATTATAACAACAGTGGAATCAGATGGGCTTTGCTGAATACCATTGCTGTATTGGAAAAATACAGTGAATGAAAAGCTGAGGGTGCCTGATCACCAAATGAAGGTGAAGTGCGAATCTGAGCGGGCTTCCTTAGCAGCATTTTTAAAAAGTCCTTTATCTCTTGCATGCACCTAGAGGGCAGAAAAAACTGAGATCCAGGCTTAAGAATTAATAATAAAAGTAATAGAGATGCACACAGAGAGATTTGAATTCACAACTTCTCAAGTCTGTTTTGCCACGGTCAAGGCTTTGATTGGGAAGAGTTGACATCCTAAGGATACTCAGGGAACATCCAATTCAAAGGAGGCCAAAAACAAAAACTGTGTATTTTATATTCCATATCCCTCAAAACTCTGCAAACAGGGCCCAGTCCTCCTTGTTAAAGACTAGTATGCCTCTTGCTTAAGGAAAATATGCACCATGTTTCCTCTTCAAGACCTATACCTGCCTTACCTTCCTGATACCATATCAATAAGTAGATCAAATCATAGCATAAACAGACCAAGGAAATGTGAACCTACTAAGAGAAAAAGGGGCTAACCCCCAAAAAACTGTCAGACCTAGCCAATATGCATAAGCAAAATTAGGGAAATATTCATGGGACTGGATTCTAAGGTTGCAGGATTGATGGGGTAGAACATATGGTTTAATAAGGGAATATTTATCTTAAGGTATTTTCTCCTAAGAAATAGTTAGCTCCCTGGTAATTATTGTGGGAGACACTGCTAACATGCTGCTAAGATGGCTTTCAGAAACTTGTAGAAAGTAATGGCCCACAGCAAATCAAGTAGAAATGTCAAAATTATGAGGCAGATAGTATAAAAAGGAATAAAAGAACTCATAGAATTGGGCATGCAAAGGTAGATATACTATGTGTACTAGTCAGGGTACTCCAGAGAAACAGAACCAATATTGTAACCAATATTTCATATAATGAATGAATTGGCTCACACAACTATGGAGACTGAGAAGTCCCAAGATCTACAGTCATCAGGCTGGAGACCCAGAGACCCAGGAGAGTCAGTGGTAGGTTTTAGTCTGAGTACGAAGACCTGAGAACCAGCAGAGCTGGTGGTATAAATTCCATTCCAACTCTGAGTCCAAAGGCAGGAAATGACCAATGTCTCAGCTAACAGACAATCAAGCAGAGAAAGCGAATTATCCCTTACTCAGCCTTTTAGTTCTATTCAGGCCTTCACAGGATTGGATGAGGCCCTCCCACCCACATTGGGAAGGGCCATCTGGTTTACTCAGTCTACTGATTCAAATGTTAATCTCATCCAGAAACACCCTCACACAGACACACTCAGGATAGTGTTTAACCAAATATCTTGACTTCACATGGTCCAGTCAAGTTGACACATAAAATTAACAATGATGACTAATCAGCCTTCTTCACTCAATCCCACTCTGTTAGGTTTTTTTGAAAGATCAAGAAAATAATCCAAAATTCTGACATATGCTACAACATGGATGAAACTTGAGGACAGTATGCTATGTGAAGTAAGCTAATCATAAAAAGGTAAATACTGTGTAATTCAACTAATATGAGATACCTAGAGTAATCAAAATCATAGAGACTGGCAACCATCATTGTCGAATGTTGGTTGCCAGGGGCTGGGAGGAGGGAGAATGGGGAGTTATTGCTTAATGGGCATAGAGTTTCAGTTTTGCAAGATGAAAAGTTCTGAAGGTGGTTGGTGTTGATGGTTGCATAACAATATAAATGCATTTAATATCACTATAATACTTTAAAAGGTTAAGATAGTAAATTGTATGTTATGTGTATTTTATCTCAATAAAAATATTGAAAAAGTGTTTAACACAGAATAATTATCATGATAATAAAGAAGATAGGAAAAAATGCATGAGATCTTAAATGTCCACATATATTAAATCTTTAAGAAGAAACATCCGGTAGCATGGTGTCTGATAAACGGCCTTGAGGGGAAATTGCTCATTAGTGACTTAAAGGGAACCATATCATCTATTGAATTACTAACATTATATCCTCTTGCACCTGGATTTTCCTTGGAGGTCATCCTCCCAAACATTAGCCAGATTTGACCCTGCTGAGCTTGAGAGCTCTAATGAGCTCATAACCCAAGGTGGTGTAGTTTTAAGACTACATTGCAGTAAGAGTATATCTGTCACAGATGAAAATGCAGGAGCATATTTATGTATCTGTGTAATTCATTCATTGCTTTTTATAAACCTAAAGTTCTCCAGGGAGTGACACAAATTCACATAATGTTCCTATGTGTTACAATTTGTATATTGATCTCTCGCTGACAGACTTTTTGAGAATAACCAGAATACTCCCTAGTGAATGTGTACTGTAGACATTAAAAAGTAAAAATTAGCTTAGTGATTAAAGTCAGCAATTGAGTTATTCTGAATTATTTTTCATTTCATTCTGCTCTGATTTTCAGTTGAATAATACCATTTCAGGTTTGAATTTATATCAGCTGTCTCCCCAGCATCTTAGTGGAATGTTTCTCAGTGTGTTTCCAGTCAATCACTAAGTGGAATGCCATTTTGGATACTCTTGGCTATTTCCCACAAATAGGAACAGAGCAAAAGTTTTTAAATAATTTAGAGACTATACAGTAAGCATCTACTATTTTCAGGTACTGAAAGTTATAAAAACAAATAAAGCAAAGTATGTAAGAATAACGCATGTGATAAAATAGAGTAAGTCGTGACCTTATATTACCAACAAATAGACAACGTAATACAAATAAGACTGATTAGGGTGTCTGCAAACAAAGATATGACTCCATACTTCTTACAAATATGAGAAGATTTTTACTTTTTAAAAATGTTTCCAAATAGTAACCTAAATATCCACTTTAATTCCCATGAAATATATGTAACTGGGAAATTATTTTAACACTTGAGCTGGTCCTGAGCTGCAGAGATGAGTAGAACTGAGAATCCACTTGTCAAGTGGCAGGGCCCCAACACAGCTCCCTGCATGAGAACTGCTCTGTGGACCATATTTCATATAACCTGCTTGTTGCATGGCTCTGATACACTTCCCCGAGGTCTCCTGAGGCCCTTCACATCCTGCTTCAGTGGGCCTCAAGGTGCCTAATCAGAAGTGCTGGCCATGACTGGACATTGGGACTCCCTGGGGAGTCACCTTGCTTCCTATTGCAGTCGCTGTTGTTTCTCAAGGCCTATACTGTTTCAACACTGTTGTTTTGTAGTATCCAGCCTTTCAGGGGAAGATTCTGCAGCAGATATTTGGGGACCCTAGTTCTCTTACTTTACCACTGGCTTCTCCTTCTTAGAATCAGGACTCACAGGTGGGTGGAACTGAGAAGCACTGTGAATGATTGTGGGAAAGAGACAGTTGAGTCAAAAAAGTCATGCACAGCTTTACTGTGTACTCTAAACCATCACTCAACAATTAAGCCTTTCAGACTCATTTAGGGTGTTTCCTGCCATGTGTTCATCTTCCTGAAATCTAATAGGAATCATATCTTATTCCTGCTTGATTACCAAATATTTTAGCATAATACTTGGCATTTTTTGTTGTGACAATAAATGAAGACTGACTCCTGGTTTCTTTAGTATCTCTCTTTTTTTTTTTTTCTTTTACTTCTTCCTACACATTTTTATCTCTAATTACCACTTAAATTTTGGCATTCTCCAGGATTCCATACTGAACTTTTTTGTCTTCTCCTTTATCAACATCTTCCTAAGTGACCAAATTCACTTCCATGACTTGAACTGTTACCTGTAAGCAATAGTAATCCAGTCTTTAACTAGAGCCCTTTTCTTTCCCTAAATCCAGACTTGTATATCTAATATCCTGTTGGACTTCTTGATTCATAGTTTCCACAGTCACTTACACTCGGCATGGCCAAAATGTAACTTGTAATATTTATCCTCACATTAGTTCTTCCTCTTGTGTTTATTATCTTATCTAGTGAATGTCTTCCTGATCATCTGAGTGACCTCTTAGCTCTCTAGACTCTTTCATCCCCTATATGCAATTATTGACCAAATCCATGTATTAGAGATTCCATTTAAATTCATTTGCTCATTCATTCATTCATTCAATTATTCCCACATGCATCAAATTATTACTGAATGTCACTATCATGTAGTGCTCTAGCAGTTTGAGGCACTGGAAAAAAACCAACACAGTCCTCAAGGAACTTACATTTAATTTCCAGAGACAGGCAAGAACTAAATAAACAAGCAAAAAGTACATAATTTTAAGTTGTGTTTAATTCTAGGAAGAAAAATAAAGCAAGGATGCAGATAGATAGCTCCACAGGTTAGGGAGAAACTGGTTCCTGAAAGCTTTTCTGAGAAATAAAGCTTTGAGCAAATATGCAAAAGGATGAAATTCACAGATCTGTGGGGAAAATGTTCAACAAGCAAAGAAGATTCTAAGTTGGAACAAGGTTGACATGTTGAAGGAAGAACAGAGTAATCTAATGGAATGTAAATGATTTTGGAGAGGTCAACTAAAGTCAGAGTATGTAGGGTCATACAGGATTTTAGATTTTGTTTGGATGAAAAGATATTAAAAGTTTTAGAAAATTAAAATCAACTGATGTGATTCCTAAAATTTTTTAACTCTGATGTTTAACTCTGATGTGATGTTCTGGTAAATATTTAACAACTAGTTCTTGGCAAAGAAGGAGGGCATTTGCTACTATCTATGGTGTTAATATGCCCAGGATGGCCAAAACCATGCTACTGATGCAACATCACTCAATGCAGAATTGGGAAGAGATATGCACAGTTGGCTGTCCTCTTGAGCTGAAGGGATGAATGAATTCTGTCTCCTGGTTTCTTCAGTACCTCTTTGGGTATTTTTTTTTACCTCTTCGTACACTTCTTTACCTTAATATATTACTTACATGCCACAGCCTAGTACTGATTATTCTCCTTTGATCTGACCCTCATCTAGACCTGAACTCTCCAATATGGTAGCACTTGAAATATGACTAGTGCAACTGAATATTTAATTTTGTTTATTTTAAATTAATTTTAATTTCAATTATGAAAATTAAATTTAACTCTGTTATTGTAAAATTTTTGAGTATGTTTGGAACAACTTGGGTGTGTAAATCTTTTTCAATTGTAAGTTTCATGAAATCTAAATGCAGATCAGGTATTTCCAGTGAAAACTTAGAGTCTGAATTGAAATGTGTTGTAAGTATAAAAGACACACTGAATATCTAACACTGAGTATGAACAAAAGAATGTAAAATATTGATTATCAATATTTTAAATCAATAACATTGATAATGTTATTGATAATTTTGGATCTATTGGGTTGCATAAAATCTATTTTTAATATTAATTTCAATGGTTTCTTTTTACTTTTATCTAATGTGGCTACTAAAAAATAAAATTAAATATTTCAGTTGCATTATATTTCTATTGATCTCAGAGAGGCAGCAGTGAGCGGTGGCGTGAAGCAAGATCTTAATTCCCTGCCCAGGAATTGAACCTGGGTAGCCTGGGTGAAAACCAGGAATCCTAGCCACCAGACCAGCAAGCTATTTTTCCCTGGCTCTTATCCCCGGTGAAAAATGCATTTCTCATGGAGGCAAAAACTGTGAAAACAGGTACAAAGTTTATTATTAGAGACAGCACAACAACAAGTGGGAGAGCACACAGAGAAAGGCAGAAGAAAGGCAGAGATGCACACCCAGAGAGAAAGGGTGTGGACTTACTCACTAAGGAGGAGGAGCGCAGTAAAGAGGCAGTTAAGCCATTTATAGAGGGCAGTTCTTCCAGATCTGGCCAATTGTCTTGTTTTGTTCCCCCTGGCTAATTTGTTTCAGGACCCTCCTCCTAGTTGCGCACACACCTCTCAGCCAAGATGGATCTCGATGCAAAGGCGTCTGGGAGAAGCAAGATTCATTATGGCCTGGCATTGTCCCCTGACTTTTGACCCCCAAGGAGCCTTTCTGTACATATGTAGTGTCTCCCTTGCCCCAAAGAAAGGTGGGGGGGAGCGATGTTCTCTTGATCCTTTACTCAAACAAGGTTTTGCCCCTCTTTGTTCTTGCCATGACTGTTACCTTAAGGTGTTCACGAGAGACAAAACCTGGCTATTTATCCTGTTTCTGTTGTTACTTCCATTTCAGAAGGCAAACAAGGGGCTGATTGTACATGCCTAACCTGGAGCCACCTATCTCTTGTCTCAGGAAATGCAAACAGGGGGCCAGTTGTAAGTGTCCGGCCAGAAGCCTATCTATCTCCTGCCTCACTATGAGATAGTGCTGATCTTGATGCTTGCTACTTAGTTTGTAATACACAGACCAGAAGCACTGGCATTATGTAGGAGCTTTTCAGAAATGCAGAATCTCAGGCTCCATCCTAGGTTTCCTAAAACAAATCTGAATTTTCAGAAGTTCCGCAAGTGATGTGTCTGCACATTAAATGTAGTGAAGCATGGACCTAGACAACTATGTAAGATTATTTTTTGCAATCAATTCCCTTTAATTCTACCTTTCTCACTACTATTTTCTTTAAAACTATCTTCAACCTTATTTAAAATCTGTAAAAGATACAGGTTAATATTCTCATAAAGTAAAAACTTCTTACTTAGCCAGGCACACAAGTGGCTTCTTGGTATTAACTCTCCAACCTCCTCTTCTTTATCTAATAACTTACGTATGGTCATTAGTGAATTACTTGTTCTCCAGACATATTCTGCTATTTTCTGCTTCTTGTTTTTGTACATGTTGTTTCTTCTGCCTTGAATATCTTTCTCTTCCTAGTCACATGGGGACATATTTCTTGTTAAGATATATTATCCAGAACTTTTAAATAAGGCAAAGAGGGTGCCTGCAAGTCCTTTCATTATCGTATCAAAGAATCATTTATTAGAGCCACCCAAGGATTCTTGAGGTTTTTTCCTAGAAGACCATTGTTTGTGCTATTCCCTAACAATCAATTTCTCAGACTCTCTGAAGTTCCATGTTAACCTGCATATTGTACCTGGTAAATATGCAAATGATCTTTATCTCCTAGAAAAGATAACCCAAAATGATATACTTTATTGCCATGAAGAACATTAACATTGTGTTTATTGATATTTTTTATTTAATGAGATATTTTCATCCTAACTTCCTATTATTTTTAAAACATGGTTTCCTTTCATTCCTTGAACACATTTGCAATAAGTGTTTTAATGTTTTTGACTAAGTTCACCATTTGGGCCTTCTCAGTGCTATTTTTCCCTGTGTGTAGGTCACACTGCTGTTTCTTTGTATATCTCATTTTTTTGTTGTTAAAAACGGAATATTTTAGATCATGAGTTGTAGCAACTCTGGATACTGATTCCCTCTCCTTTCCAAGACTTATTGCTGTTTGCTTAATTGTTTAGTGACTTGGCTAGACTACTTTAGTGAAGTCTATTTCTCTCTCCATGTAAAGTCTGATATTACTCCTAAGAGGGCACTTCCTTGGGCATGTACATAGTCACCCTGGTTTGAAAGTGGTTTTAGCAGGGCTTTCTTTAACTATCTCTTTCCTGGTTTCTCTGTTCAGCTGTCTGCCTCTATTGGTATCACACCCAGATGTTAGGCTCCACAAACTGTTAGCTGATTGCTCTATTGTCTTTGACGATGACCCAGAGCAGAAATTGTTCCACAGTCTGATTCAATTAAATACAAGGCCCTTTGTAGGAAAACATTTTGAGGCCAGATTTTTAGGCTTGTTCTGACTTCATGAGGATTCTTTTCAGCTATTTGCTTAGTTCTCACTTATAAGCCAGCTGACCTATGGTTTAGCTTGTTGTTTTAAGGGAGCTACAAGCCTTCTTTTAATTGCATACTGCCAGACTCTCCATTGTCTTCAAGTTTTAGTTGTAAATTTCCCTATGCTCTGTTCTAAATAAAGTCATTTCCTTTGGGAAGAGCTTTGGATCTCTCTGTTCTTATGGCTTGCCTTTCTTCTTGTGTAAAATCTTTAAGCCATGGTTCTGGAGTTGGGGGCAAAGACAGAGGCTTACTTCTTTTGGAGTAACACCCCTGGTTTATGAGTAGGGTGCTAGACAGGGACAGTAGCCTCTGGTCTTCTTGGCTTGCCTCATCTGGCATGGAACCTCTGCACCGTGAGTTTTCTGGAGTGAAGGTGATTGGAGGACCAATATTCTCTGCCTGCTATTCCTAGCCTCAAGCATCCATCTACCAGTGAGGGCTGGATAAGTAAATGGAGACCCCAGTCTCTCAGCTGTACTTACCTGAAATTTAACTTCTGCAACATGGAGTTGTGTATGGAGAGGTATGAGAAATACTGGAAGCTTGCCCCTCCAGGGCGATATTGTAGCCCTTGACTGAGGGCTGGTGGTAGAAGAATCCCATTGTTTTGGTGTTAACTGCCTAAAATGGAGTTTCCATCACATTGAGCTGTGTGTGTGGAGTGGGGGAGGGAGGGAGTCATGACCCAAGTGCCATAGATTCTCACTGTTCTTAATGAGATTTAGTAGATTTTCTTGAATAAATAATTTTCTTGAATAAATTTTCTTCATAAATGCCCATAGAACAATTTCAGAGACTTTAAATGGCTTTTTTACTTTGTTTATTTTTTTAAACAAATTTTGCAAGCTGTGGTTGTTTGACTGGAGAGCAAGTAGGTCCACAGAACTCCTCATACCACCATTGTGGAAATGGATCTCTGACTTTGCATCTCTGCTCATAATCTTATTTTAACACTTTTAAAAAATAAAAATATCATTTCTGATGGCCTGTAGGAAACCCTGTTTCTCGAGTGCCCTTGGAAATAGGTTGACCATTTTACTGCTTTCCTCATCAATAAATAATGCGAGTAAAGTCTTTGACACATATTTATTCTCTATGTGTAACAGCCTATACTATGACATTCTAATTCCTGTTCATGTAGATGTTCCTTGTGGAGACCTACTTATTCCCCCATATGTAATTAAACATTTCTTGATGTGTACCACATTACACCATAAATATTTTTGTTGGATTTATCACATACCACTGTAATTGTCCATCTACTTGCATTTCTTCTAATACAATGTAATGTTAAAAACAATGGTTTAGTGATGTTGCTTTGTTTATTTATTTTATCTTATTCAAGTTCTCCCTTTTTCCTTGTGTTTTGTCTATATTGCCACATTTACCCTTTCAATGAACTGTCTAATTTGTTTTTGAAAGAGCTATAAACAAACAATAATAAATTCAAATGAATTAGCACATAGTCTCTCTGGGACTCATTTATAAACTGAAGGGCAGAGATCACTGTCTGCCCACCTATTTCTTAGCATAATTTTGATAGATCATTTAGTTTTAAAAAAGGTCTCTGTCTTTATATTATCTGAACAGAAACTGCTTTTTCTCTAAGATTGAGGAAAGAAAGGAATAAGGATATGAAATAGAAAACATTTCTATTTCTTCCACATGTATATAAAGAATGGGTGAGCCACAAAAAAATGCATACATCAGAAATAATGGTACTCCAGATTCAAACTGTGTGATTATCCAACACAGAGTACAGTCTCAAGCACAAATGCTAATTCAGTTTCTACCTCTGTTACTTACTCAGTCTGAGTTTGGGGTCATGTTCTCAACCACTCAGACCCAATTTCTTCATATGTACAATTGGAATATTAACATCTAGGAGGAAAAAATGAAATAAGAATATGATGTAAGCCAGTTCTCCACTAAGCAGACTATCGTGTGCAAAGACAACTCAGGAAGCATGTATCAGTCTAGAAACATGTTTAGAAATCCATCTCCTAATATTAAATATATATGAATGTCTTTATAAGTAGAAGAACTTCTGTTTTATGTCTGAATAATATGAATTCTGTTTCCACAGATAATCTGTGTAAGTCATATTTTTTATTCAATATATGTGACATATTATATTTACTGTAGAAAATGAAATACTTTTAATGTGTTTTTTTTATTTATCATGCAGTCATTTTTTTCCCCAACTATATCAAGGCCCTACTATGCATATAGCACTCTGAGAGGCATTAGTGCAACCTCAGAATGTTTATGGTATCCGCCTGCAAGGAAATTAATTTTTTACCTACTAGATCTGGCTCTTTGAAAGACAAATGCTTCTGGTTTTGTTTTAATACTGCTTTAACTAGCATGATATAATAGCTGAAACTCTCTGTTAGCCATCTCTTGCAAAAATCTTTCTCGTAAACTGTCCATTTCGAATTTTACATGCATATTTTAAGTCATTTGGTTTTCTTTT
The DNA here is from genome assembly GCF_951394435.1 of Stenella coeruleoalba. Taxonomy (NCBI): domain Eukaryota; kingdom Metazoa; phylum Chordata; class Mammalia; order Artiodactyla; family Delphinidae; genus Stenella; species Stenella coeruleoalba. The sequence goes on from NC_137150.1 coordinate 102,643,526, forward strand.
GAGTTAATTATATTTGAGTTTCATTAAAATAAAATCTCTAAAGGTGTTGAATTTCATGGATGGCTCTTTAACACCATCCATAAATCTAACACCTTATATACATATGTACATATTGATGGATTTGATAAGCTGGTGTTACATTTGGGAGGTTTAATCAGAATTAATGGTTTTAAAGTTTATGATATAATTAAAATAATTTGACAAGTCAGTAATGGAATAATATTTTTGAGATATCAGTCTATGTCCTTTATTTCTCCAGTATGCCATCTTTTCCCTGGTGTTTCAGAAACAACTAATTGGTCTGTACTCATTGCTCCCAGGGAGGGACATGACAAGACAGAAAAAAGCCTTCCAGAATTACTGTTCTTTCTCCCCAAACTTAAGTCCTTTGTCTTATATGCAAAAGCAAATGCATACAAGGGCCAAGACAGGTCCTATGAAAGAGTGAAATGATCAGGTGTAAGAGAAACAGCAGTGAAAGCTCCCTGATGAAGAGCAACTAAAACTCGCCTCAGTTTTCAGGAGTGCTGGCAACTAGAGAACGTGAAATAGAGAACGTGAGTTTCTTCTTAGGTGAGCAGCTGTAACTCAGCACTAATTTTTTTGTGATTCAGGAATGAGGGTCTCCTGAATCCCAACTTTTAAAATTTCTAGGAGAAGCTAGAAATCCAGATTTTAAAGTTTTGGCAACTAATTTAAATGTATTTGTTTCAGTAAATCTGTGTAAGAAAATACTTCACGTGTCAAACAGTGAAGATATTTGGGGTTGACTTCTTTCCCATTGTTGTGAATTTGCCACATTATTTTTGGTTTTGGAGAAACAGAGATTAGGGATGAGATAACTTTGGAAGATATTATCAGGAGAAGTATTTTCCTATTTTATCAAATCCACTTTGTCTAAGTTAGAAGAGTCTGGGATTTTGTGTGAAGAGAAACAGATAGGAGGCAGCGAAAATTAAAAAGTAAATGGATCTCCCCAAAAGGGGCCATGTGCACTGAGAAGGTGGAAACACTCCAGAGAAGGAATGGTTTTGTGCTTCTTAAGTGTGATGACAGAGAGCCTCTCATAATCTTCTGGGTCCTCTGGCACATTGTGAAATACTGACTGGATTCCAGTATCCCTAAAGTTGTCACAGATAGGTCAGGCAGGAGACACAGGAAGAAAAAGACATCTTGGGGAAGAGCTGTGTGGATGACTGACTGAGAAAGATGCTCTCCTGCCTCAGGAAGCCCGAGCATTCCATAACCTTCTTTCCTCAGCTCCTCTTTGCCCTTTTGTCTTATGCATGTCCACCAGAAATTTTACTGAGGAGACGAAGGTGAAAGTTTCCTAGCAGTTCAACAGGATTAGGGCTCAAAGTATGTGGAATTAGTTATAGCAAAATAAAGTTATATTTCTGTACACCTGAATTTAAGCATGTTACCCCTGAGGTAAATATTTATCGTTTGCTGCTTTTATGGACTGTAGTTCTTGTCTCTCTCTTCCTACATATATAACTACTCTGGCCAGTTTGTTCATTCTAGGGATACATATGTAAATTCATGACAATTTGAAAGACACATGCACTAAGATAAGTGAGCATAATGTGATAATGATAAAAGTGCAAATTCAAAAACAAAATTTAGATATGGGATTTGAACAAAATTAGAGAAATTAACACAAGGAAGACTTCTTATGGAAAACTATGTGCTACATGTATTATAAATAGATACTTACTGGAAGCCAAAAAAAAAAAAAAAAAAAAGACAAGAAAAGAAAAGGCAATAGAACATGAAACTAAACCAAACAAAACAAATGTAGAAAAAGGCTGACAGTTATCATTTTCTAACTGTCTTTTTGCAAAGACTGTTTAATGGTGGTCTGAAGAATACTAGATTCCTTTTATATTTTTTCAAGTAGTCTTAAGTTTTCATTCATTGTTTTTATAATCTGCCCAAACTCTCATGTAGGTTGCAAGAAACCTTCTGTTTTGCAATAGTACTTGGAAACTTTGGATAGATAATCTCAATGCCTGATAATCAGTTAGACAAATACTGGATGGCACTAACTTATGGGTTCAGCACTATACAAGAAACCTTGGAATTATCAACTGTATAACACATAGGACTTACCCACAAGAAATATACTTGTTTTCTTAGTCATTATTAATATATGTGTATTCTCTACTGTGAAATAACAAATATTACAGTAAAATGATATATGTTACATTACTTCTGTGAAACTTATGAAGTATGAGCAATAACAGTGCTAGTCGTGAAAAAGTTATGTAATTTTTTTTCCCTCAACCAACTTTTTCAGCATAATTTATTGGACATACATTCACTTCACATTGGTTTATGACCTATTCTTTTTTACTGATCATTTTTATTTGCACAAATCCCATGCTATTTACGTTATTATTGCTCTAATACGTTTTAATATCTGCTTCTCTTTCACAATTCTTAAATATTACTGTAGATTTTCTCAACATCAATTTTAGGTGTCCTTTATATATTATTCTGTATATATTTAATATAAACTAATATTATTTAGGCTCTTCCAAATATTAATGATCTATAGCATAACTGCAATCACATTATATCAGCAGCAACGGCAAAAACAATGGATAGAATGGATATAAAATATAAAAGTGCAAAATCTCTTGCCCATGTGTAGGGAACATATAGAAACTTGTAATTTTTCTTTTTTCTTTTTTGGTGTTCAACCAAGTGCCATTTAATAATCTGTGGTTCTGGGATACTAAATTTTAGTGAACCCACAGAGTTAACTACTCTTTTGCTTGTTGCCAAGGAATCACTTAAGTCTATGCAGTACTTGGTTCACTGAGTCACCCAGTTTACTTGATTCCAAGAGCAGAAGTACCCAGACAGAGGATGAGGCAGAGTGGAAATCTGATGCCCCACATGGAGTCAAAGCCAAGCCTAGAGACTGCCCTGCCTTCATTGTTAAAGATGAGCTCACAGCACGTCTAGCAGTAAAAGCTGCCAAGAAGTAAGGGGTCTGGCTTGTCTTATACCAAACTAAACGTCTATACTCTGCCTCAGTGTGTAGGTCCATTCTTTTGAAATCAATTTCAGGTGGATGTTTCTGAGATTAGACTGATGATATAAGCTTTTAAAAAATAGAAATACTATGTTTATTCTCTGACTAAACCTAATACCTAGAAAATGGATTCACAGTTTTTATACCAAAAGCAATTCATCTTTATAACCAAACATCTGGCAAACCCTAAAAAAATGTAAAGTAATGCTGGATCACATACAGGCAGGGTAAGTGGATACTTCCCTCTGAATTTAACTGATTAAAAAAATTTTGCCAAAATGATTGAATTAATAGATATATCCTCTACTACCTGTGAGTAAACTTTAGAGTTTTCATTAAGATGATAATTAGATTAGGACAATACAATTCCAGGATAGGAATTTTCTGCAAATAATATTATTTCTTAATTTGTATGACCACTTTGCTTAATGATTCTTTCCCCCCCTTATAATGAAGTTTAGATACTTGTCTTTTTGTTTTAACTATGAGTCAAGATGTTTAGCCTAGTGATAATAACTGTTTAATGAAATTATTTTCATAACCAAGATATTATTGCATTTAAACCACTTAAGCCTATAGTTTCATAAATGTATGCTAAATATTGAGTTTAAATTAAAAATAAAAATAAATTTCTGACCTAAATCACAAAAGTATAGTACTGAGAAGGGACCAACGTTTATGAAACTTATTCAATAAAAGAAGGTTCTAACTTTGATAGTTAGAACAATTGCAATTAAAAACCTTCTTTTTGCTGGGGGTGGGACATGATTCTTTTGTCCTAATAGATAAAATTCTTTTTATTTTTTCATTATTTTTTCCACTATTTCAAAAATAAAAGAGACACCTGAACATGCTGATTTTACTGTGAATTACCTATGCACTTTTTTAGTTTCATGAGTATGTTTAAAAAGATAGTAATCTGAAGTTTAGGGCAGTTGGCATATAATCCATGTGGGATTCTCCCCTCAAATTTTTGTTTTTTGTGTAATGCTCTCACATACTCTTTTACTTTTTTGGCATTTATGAGCACTATTATATTAATAAAAAGCAATAACAAGATTTAGTACTGATTAATTCTAAGAATTTATGTCTTTTTATTTTTTGGCACTTTACTACACATGTTCAAATATATTTTTGAATGCTTAAAAATCATTCTAATAATGAAGATTAAAATGATGAAAGTGAGTATTATTTTTTCAAACATTCTCAATACTTATAAGAAGAAAGGATTATTAAAAACTTAAGGGAGCTTTATAACATGGGCAGAGGCATTAGGAAAACAAAACTATATAAGACATACAGATAATTAAGATATAATTGTTAGAATCTCTGTTATAGCCTTGTAAATGTCTACACTTTGATAATTATTGAATCTAAAATTTAATATTCATTTTTAAAATGTGGATTAATTAGTGAGAAGGTTACACTCATTGAGTAGTTAGCAAAAATCATAGATTTTTACAAGTTCAAAATATTTCCTTAATCTTCCAATTATTATTTTTATGTTGATTGGCCCGTATAAAGAATATAGTATATAGCAGTGAGTTACAACAAAGAAATTGGCATTAGATTACATCTTTATGCACAGTTTTATCAGAAATACACTCTATCCAAGATCTAACCTGAATAACACCCATATCGTGTCTTTACTTAACTGGTCTTATGGCAATAAATAGAACTGTAAAGATATAAATGCCACATTGTGATGGATACAATTCAACCTGAAAGTATGTTAGTGAAAATAGAAAGATGATTCTATCAAATAAAGCCTAGGAAAAAAACAGAAATGTTGTATTCTTACTTTTCACTGGCCAAAGTACTTGCAGCAATTTAAATAGTGTAAATAATAATAATATATTTTTGAAACCAGTTACATTTTTGAACACTTCGCCTACTCAATATATACCAAGTACCATTATTTTACCAATAATGAAGCTATGCTCAGAAAAGTTAAGATTTTTTCAAAAGTCAAAGAATTAGCAAGTGGTGAATCCAAGATTCAAAGCTAAGTTTAATTATGATGATTGTGAAAATAAGTTAATAATTATATGCTTTTTAAACTTTATAAAGTTATATAATTGTGGTGTTTCACAAAATAATTGACCAGAGAAACATCTAATAAACTGAAGCAGAACTATCCATGTTCAAGCTTACTTTTCAGTCTACTATATAATGCACTGCAGACTTAGTAGGTAGTTTTGAAGAGTGTTGAGAAGTTTTCAGATTATTTTGTTAAAACTAATAGTTCTCATTTGACTTTCCACACATCTTAACAGGAGATGTGTTCAGCCTCCCTCTGTCCTCCATCCCATCAAAATTGAACTTAATAATTGAACAAACCATACCTTAAATCAGAAACATAAGTTTTTTACAAGATATAAAATAATACTGAAAATGTCATCAATTTTTCTGAAAAAATTTTTTTAGGCAGAATCACTTCAAGTATTTGTATTGACATCTTCTTAGACATATCTAGGAAAATTTTAACATTGTATTTCAGAGGCCATTGTGATTTTTTTCTACCTTATTTAACATTATTACACTTCTAGTTGGAGTAGATATTTGTACCAATTAACTGCCTATGAAATTGTTATTTGTTAGCCGAAAATTTGTCAATAGATTTATTATTATTCAAACTATGTAGATACCTATTTGATGTTTCCAGTTTCCGAGCTCCAAGATTTTTCTCTGAACCATGGATACAAAAAAATTCAGAAAATTTTCTCTCCCAAAACCTAATTGGGGTGACTCTCTACTGATAATTAATTCATTGTACATTTATATGTTACATCAACACTCCTGATAGCCAATCATGTGCATCTCTTTCCAACTTCTTAAGTGACTTCTCATTGTTAGCTTGAGATCCACAAATCCCACAGATCAGAGCTTTTTTTCTCCCAATCTTAGAGCCAGCTATTAAATATTTATCAGCGCACCTCTGATTTTGAATCTGCTTCAGTCTAGTCATCCCATGATACAGCAAAGCTGAGGACTAGAACTTGCGCTTTAGTGAAAGTACCAAGGAAATACGGTAGAGACTCTTGGGAGATGGTTATTCATCCTTTTCCTAGGCAATATTCGGACTTCTTAGTAAGCCCCTATTTCTAAACTGCAGCAAGAATGTACACGTTTTAGGGGCTTCCCTGGTGGCGCAGTGGTTGAGAGTCCGCCTGCTGATGCAGCAGACACGGGTTCGTGCCCCGGTCCGGGAAGATCCCACATGCCGCAGAGCGGCTGGGCCCGTGAGCCATGGCCGCTGAGCCTGCGCTCCGCAACGGGAGAGGCCACAGCGGTGGGAGGCCCGTGTACCGAAAAAAAAAAAAAAAAAAGAATGTATACATTTTAAATGGTATCTTATGAAGGAAGGGGAGAAAAATATAAGATATTTTATGGACTGGGCCAGTTGGGGAGCTTGTGAAATATGATACAGAAATTTTGAGTGAAGATTAGAGACCTTCTATTCACTAATATGATATAAGGTATGTAAATCAACTCTCTTTGCTTCGCTAGAGAACTGCTCAATGAAATTTGATGGGTTTCAGGAGTTCTTTTAAAACAGTAATAGAGACTGCTGAAATCCAAATTGGATTTCTTCAGGCTGAAAAAAATTAACTTCTAATATTTCACAAAAGATTTTAGGTGATATTTGGATTTAGAGTTTGTACTGATTTCTGCAACTTATTATTTCACCTGGCATGTGAATACACAACTTCCATTAGAGTTGCTTTCCATGCTTTTAGGATTAAAGGTTAATGTTTGTGACCATCAATGGCATGCAGCTATTCATTACCTTATAGTCGATTTGTGGGAGGGGAAAAGGAGGCATTAAGTACTTTAAATCATATGTGGCATAATTTTCCCTTGGTGGGGAGTGTTGAGGAAGGTGCATGGAATGCAAGCTGAATAAGAAGGATGCTAGCACAAAGACAGACACAGCTAAACAAATGTTATTATGGAAAAATGGCAATTAAGATTCTCTTAATTAGCTTGTCATTTTGTATTTATCATCATAATGTTTGTTTTACAATGCTTTATTAAATCTGGCTTTATGACAAACAGTCTGCTGGCAATGCATCCTGCTGTGCAACATATGGCGTTACACCTAATGAATATTAATGCTGTGAAGTATAAATGGCCTTCAGGGACAGTGCTGATGGCTGGGAAACTCCTGCATATGGCATTTCTATTCAGAAAGCTTCACTTATATGTTTCTCATCATTTTTTTCTCTCCTTGTGACCTACCCCCACTTTGCCTATGAAACCTTACATGTGCATTCAGCCTTTTGGTATTATTTTGTCTGTTCTTTTAAGTAGCCTTGCTCTGCTGTTTCTTCCCACCAACTGACTTCTCACGAGGCTTCTCTTCATTTGCATGCTTCCTACCCAGGTGAGGCTGTTACCCCAAGTAATCCACTTACAACTGGACCAGATGTTTCACTCCTATCACTGTACAGTGTCACAATATGCTAATGTTTCCAAACTCAGTATCAGGTCATTTTTTAAAAACATTGCACTATATTTACTCTGTTGATTGTAACCCCTTTCTCCCACACTGCCCACCAGATGCAGTTTCCAGTTTCTAAATTAGCTAGTCAAAGAAATGAGAAAGAACCAAACCCAGAAATTTTATAGTAAGAAGAATATTTTCATTATTTCAATGGGTGCCTTGGAATTCAATTTCTGTCATTGTAAACCACATCCCACCCAGAGTACAGCAAAACAATTCCAAAAAATACTATTGTGTTTTTCCCCCCCAAAATATACAAAAATATATTTGGATAGGAAACTGAAAAGAAGTCAGTCATACCTCATATTATTTTTTAGGATTTTAGAGAGAAGTTGTCAAAAAATCAATCATGAAATTGTATGATTATATTTGGGGGATATTTCTACAAACACTGAAAACTGTGTAGGCTCAAAATAAATGATTGCAGACGGGACCGTGTATGTCACCATCCAAATAAATCTCTTTGTGTAATATTGCATTAAGAAGTGCTCTACTGTATATCATGTAAAGTAATTAGATGCAAATCCCACCAACAAAACAGTTTAAGAGTAGTAGGATATCATTAAACAGCCTGTAAGTATTCTGAAGACTTCTGCTCTTATCCTTAAGATAATCATAGGCATACTCTCATTTACTAGTTAATTTATTTCAGATATATTGGAGGTGGAGAGGGAAAGGAGAGGATTGCAAAACTCTATTTCAGCAGCCAGAACTAGGAATCATCTCTCAAGCCCAAATAATAGAGGAATAGGTTCCATCTAATGATGACTAATGATGCTTTTACTATTTATTGGTAATTTACTGTTTATATAGTATTTTATATACTCTAATTTAATTTTACATCATGTGCAGTAAATTTTTAAAAGCATTTCAAAGTGCAGATGCTTTTATTTCTGATGTAGCCACCATAATATTGTATAATGTCTAGACCACTGAACTATGCTTCCTGGGAGCTTTCTTATGAAGGGCACACTGGAAGTTTCACAATATCTCTATTTCCTTCTAATTAAGGAGATTTGCCTTTTTTTCAGATTGGATCTTCATCTGAAAGTTGCTATTTCTATCATAACAACTCTTCATACATTTATTCCATGAGTTTGTATAGATTGTCTTATATCAATAGGTGGTACACAAGAGGCAGAGAAACTCAAGGTTGTGAAACAGAGGGAGAGAAGCCATTCTTGAACTAATACAAAGAAAACACAGATATTAGACCAAGTATATGGAGTAATGCCTTCTTAACAAATCAAGTTATATCCTGCAAAGAGTGGTATGAGGTTAATTAGATGAAAGTGGTTGCCTATGGTCGATAAACCAGAACAACAACAGCAGCAGTGTCGATAGAATTTAGAAAATGCAAGGTAGACAAATACAAAGGCAATTCTCTTAGTCAAACATGAATGATGATTTCTTTTTGTTTTCAGCTAGATTCTTTGTCTAGAGCATTATGTATAGACTCATATATACAGAACAATTGTACAATGTTATATACTAAGAAGCTCGTTCTATAGAAACTGTAAAATTATATCCAAATCTATTGTCTCACTTATTGTTTATCTATTAAATGGTTTCTGTGACATTTATAGCAAAATGTATATTATCTTCATTGCAGAGTGTGAGTTTAGTCATTTTAAGTAAACTTATATATGTAATTTTTGTTTGTTTTTTTCTCTTTATAAATGCATAGTCAAGGGTCCTTTATGATGTGGTCATGGGTAGGTATCTGGGCTGAGTAAATCTTGTCTGACAGTGGTATTCTGATGCCTGACTTGATAAAACTAGAGAAATGGCACCTTGTACTGAACTGTATTAGGAGATATTTTCTAGATATTTTAATTATTATGGTATTTTTAGTATTTGTTCCATTCAGTCAAACACTTTACTATCTCAGGCTCAAGCCAGTCTTGGGAGCCTAAGACAGAAATAATTCCTTCAGAAACTGCATGTGGTAAAGAAGGTACCATGAGGCAGCACAAAACTAAAGGCTAAGTGGAGAAACAGTTTGAATGTTCAGAAGAGGTGGGGAGGGTGGAAGGTGCTGGAGCATTAAGGACTGTAAACAGGAACTGTGCAAAAGATGACCTCAGGGCCATCAAAGAGCATGTGTTCTCTTGTTCAGTGTGTTCAATGTGTATATGCAGTCCAGTTTTTATAGTTGTTGATGGAAGCTTCTCAGTCTTTTCCAGAAGGAAAAGCCCTGCTTTTGTAGCTTCGTGCTTAAAAAATAAAGAGGGGGTGGGAGAAATACTTTTTTTAAAATATTCTACACAGCCCCCTAAAGAGGAATGGCTACATTGTCTTTTCTGAGTAAATCTGCTAATGCCACATTAGAATCAATAATAAAATTATGTAATTTTCCTGATGTTTCTTTTAGAAACCACTACTCTCCCATCTCTTTAGTAACAGAATAGCTAGCAAATACTAGTACATTACTGCTTAACTCCTGAGTGGTAGTATTTTTTTTTCACTGTTGATTTCATTTGGTGACAGTATTTCATGTTTAATAGTAGCAAGTTAAAAATTTTCTCAATAATAACACTGTTGTAAAATTATTGGGAAATTATATTCTGAAAATCTCTACACATGATTATATGTAACTACTAAATATTTAATGGGAAAAGTATTTTCCTATTTTAAGAGGTTAAGATATCTGCCAATTTTTAAAACCAGAGTCCTATTGCAGGCTTCTTACATTTCCTAGAAAATTAAACAACCAACGAGATGAACCCAAGGATAATACAAACACCAATAAGAATTGCATCCTCAATATAGAGCAGTAAATCCTTTGTTTATGCAGCTGCTAGAACAGAGCACTTTGGGGCTAAGAGGATGAATTCCAATCAAGCCAAACTGTTCTATACTCTTTGAGGAAAAAAGAAACCTCATTGATACTTCCTCCTAAAAGGGGAAATTATCAATACAGGAAGGGCAGATGCAAATATCTCTGAAGATCAATGTCTTGCTGTCTAAAAATATTCACAATTTCCCAAAATTTGACTTTCCACCCAAATTTTCTCAGATATAAATAATATATGAAGACAGTTTTGTTTTGCCATGTTGTGCTTTGCACTCCAAATGAGCTAATTATACACAGTAACATTTGACAATAAACATTTCTCAGGACACTTTTGTTTTGAACTGAAGGAAACCCAGCTTGAACAAACTTAGGCCAAAAGGGAAATACATTTGTTCACAGAAACATACCACCAAAAGTCACACGCACAGCTGGCTTTATGGACAACTGTAAACAAGAAAAGGAATATTTCCCGGGCTGTCCCTCTCACATTGTCAAATTTAGTCCTTCTTTGTGCAGACGCACTTTATCCACCTTGTAGATGTCATGTCTACCAGCTGCTTCCATGGTCATCATCCTCCCCTCACCAACTGAGAAGAATTAGCTCTTTTTCTTAAATTCCAATTTTAAAATTCCTGGAGAAAATGTCTGAGTGGCACATCTTTGAGTACATACACAACTCTTTCTGATTAATGATGGCCAGGGTGGGACTTGTTAGCTTTTACTAAAACCATAAGGTTGAAGGAGTGATGGGGATGGTGGAAGGAGAGGGACAGCTGTCCAAAATAATGTAGGACAAAATAAGAGATTCTACCTCCATGTGTAAACTTGAATCTATTACCAAACTTTTCTCACTTTGTACATTTACTTATGTTGATAATTCTTATGAATTTAAAGGAATATATATTTTTCCGTATAATTATTGTTTTTAATCATGGAAGAAAATACTA